>NW_028318094.1:2986111-3312222 GCF_062004578.1 Staurois parvus
CTCATGGGTCCCTGTACGGCCTCCCATTGCTGCTGTCTCCATCGCCACACTCTGCCATGTGCCACTTTCAGGTCTCCTCACACTGCTGGTGGGTTCCATTTTGTCATAGGGTGCTGGCAGATTACGGGCCTCCCATTGCTGCTGCCAGGCCCATAATCTGCCATGGGCCCCCGTGCCGACTCCTCATGCTGCTGCCTGGCCCGTAATCTGTCATGGGCCCCTGTACCGCCTCCTCATGCTGCTGCCAGGTCCAGAGTGTCTCATGGGTCCCTGTACGGCCTCCCATTGCTGCTGTCTCCATCGCCACACTCTGCCATGTGCCACTTTCAGGTCTCCTCACACTGCTGGTGGGTTCCATTTTGTCATAGGGTGCTAGGAGATTACGGGCCTCCCATTGCTGCTGCCAGGCCCGTAATCTGCCATGGGCCCCCGTACCGACTCCTCATGCTGCTGCCAGGTCCAGAGTGTCTCATGGGTTCCTGTACGGCCTCCCATTGCTGCTGTCTCCATCGCCACACTCTGCCATGTCCCACTTTCAGGTCTCCTCACACTGCTGGTGGGTTCCATTTTGTCATAGGGTGCTGGCAGATTACGGGCCTCCCATTGCTGCTGCCAGGCCCGTAATCTGCCATGGGCCCCTGTACCGCCTCCTCATGCTGCTGCCAGGTCCAGAGTGTGTCCTGGGTCCCTGTACGGCCTCCCATTGCTGCTGTCTCCATCGCCACACTCTGCCATGTGCCACTTTCAGGTCTCCTCACACTGCTGGTGGATTCCATTTTGTCATAGGGTGCTGGCAGATTACGGGCCTCCCATTGCTGCTGCCAGGCCCGTAATCTGTCATGGGCCCCCGTACCGACTCCTCATGCTGCTGCCAGGCCCGTAATCTGCCATGGGCCCCCGTACCGACTCCTCATGCTGCTGCCAGGCCCGTAATCTGTCATGGGCCCCTGTACCGCCTCCTCATGCTGCTGCCAGGTCCAGAGACTCTCACATGGGTCCCTGTACGTCCTCCCATTGCTGCTGTCTCCATCGCCACACTCTGCCATGTGCCACTTTTAGGTCTCCTCACACTGCTGGTGGGTTCCATTTTGTCATAGGGTGCTGGCAGATTACGGGCCTCCCATTGCTGCTGCCAGGCCCGTAATCTGCCATGGGCCCCCGTACCGACTCCTCATGCTGCTGCCAGGCCCGTAATCTGTCATGGGCACCTGTACCGCCTCCTCATGCTGCTGCCAGGATCCAGAGTGTCTCATGGGTCCCTGTACGGCCTCCCATTGCTGCTGTCTCCATCGCCACACTCTGCCATGTGCCACTTTCAGGTCTCCTCACACTGCTGGTGGGTTCCATTTTGTCATAGGGTGCTAGGAGATTACGGGCCTCCCATTGCTGCTGCCAGGCCCGTAATCTGCCATGGGCCCCCGTACCGACTCCTCATGCTGCTGCCAGGTCCAGAGTCTCTCATGGGTCCCTGTACGGCCTCCCATTGCTGCTGTCTCCATCGCCACACTCTGCCATGTGCCACTTTCAGGTCTCCTCACACTGCTGGTGGGTTCCATTTTGTCATAGGGTGCTGGCAGATTACGGGCCTCCCATTGCTGCTGCCAGGCCCGTAATCTGCCATGGGCCCCTGTACCGCCTCCTCATGCTGCTGCCAGGTCCAGAGTGTGTCATGGGTCCCTGTACGGCCTCCCATTGCTGCTGTCTCCATCGCCACACTCTGCCATGTGCCACTTTCAGGTCTCCTCACACTGCTGGTGGGTTCCATTTTGTCATAGGGTGCTGGCAGATTACGGGCCTCCCATTGCTGCTGCCAGGCCCGTCATCTGTCATGGGCCCCTGTACCGCCTCCTCATGCTGCTGCCAGGCCCGTAATCTGTCATGGGTCCCTGTACGGCCTCCCATTGCTGCTGTCTCCATCGCCACACTCTGCCATGTGCCACTTTCAGGTCTCCTCACACTGCTGGTGGGTTCCATTTTGTCATAGGGTGCTGGCAGATTACGGGCCTCCCATTTCTCCTGCCAGGCCCGTAATCTGCCATGGGCCCCCGTACCACCTCCTCATGCTGCTGCCAGGTCCAGAGTGTCTCATGGGTCCCTGTACGGCCTCCCATTGCTGCTGTCTCCATCGCCACACTCTGCCATGTGCCACTTTCAGGTCTCCTCACACTGCTGGTGGGTTCCATTTTGTCATAGGGTGCTGGCAGATTACGGGCCTCCCATTGCTGCTGCCAGGCCCGTAATCTGTCATGGGCCCCTGTACCGCCTCCTCATGCTGCTGCCAGGCCCGTAATCTGTCATGGGTCCCTGTACGGCCTCCCATTGCTGCTGTCTCCATCGCCACACTCTGCCATGTTCCACTTTCAGGTCTCCTCACACTGCTGGTGGGTTCCATTTTGTCATAGGGTGCTGGCAGATTACGGGCCTCCCAATGCTGCTGCCAGGCCCATAATCTGCCATGGGCCCCCGTACCGACTCCTCATGCTGTGACGTTGCAACAAGGTGGAATTCAACCCTACATATGTTAACCGCCTTTACGAACAGCGAAAGGCCATCACCGATTTCCTGATGTTACAAGCGGATAAAGGTACTCCCCTGTGTAACTTAGATGTCAGCCATTGGCAGCTCATGCGTGACACCTGCCGCTTGCTCAGGCCCTTTGAGGGGGCCACGCTATTCATGAGTCGGCAGGACTATGGGATGAACAACGTCATTCCTCTGTTGCACGTCCTGGAACAAATGCTGTTAACAATGGCTGGTCAGGGTGCGGTAGACGTGGCGCACAGATCTCAACGCCACATGACCCCTGTGGGGGCTCGACAGGAAGAAGAGGAGGAGGTAGAGGAGGACATTGGTGCTCAGGAATTATTGAGTGAAATGGGTGGTTTTTCCACTCAGCGGATAGGAGTGGAGGAGCAGGAGCATCTGGTAAAGGAGGAGGAGGAGGAGGAGACAGAGGACCCAGACGCACCGTGGCAGTATGCTGTGGAGATGGAGGCAGGGAGTCCCTCGCATTCCTTGGCACAAATGGCCCATAGCATGCTCGGTTGCTTGCGTAGCGACAGCCGAATAATAACCATCAGACAGAGGGATGACTTTTGGCTGTCCACCTTGTTGGACCCTTGATACCGTTCAAAAATGGTGGCCTTTTTCACACCTGCTGAGAGGGAGGCCAAAATAAAGTACTATAAAAACCACCTATGTAGTCAGTTGGTCTCTGCCTTTCTGCGCCAACGTCCATCCTCAGACACTGTGGGCCCTGTGCGCTCGCGTTCCGCTGCCATGGCAGCAGGGGAGGGGTGGGGTGGTAGGAGCAGTGGCAGCTCCACCAGCAGCGGCTGCCTCAGTCTGCAGTCGATGATGAGTATCTTTCTTCACCAGCGCAGTGAGGAAACTACTAACCAGCCGCAGCAGCAGCAGCATCAGGTGGACCTGGAGCAGGACCTCAAAGAACAGGCTTGGGCCTACTTGGACAGCACCCTGCCAACCGAGGTAGACAATCCCCTTGACTACTGGGCAACGAAACTTGACCTTTGGCCCCAACTAGCTGAATTTGCCCTTGAAAGGCTGTCATGCCCGGCCAGTAGCGTGGCATGGGAGCGCGTGTTTAGTGCGGCAGGAGGTATTGTAACTCCGCGGAGGACACGACTGTCCACCCAAAGTGTGGAGAGACTCACGTTTGTGAAAATGAATCAGGCGTGGATTAGTCTGGATTTCAAACCACCAGTTCCTGACACAACTGACTAAATCCGCCATGAATCATGCCCCAAACATGTTATTATTTTTAACATAGGCCTCTGTATGGCCTTCAATTTAAGCTGCTTACGCTTCGCCACTCTGCCATGGGCCCCTGTACCGCCTCCTCTTGCTGCTGCCAGGTCCAGAGTGTGTCATGGGTCCCTGTACGGCCTCCCATTGCTGCTGTCTCCATCGCCACACTCTGCCATGTGCCACTTTCAGGTCTCCTCACACTGCTGGTGGGTTCCATTTTGTCATAGGGTGCTGTATGGCCTCCCATTGCTGCTGCCAGGCCCGTAATCTGCCATGGGCCCCCGTACCGACTCCTCATGCTGCTGCCAGGCCCGTAATCTGTCATGGGCCCCTGTACCGCCTCCTCATGCTGCTGCCAGGTCCAGAGTGTGTCATGGGTCCCTGTACGGCCTCCCATTGCTGCTGTCTCCATCGCCACACTCTGCCATGTGCCACTTTCAGGTCTCCTCACACTGCTGGTGGGTTCCATTTTGTCATACGGTGCTGGCAGATTACGGGCCTCCCATTGCTGCTGCCAGGCCCGTAATTTGCCATGGGCCCCCGTACCGACTCCTCATGCTGCTGCCAGGTCCAGAGTGTCTCATGGGTCCCTGTACAGCCTCCCATTGCTGCTGTCTCCATCGCCACACTCTGCCATGTGCCACTTTCAGGTCTCCTCACACTGCTGGTGGGTTCCATTTTGTCATAGGGTGCTGGCAGATTACGGGCCTCCCATTGCTGCTGCCAGGCCCGTAATCTGCCATGGGCCCTCGTACCGCCTCCTCATGCTGCTGCCAGGTCCAGAGTGTCTCATGGGTCCCTGTACGGCCTCCCATTGCTGCTGTCTCCATCGCCACACTCTGCCAAGTGCCACTTTCAGGTCTCCTCACACTGCTGGTGGGTTCCATTTTGTCATAGGGTGCTGGCAGATTACGGGCCTCCCATTGCTGCTGCCAGGCCCGTAATCTGCCATGGGCCCCCGTACCGACTCCTCATGCTGCTGCCAGGCCCGTAATCTGTAATGGGCCCCTGTACCGCCTCCTCATGCTGCTGCCAGGTCCAGAGTGTCTCATGGGTCCCTGCACGGCCTCCCATTGCTGCTGTCTCCATCGCCACACTCTGCCATGTACCACTTTCAGGTCTCCTCACACTGCTGGTGGGTTCCATTTTGTCATAGGGTGCTGGCAGATTACGGGCCTCCCATTGCTGCTGCCAGGCCCGTAATCTGCCATGGGCCCCCGTACCGCCTCCTCATGCTGCTGCCAGGTCCAGAGTGTCTCATGGGTCCCTGTACGGCCTCCCATTGCTGCTGTCTCC
Organism: Staurois parvus; assembly: GCF_062004578.1. Lineage (NCBI taxonomy): Eukaryota > Metazoa > Chordata > Amphibia > Anura > Ranidae > Staurois > Staurois parvus. Next base: position 2,991,176 of record NW_028318094.1, read on the forward strand.
ATCGCCACACTCTGCCATGTGCCACTTTCAGGTCTCCTCACACTGCTGGTGGGTTCCATTTTGTCATAGGGTGCTGGCAGATTACGGGCCTCCCATTGCTGCTGCCAGGCCCGTAATCTGCCATGGGCCCCCGTACCGCCTCCTCATGCTGCTGCCAGGTCAAGAGTGTCTCATGGGTCCCTGTACGGCCTCCCATTGCTGCTGTCTCCATCGCCACACTCTGCCATGTGCCACTTTCAGGTCTCCTCACACTGCTGGTGGGTTCCATTTTGTCATAGGGTGCTGGCAGATTACGGGCCTCCCATTGCTGCTGCCAGGCCCGTAATCTGCCATGGGCCCCCGTACCGACTCCTCATGCTGCTGCCAGGTCCAGAGTGTCTCATGGGTCCCTGTACGGCCTCCCATTGTTGCTGTCTCCATCGCCACACTCTGCCATGTGCCACTTTCAGGTCTCCTCACACTGCTGGTGGGTTCCATTTTGTCATAGGGTGCTGGCAGATTACGGGCCTCCCATTGCTGCTGCCAGGCCCGTAATCTGCCATGGGCCCCCGTACCGCCTCCTCATGCTGCTGCCAGGTCCAGAGTGTCTCATGGGTCCCTGTACGACCTCCCATTGCTGCTGTCTCCATCGCCACACTCTGCCATGTGCCACTTTCAGGTCTCCTCACACTGCTGGTGGGTTCCATTTTGTCATAGGGTGCTGGCAGATTACGGGCCTCCCATTGCTGCTGCCAGGCCCGTAATCTGCCATGGGCCCCCGTACCGACTCCTCATACTGCTGCCAGGCCCGTAATCTGTCATGGGCCCCTGTACCGCCTTCTCATGCTGCTGCCAGGTCCAGAGTGTCTCATGGGTCCCTGTACGGCCTCCCATTGCTGCTGTCTCCATCGCCACACTCTGCCATGTACCACTTTCAGGTCTCCTCACACTGCTGGTGGGTTCCATTTTGTCATAGGGTGCTGGCAGATTACGGGCCTCCCATTGCTGCTGCCAGGCCCGTAATCTGCCATGGGCCCCCGTACCGCCTCCTCATGCTGCTGCCAGGTCCAGAGTGTCTCATGGGTCCCTGTACGGCCTCCCATTGCTGCTGTCTCCATCGCCACACTCTGCCATGTGCCACTTTCAGGTCTCCTCACACTGCTGGTGGGTTCCATTTTGTCATAGGGTGCTGGCAGATTACGGGCCTCCCATTGGTGCTGCCAGGCCCGTAATCTGCCATGGGCCCCCGTACCGCCTCCTCATGCTGCTGCCAGGTCCAGAGTGTCTCATGGGTCCCTGTACGGCCTCCCATTGCTGCTGTCTCCATCGCCACACTCTGCCATGTGCCACTTTCAGGTCTCCTCACACTGCTGGTGGGTTCCATTTTGTCATAGGGTGCTGGCAGATTACGGGCCTCCCATTGCTGCTGCCAGGCCCGTAATCTGCCATGGGCCCCCGTACCGACTCCTCATGCTGCTGCCAGGTCCAGAGTGTCTCATGGGTCCCTGTACGGCCTCCCATTGTTGCTGTCTCCATCGCCACACTCTGCCATGTGCCACTTTCAGGTCTCCTCACACTGCTGGTGGGTTCCATTTTGTCATAGGGTGCTGGCAGATTACGGGCCTCCCATTGCTGCTGCCAGGCCCGTAATCTGCCATGGGCCCCCGTACCGCCTCCTCATGCTGCTGCCAGGTCCAGAGTGTCTCATGGGTCCCTGTACGACCTCCCATTGCTGCTGTCTCCATCGCCACACTCTGCCATGTGCCACTTTCAGGTCTCCTCACACTGCTGGTGGGTTCCATTTTGTCATAGGGTGCTGGCAGATTACGGGCCTCCCATTGCTGCTGCCAGGCCCGTAATCTGCCATGGGCCCCCGTACCGACTCCTCATACTGCTGCCAGGCCCGTAATCTGTCATGGGCCCCTGTACCGCCTTCTCATGCTGCTGCCAGGTCCAGAGTGTCTCATGGGTCCCTGTACGGCCTCCCATTGCTGCTGTCTCCATCGCCACACTCTGCCATGTACCACTTTCAGGTCTCCTCACACTGCTGGTGGGTTCCATTTTGTCATAGGGTGCTGGCAGATTACGGGCCTCCCATTGCTGCTGCCAGGCCCGTAATCTGCCATGGGCCCCCGTACCGCCTCCTCATGCTGCTGCCAGGTCCAGAGTGTCTCATGGGTCCCTGTACGGCCTCCCATTGCTGCTGTCTCCATCGCCACACTCTGCCATGTGCCACTTTCAGGTCTCCTCACACTGCTGGTGGGTTCCATTTTGTCATAGGGTGCTGGCAGATTACGGGCCTCCCATTGGTGCTGCCAGGCCCGTAATCTGCCATGGGCCCCCGTACCGCCTCCTCATGCTGCTGCCAGGTCCAGAGTGTCTCATGGGTCCCTGTACGGCCTCCCATTGCTGCTGTCTCCATCGCCACACTCTGCCATGTGCCACTTTCAGGTCTCCTCACACTGCTGGTGGGTTCCATTTTGTCATAGGGTGCTGGCAGATTACGGGCCTCCCATTGCTGCTGCCAGGCCCGTAATCTGCCATGGGCCCCCGTACCGACTCCTCATGCTGCTGCCAGGTCCAGAGTGTCTCATGGGTCCCTGTACGGCCTCCCATTGCTGCTGTCTCCATCGCCACACTCTGCCATGTGCCACTTTCAGGTCTCCTCACACTGCTGGTGGGTTCCATTTTGTCATAGGGTGCTGGCAGATTTCGGGCCTCCCATTGCTGCTGCCAGGCCCGTAATCTGCCATGGGCCCCCGTACCGCCTCCTCATGCTGCTGCCAGGTCCAGAGTGTCTCATGGGTCCCTGTACGGCCTCCCATTGCTGCTGTCTCCATCGCCACACTCTGCCATGTGCCACTTTCAGGTCTCCTCACACTGCTGGTGGGTTCAATTTTGTCATAGGGTGCTGGCAGATTACGGGCCTCCCATTGCTGCTGCCAGGCCCGTAATTGCCATGGGCCCCCGTACCGACTCCTCATGCTGCTGCCAGGCACGTAATCTGTCATGGGCCCCTGTACCGCCTCCTCATGTTGCTGCCAGGTCCAGAGTGTCTCATGGGTCCCTGTACGGCCTCCCATTGCTGCTGTCTCCATCGCCACACTCTGCCATGTGCCACTTTCAGGTCTCCTCACACTGCTGGTGGGTTCCATTTTGTCATAGGGTGCTGGCAGATTACGGGCCTCCCATTGCTGCTGCCAGGCCCGTAATCTGCCATGGGCCCCCGTACCGCCTCCTCATGCTGCTGCCAGGTCCAGAGTGTCTCATGGGCCCCTGTACGGCCTCCCATTGCTGCTGTCTCCATCGCCACACTCTGCCATGTGCCACTTTCAGGTCTCCTCACACTGCTGGTGGGTTCCATTTTGTCATAGGGTGCTGGCAGATTACGGGCCTCCCATTGCTGCTGCCAGGCCCGTAATCTGTCATGGGCCCCTGTACCGCCTCCTCATGCTGCTGCCAGGCCCGTAATCTGTCATGGGTCCCTGTACGGCCTCCCATTGTTGCTGTCTCCATCGCCACACTCTGCCATGTGCCACTTTCAGGTCTCCTCACACTGCTGGTGGGTTCCATTTTGTCATAGGGTGCTGGCAGATTACGGGCCTCCCATTGCTGCTGCCAGGCCCGTAATCTGTCATGGGCCCCTGTACCGCCTCCTCATGCTGCTGCCAGGCCCGTAATCTGTCATGGGTCCCTGTACGGCCTCCCATTGCTGCTGTCTCCATCGCCACACTCTGCCATGTGCCACTTTAAGGTCTCCTCACACTGCTGGTGGGTTCTATTTTGTCATAGGGTGCTGGCAGATTACGGGCCTCACATTGCTGCTGCCAGGCCCGTAATCTGCCATGGGCCCCCGTACCTACTCCTCATGCTGCTGCCAGGCCCGTAATCTGCCATGGGCCCCCGTACCGACTCCTCATGCTGCTGCCAGGCCCGTAATCTGCCATGGGCCCCCGTACCTCCTCCTCATGCTGCTGCCAGGTCCAGAGTGTCTCATGGGTCCCTGTACGGCCTCCCATTGCTGCTGTCTCCATCGCCACACTCTGCCATGTGCCACTTTCAGGTCTCCTCACACTGCTGGTGGGTTCCATTTTGTCATAGGGTGCTGGCAGATTACGGGCCTCCCATTGCTGCTGCCAGGCCCATAATCTGCCATGGGCCCCTGTACCGCCTCCTCATGCTGCTGCCAGGTCCAGAGTGTCTCATGGGTCCCTGTACGGCCTCACATTGCTGCTGTCTCCATCGCCACACTCTGCCATGTGCCACTTTCAGGTCTCCTCACACTGCTGGTGGGTTCCATTTTGTCATAGGGTGCTCGCAGATTACGGGCCTCCCATTGCTGCTGCCAGGCCCGTAATCTGCCATGGGCCCCTGTACCGCCTCCTCATGCTGCTGCCAGGTCCAGAGTGTGTCCTGGGTCCCTGTACGGCCTCCCATTGCTGCTGTCTCCATCGCCACACTCTGCCATGTGCCACTTTCAGGTCTCCTCACACTGCTGGTGGATTCCATTTTGTCATAGGGTGCTGGCAGATTACGGGCCTCCCATTGCTGCTGCCAGGCCCGTAATCTGTCATGGGCCCCCATACCGACTCCTCATGCTGCTGCCAGGCCCGTAATCTGCCATGGGCCCCCGTACCGACTCCTCATGCTGCTGCCAGGCCCGTAATCTGTCATGGGCCCCTGTACCGCCTCCTCATGCTGCTGCCAGGTCCAGAGACTCTCACATGGGTCCCTGTACGGCCTCCCATTGCTGCTGTCTCCATCGCCACACTCTGCCATGTGCCACTTTTAGGTCTCCTCACACTGCTGGTGGGTTCCATTTTGTCATAGGGTGCTGGCAGATTACGGGCCTCCCATTGCTGCTGCCAGGCCCGTAATCTGCCATGGGCCCCCGTACCGCCTCCTCATGCTGCTGCCAGGTCCAGAGTGTCTCATGGGTCCCTGTACGGCCTCCCATTGCTGCTGTCTCCATCGCCACACTCTGCCATGTGCCACTTTCAGGTCTCCACACACTGCTGGTGGGTTCCATTTTGTCATAGGGTGCTGGCAGATTACGGGCCTCCCATTGCTGCTGCCAGGCCCGTAATCTGCCATGGGCCCCTGTACCGCCTCCTCATGCTGCTGCCAGGTCCAGAGTGTGTCATGGGTCCCTGTACGGCCTCCCATTGCTGCTGTCTCCATCGCCACACTCTGCCATGTGCCACTTTCAGGTCTCCTCACACTGCTGGTGGGTTCCATTTTGTCATAGGGTGCTGGCAGATTACGGGCCTCCCATTGCTGCTGCCAGGCCCGTCATCTGTCATGGGCCCCTGTACCGCCTCCTCATGCTGCTGCCAGGCCCGTAATCTGTCATGGGTCCCTGTACGGCCTCCCATTGCTGCTGTCTCCATCGCCACACTCTGCCATGTGCCACTTTCAGGTCTCCTCACACTGCTGGTGGGTTCCATTTTGTCATAGGGTGCTGGCAGATTACGGGCCTCCCATTGCTGCTGCCAGGCCCGTAATCTGTCATGGGCTCCTGTACCGCCTCCTCATGCTGCTGCCAGGCCCGTAATCTGCCATGGGCCCCCGTACCACCTCCTCATGCTGCTGCCAGGTCCAGAGTGTCTCATGGGTCCCTGTACGGCCTCCCATTGCTGCTGTCTCCATCGCCACACTCTGCCATGTGCCACTTTCAGGTCTCCTCACACTGCTGGTGGGTTCCATTTTGTCATAGGGTGCTGGCAGATTACGGGCCTCCCAATGCTGCTGCCAGGCCCGTAATCTGCCATGGGCCCCCGTACCGACTCCTCATGCTGTGACGTTGCAACAAGGTGGAATTCAACCCTACATATGTTAACCGCCTTTACGAACAGCGAAAGGCCATCACCGATTTCCTGATGTTACAAGCGGATAAAGGTACTCCCCTGTGTAACTTAGATGTCAGCCATTGGCAGCTCATGCGTGACACCTGCCGCTTGCTCAGGCCCTTTGAGGGGGCCACGCTATTCATGAGTCGGCAGGACTATGGGATGAACAACGTCATTCCTCTGTTGCACGTCCTGGAACAAATGCTGTTAACAATGGCTGGTCAGGGTGCGGTAGACGTGGCGCACAGATCTCAACGCCACATGACCCCTGTGGGGGCTCGACAGGAAGAAGAGGAGGAGGTAGAGGAGGACATTGGTGCTCAGGAATTATTGAGTGAAATGGGTGGTTTTTCCACTCAGCGGATAGGAGTGGAGGAGCAGGAGCATCTGGTAGAGGAGGAGGAGGAGGAGGAGACAGAGGACCCAGACGCACCGTGGCAGTATGCTGTGGAGATGGAGGCAGGGAGTCCCTCGCATTCCTTGGCACAAATGGCCCATAGCATGCTCGGTTGCTTGCGTAGCGACAGCCGAATAATAACCATCAGACAGAGGGATGACTTTTGGCTGTCCACCTTGTTGGACCCTTGATACCGTTCAAAAATGGTGGCCTTTTTCACACCTGCTGAGAGGGAGGCCAAAATAAAGTACTATAAAAACCACCTATGTAGTCAGTTGGTCTCTGCCTTTCTGCGCCAACGTCCATCCTCAGACACTGTGGGCCCTGTGCGCTCGCGTTCCGCTGCCATGGCAGCAGGGGAGGGGTGGGGTGGTAGGAGCAGTGGCAGCTCCACCAGCAGCGGCTGCCTCAGTCTGCAGTCGATGATGAGTATCTTTCTTCACCAGCGCAGTGAGGAAACTACTAACCAGCCGCAGCAGCAGCAGCATCAGGTGGACCTGGAGCAGGACCTCAAAGAACAGGCTTGGGCCTACTTGGACAGCACCCTGCCAACCGAGGTAGACAATCCCCTTGACTACTGGGCAACGAAACTTGACCTTTGGCCCCAACTAGCTGAATTTGCCCTTGAAAGGCTGTCATGCCCGGCCAGTAGCGTGGCATGGGAGCGCGTGTTTAGTGCGGCAGGAGGTATTGTAACTCCGCGGAGGACACGACTGTCCACCCAAAGTGTGGAGAGACTCACGTTTGTGAAAATGAATCAGGCGTGGATTAGTCTGGATTTCAAACCACCAGTTCCTGACACAACTGACTAAATCCGCCATGAATCATGCCCCAAACATGTTATTATTTTTAACATAGGCCTCTGTATGGCCTTCAATTTAAGCTGCTTACGCTTCGCCACTCTGCCATGGGCCCCTGTACCGCCTCCTCTTGCTGCTGCCAGGTCCAGAGTGTGTCATGGGTCCCTGTACGGCCTCCCATTGCTGCTGTCTCCATCGCCACACTCTGCCATGTGCCACTTTCAGGTCTCCTCACACTGCTGGTGGGTTCCATTTTGTCATAGGGTGCTGTATGGCCTCCCATTGCTGCTGCCAGGCCCGTAATCTGCCATGGGCCCCCGTACCGACTCCTCATGCTGCTGCCAGGCCCGTAATCTGTCATGGGCCCCTGTACCGCCTCCTCATGCTGCTGCCAGGTCCAGAGTGTGTCATGGGTCCCTGTACGGCCTCCCATTGCTGCTGTCTCCATCGCCACACTCTGCCATGTGCCACTTTCAGGTCTCCTCACACTGCTGGTGGGTTCCATTTTGTCATAGGGTGCTGGCAGATTACGGGCCTCCCATTGCTGCTGCCAGGCCCGTAATTTGCCATGGGCCCCCGTACCGACTCCTCATGCTGCTGCCAGGTCCAGAGTGTCTCATGGGTCCCTGTACAGCCTCCCATTGCTGCTGTCTCCATCGCCACACTCTGCCATGTGCCACTTTCAGGTCTCCTCACACTGCTGGTGGGTTCCATTTTGTCATAGGGTGCTGGCAGATTACGGGCCTCCCATTGCTGCTGCCAGGCCCGTAATCTGCCATGGGCCCTCGTACCGCCTCCTCATGCTGCTGCCAGGTCCAGAGTGTCTCATGGGTCCCTGTACGGCCTCCCATTGCTGCTGTCTCCATCGCCACACTCTGCCATGTGCCACTTTCAGGTCTCCTCACACTGCTGGTGGGTTCCATTTTGTCATAGGGTGCTGGCAGATTACGGGCCTCCCATTGCTGCTGCCAGGCCCGTAATCTGCCATGGGCCCCCGTACCGACTCCTCATGCTGCTGCCAGGCCCGTAATCTGTAATGGGCCCCTGTACCGCCTCCTCATGCTGCTGCCAGGTCCAGAGTGTCTCATGGGTCCCTGCACGGCCTCCCATTGCTGCTGTCTCCATCGCCACACTCTGCCATGTACCACTTTCAGGTCTCCTCACACTGCTGGTGGGTTCCATTTTGTCATAGGGTGCTGGCAGATTACGGGCCTCCCATTGCTGCTGCCAGGCCCGTAATCTGCCATGGGCCCCCGTACCGCCTCCTCATGCTGCTGCCAGGTCCAGAGTGTCTCATGGGTCCCTGTACGGCCTCCCATTGCTGCTGTCTCCATCGCCACACTCTGCCATGTGCCACTTTCAGGTCTCCTCACACTGCTGGTTGGTTCCATTTTGTCATAGGGTGCTGGCAGATTACGGGCCTCCCATTGCTGCTGCCAGGCCCGTAATCTGCCATGGGCCCCCGTACCGCCTCCTCATGCTGCTGCCAGGTCCAGAGTGTCTCATGGGTCCCTGTACGGCCTCCCATTGCTGCTGTCTCCATCGCCACACTCTGCCATGTGCCACTTTCAGGTCTCCTCACACTGCTGGTGGGTTCCATTTTGTCATAGGGTGCTGGCAGATTACGGGCCTCCCATTGCTGCTGCCAGGCCCGTAATCTGCCATGGGCCCCCGTACCGACTCCTCATGCTGCTGCCAGGTCCAGAGTGTCTCATGGGTCCCTGTACGGCCTCCCATTGCTGCTGTCTCCATCGCCACACTCTGCCATGTGCCACTTTCAGGTCTCCTCACACTGCTGGTGGGTTCCATTTTGTCATAGGGTGCTGGCAGATTACGGGCCTCCCATTGCTGCTGCCAGGCCCGTAATCTGCCATGGGCCCCCGTACCGCCTCCTCATGCTGCTGCCAGGTCCAGAGTGTCTCATGGGTCCCTGTACGGCCTCCCATTGCTGCTGTCTCCATCGCCACACTCTGCCATGTGCCACTTTCAGGTCTCCTCACACTGCTGGTGGGTTCCATTTTGTCATAGGGTGCTGGCAGATTACGGGCCTCCCATTGCTGCTGCCAGGCCCGTAATCTGCCATGGGCCCCCGTACCGACTCCTCATACTGCTGCCAGGCCCGTAATCTGTCATGGGCCCCTGTACCGCCTCCTCATGCTGCTGCCAGGTCCAGAGTGTCTCATGGGTCCCTGTACGGCCTCCCATTGCTGCTGTCTCCATCGCCACACTCTGCCATGTGCCACTTTCAGGTCTCCTCACACTGCTGGTGGGTTCCATTTTGTCATAGGGTGCTGGCAGATTACGGGCCTCCCATTGCTGCTGCCAGGCCCGTAATCTGCCATGGGCCCCCGTACCGACTCCTCATGCTGCTGCCAGGCCCGTAATCTGTAATGGGTCCCTGTACCGCCTCCTCATGCTGCTGCCAGGTCCAGAGTGTCTCATGGGTCCCTGCACGGCCTCCCATTGCTGCTGTCTCCATCGCCACACTCTGCCATGTACCACTTTCAGGTCTCCTCACACTGCTGGTGGGTTCCATTTTGTCATAGGGTGCTGGCAGATTACGGGCCTCCCATTGCTGCTGCCAGGCCCGTAATCTGCCATGGGCCCCCGTACCGCCTCCTCATGCTGCTGCCAGGTCCAGAGTGTCTCATGGGTCCCTGTACAACCTCCCATTGCTGCTGTCTCCATCGCCACACTCTGCCATGTGCCACTTTCAGGTCTCCTCACACTGCTGGTGGGTTCCATTTTGTCATAGGGTGCTGGCAGATTACGGGCCTCCCATTGCTGCTGCCAGGCCCGTAATCTGCCATGGGCCCCCGTACCGCCTCCTCATGCTGCTGCCAGGTCCAGAGTGTCTCATGGGTCCCTGTACGGCCTCCCATTGCTGCTGTCTCCATCGCCACACTCTGCCATGTGCCACTTTCAGGTCTCCTCACACTGCTGGTGGGTTCCATTTTGTCATAGGGTGCTGGCAGATTACGGGCCTCCCATTGCTGCTGCCAGGCCCGTAATCTGCCATGGGCCCCCGTACCGACTCCTCATGCTGCTGCCAGGTCCAGAGTGTCTCATGGGTCCCTGTACGGCCTCCCATTGCTGCTGTCTCCATCGCCACACTCTGCCATGTGCCACTTTCAGGTCTCCTCACACTGCTGGTGGGTTCCATTTTGTCATAGGGTGCTGGCAGATTACGGGCCTCCCATTGCTGCTGCCAGGCCCGTAATCTGCCATGGGCCCCCGTACCGCCTCCTCATGCTGCTGCCAGGTCCAGAGTGTCTCATGGGTCCCTGTACGGCCTCCCATTGCTGCTGTCTCCATCGCCACACTCTGCCATGTGCCACTTTCAGGTCTCCTCACACTGCTGGTGGGTTCCATTTTGTCATAGGGTGCTGGCAGATTACGGGCCTCCCATTGCTGCTGCCAGGCCCGTAATCTGCCATGGGCCCCCGTACCGACTCCTCATACTGCTGCCAGGCCCGTAATCTGTCATGGGCCCCTGTACCGCCTCCTCATGCTGCTGCCAGGTCCAGAGTGTCTCATGGGTCCCTGTACGGCCTCCCATTGCTGCTGTCTCCATCGCCACACTCTGCCATGTACCACTTTCAGGTCTCCTCACACTGCTGGTGGGTTCCATTTTGTCATAGGGTGCTGGCAGATTACGGGCCTCCCATTGCTGCTGCCAGGCCCGTAATCTGCCATGGGCCCCCGTACCGCCTCCTCATGCTGCTGCCAGGTCCAGAGTGTCTCATGGGTCCCTGTACGGCCTCCCATTGCTGCTGTCTCCATCGCCACACTCTGCCATGTGCCACTTTCAGGTCTCTTCACACTGCTGGTGGGTTCCATTTTGTCATAGGGTGCTGGCAGATTACGGGCCTCCCATTGCTGCTGCCAGGCCCGTAATCTGCCATGGGCCCCCGTACCGCCTCCTCATGCTGCTGCCAGGTCCAGAGTGTCTCATGGGTCCCTGTACGGCCTCCCATTGCTGCTGTCTCCATCGCCACACTCTGCCATGTGCCACTTTCAGGTCTCCTCACACTGCTGGTGGGTTCCATTTTGTCATAGGGTGCTGGCAGATTACGGGCCTCCCATTGCTGCTGCTAGGCCCGTAATCTGCCATGGGCCCCCGTACCGCCTCCTCATGCTGCTGCCAGGTCCAGAGTGTCTCATGGGTCCCTGTACAGCCTCCCATTGCTGCTGTCTCCATCGCCACACTCTGCCATGTGCCACTTTCAGGTCTCCTCACACTGCTGGTGGGTTCCATTTTGTCATAGGGTGCTGGCAGATTACGGGCCTCCCATTGCTGCTGCCAGGCCCGTAATCTGCCATGGGCCCCCGTACCGCCTCCTCATGCTGCTGCCAGGTCCAGAGTGTCTCATGGGTCCCTGTACGGCCTCCCATTGCTGCTGTCTTCATCGCCACACTCTGGCATGTGCCACTTTCAGGTCTCCTCACACTGCTGGTGGGTTCCATTTTGTCATAGGGTGCTGTATGGCCTCCCATTGCTGCTGCCTCCACCGCCACACTGTGGCTCCACACTCTGGTTTTGGCCACGTGACTGCCCAAATGAGTGAAGTGTGCGGTGATTCTAAGATCGACGGCACTCATCTGCATGTCATACTGACTGACAGTATTATTTCTCTTCCCCAGCAGACTCCAAGGGCATTTAAATTAAGGGTACAGTGTTCTGCACTAATATAAAGGCTCTCTGAAGCCTAGAAACACCCTTTTTATAAGTTAAATTTGCAGCGAATATATTCGCATCGAATCGAATTTATTCCTCGAATTCGCCGAATCAGCCGAATCAAATTTTTTAATACTTCGCTCATCTCTAGTGATTACCCTCTCAGGGGGCAAATCCATAACACTCTGTGGTACAGAAAGTGAGTTTAATGATGCTGACTGTTTGCTGCCACTTTGTTATGCCTAGTAAACATGATTAGAAAATCACATGATAATCTGATCGTTAGTAAGCAGCTTTCGACAGCTGATTGCGATAGTTCATGTGACATTATCCGAGGGGATGAGCACAAGCAAACATAGTGAATGATTTTTGTTTATTCAGTACAATATTCATTTGAAAAAAATTGAGAGAATAAATCCACGCATGCTCTGAAAAAAAAGAATACATTACAATACAATACATTACATAATTCCCGAAGTTGTATTTTTTTGTACGAGAATTTTTGGAACTTTAGTAACCTATTCATTTTCCATATGAGACTAGGATGCAAAAACATGGACGACCACTCATCCGATATTCTCTTTGTGTGTATGGGGCATTATTCTCTGTAGCACTACACTCATAAAATAATCCCTGTCTACGAGCTTGATGTCCCCTGAGTAGATTTTTAGTAACGTGACAATGTGTAGGAGCTCTTGGTCCCCTTGGTGTACAGAATACCAGCCTACCTGGCTATGGTATCTGATCCCAGGACAAGAGATTGGGTAAGCTTTGAACTGTCCCCTGAAGACTTGCCAGAACTTGCATCCAGCAGACCTCTCCGTTTTAGGCCCTGGGGTGTAGGGGTATTTACATTGTTCTTGTCCTGCAGCTGAGGATGGAACTTCTTTAAGGCCTTCCAGCTGGGCTGGTTCCTCTCCAAGCCTTGCAGTCTGCCCTTCCCTGGTGGACTGCAGGGCAGTCAAGCTCCTTCTTTTAGAACCCCCTCCTCTGGAGCTCCCTCCCAGGCCACACAGCAACACCTCTCAGCAATCGATCTTCCACTTGATACTACACACCTCCCCCCAGGTTCTGTCACATTTGAGGGTTGCCCTAGTCACCATGCCCAGCCTCCTGCCAGGGGACCAGTTAGGGTCCTTCAAACATGCATATTTGGGCCTCCACCCCTCTTCCAGAAAGTTCTCTAAGTTTCTCAAAGAGTGGGAGGGCTTCAGATGCCATGACCTGTTAGAGCCTCCCAGCCTGTCCTGAGGTGAACTTCTGCCTCACTGCCAGGCTGACTCATCCCAAGCTGCTACTCGGCCTCTATCTAAAAACAACAAACCTAACTAACCTGGATGGTATTACATCTCTATGTTACTATTTTCAGACAGAGCTTAAAGTCCGAGCACAGCACAAAGGCACAGGCAATGGTCATTCTGGAGGGCGTCTCCTGATATTTTCCTGAATAAGCTTCTCAGTGATTGGAGAGTAGCAAAACAGGCGTGTTAACCCATACTACACTTGGTACAGAGTGCACTGGATAATATAACAGGGGAAAACCCCAGAGCAAAGCTAAACCTTTACTTGACTCTGCAAAGCAGCAAACAAATATAGTTCAAAGTAGGCTTCTACAGAACACATCCCTACATTTACATCAACATTTTGAATGAGACAGTAATATCTGGATGAAAAACTAAAATATGAGCAGAAGATCTGTGCTCCCCATGTGTAGGCTGGGCTTACCAATGATACCCAGAAAGTGGGAGTCAACCCCACCCAGTTGTTTTAACATAGCTTTATAATGGAAAGGCAAATTAAACTTCACCACAGCAGGTTACTCAATGGCACAGGTTGAATCATAACTTCAGAGAGGTAGTGGTCATCATTTAGGTGCTTCTTTACAAAAGTAATGCCGTGATAACTTAATGGCTACTGTGTGCGTAAGGAGTATTTCCTTAAAGGAGGTATCACCGCTAAAGACTGCTATAGAGACTTTGGAGTTGATTTACTAAAGGCAAATAGACTGTGCCCTTTGCCAGTGCAGTTACTCCAGAGCTTAGTAAATGAGGTAAAGCTTCACTTTGCAAAGAATACCAATACCTAATCAAAATAACAATAAACATACAGCATTTTTGCTTGCACATGATGGTGACTATGGTGACACTGAACTACTCTAATGACAGTAAGTAAAAATACTGTCACCAGTCAGTATCCCTGATCACTGATAAACCAGTCATATGATGGCGCTCTACTGCACTGGTGACAATATGTAAAAAAAATTCTGAAAACATTTTTTTATTTAATTTCTTCATTTTCTAAAAAAGTGACAAAAAATGACAACTTCAAAAAATGTGCCATGCCTCTTACTAAATACCTTTGACTGTCTACTTTCCAAAAAGGGGTCATTTGGGGGGCATTTGTACTGTCCTGGCATTTTGGGGCCTCATGGAATGAGATAGGCAGGATTGATCAATTTTCCACTATATATACTTTAGTTGGTAGACTCAATAACTTTGACACAGACTAAATAATATACACTGATTTAGGTTATTTTTTACCAAAGATATATAGCATTTTAGCCTACATTTATGACAAAAGATTATTTGTTTGCAAAATGTTATAACAGAAACTAAGAAAACATGTTTTTTCTAAATTTTTGGTATTTTTTTCAGAAACAATTGAGTACTGTCCGTGATACTTTTTTTATTTGCACTAACATACAATTTTGAGGACAAGCTTTCGGGGTATGTCCCCTTCTTCAAGGTCCAAGCAGTACTATTACAAAGTTTTAGCAGAATGTTAGAAGAGATGTGGGGGATGAGAAAAAATAAAAGCAGAAAGAAACACAAGCCTAGGGTTAGACTAGAGATAAGATACAGCAAAGCAAAAGAAAAGACTGGGGGGGGGGAGAACAACACTCACAGAGAGAGTCATAAAAATGTTGGATAATGATAAAAAACTTCAGAAGCTACACCAAGAGCAGACCTTTTGGATACAACCTAAACATAAAAGCATAAAAGCAACCCAACATATATACCTCCTACTACCAGTGACCTGGAATCCAATCCGTAATCCCAAGGTATCCCTTGTGTAAGTGCTGAGCTGACTGAAAATGTGGATATAACAGAGGAACTTGGAATCATCAACTTGTCAAATCATAAACTTTCAGAACCAGAATTAACCATCCTCTCCAAAGGACTTACATTCTGCCCAACCACCAAATTGGATCATTTACAAGTATTGTCAGATATGGAGGATTTCTTCAGGAGAATAAGGCTCAAAGAATATTTCCACAGTAATGAAAGGAATCCTAGGACAATGGAATGCTACACAAAGAAAAAGAACAGCTGCTTCACACCCCCACAAGGACGCAACCCCAAACTGAACACCTATATTGATAGCTTCAGACTGCGAGCTACATCCCTGATATCCACCCAGCAAAAGAAAAGTCTGTACAATATGTCACCACTAGAGCGAAGGGCTATACATGATTTGCGCAATAATAAGGCCATCACCATCAAACCAGCTGATAAAGGGGGAGCAGTTATTGTGATGAATACAAACAAACACATAGAAGAAGGCCAGAGGCAGCTGGAAAATGCCATCTACTATAAAAAACGGATTATGATCTGACCCAGGACTTTACAAAGCAATTAAAAGGCCTCATTAAAACA
Organism: Staurois parvus; assembly: GCF_062004578.1. Lineage (NCBI taxonomy): Eukaryota > Metazoa > Chordata > Amphibia > Anura > Ranidae > Staurois > Staurois parvus. The sequence goes on from NW_028318094.1 coordinate 3,006,535, forward strand.
CTTCCAGCCCACCTACATTCAGAACTTATAAATGTGATTCCTGATCATCCAGAAATCGGGAACGTCTACATACTAACCAAAATCCACAAGCCAGGAAATCCAGGCAGACCCATCATAACAGGTATGAATACACTCACCGAACAAATCTCAGGCTTTGTAGAAAAAAATGTAAAACAGTTAGACAAGAATACTGCTAGTTTCCTGCAAGACATCTAATACACTTCTAGTGACAATGGATGTAGTATCCCTGTATAGTAATATCCCTCAAGGATGGATTAGCTGCATGTCACAGATCCTTATCATCCTCACTAAACCACAAATACACTGCTGGGGATGTTACACAGCTCATTGAATTCATACTTACACACAACTACTTTGCCTTCAATAAAGACATCTGTCTTCAATGTATGGGTACTGCGATGGGAAGTAAAATGGCACCCCAATATGCCAATTTATTTATGACTGACCTGGAGGAAAAATTCCTGAACAGCATGGAACAAAAACCACACAGATACTATCCCTATATTGATGAAGTTTTCATCATATGGACAGAAGGTGAAGAAAGCCTAAAACAATTGTACTCATTGATCAACACTTTTCATCCATCAATCAAACTAAAAATGGAATACTCAAACACACACACATCAACTTCCTAGACACCACAGTATACATCAGGGATGATACGCTTCACACCTCAATACACAGCAAACCCACTGACAGATGCAACTACCTCCACAGTTCTAGCTTCCACCCCCAACCCATGAAACGTGCCATACACAGTCAGGCCATTAGATACCACCGAATATGTTCTGACCCAAGAGACAGAGATACACATCTTGGGACATTAGCAGACTCCTTCCATAAGAAAGGTTACAAGGAAAAAACTATCAACACCAGCATAAACACAGCCTTGAAAACCTGAAGAGAAAATCTACTTCAGTACAAAGGGAAAAAAACAAACAACCATGTACCTCTAGTAACCACATACAACCCAGCACTAGAAGGAATAAGAAAAATAATCAAAGATTTACAACCTATCATAACAGAGGATGGAACTCTGAAAGAAATATTCCAGCAACCCCCAGTACTGGCCTTCAGACAACCCCCTAACCTCAGAAATAAACTAATCAGTAGGAAACTTCCTTCTGATTATGAGGTCACAAATAATGGAAGCAAACCCTGCAATAAACAATGCTGCAAACTGTGCAACCAAATCAATCCATCAAAAAGTGTCAGACACTCAAAAGGGATCTTCAATATCTCCGGATCATACAGCTGCACCTCTAGTAATGTTATCCAGTGCAGAAAATGGAGCAAAGGATCTTATGTTGACAAAACAGGACAGAAGTTGCAAACAAGGATGAATTTGCACATACATACCATCAAGGAACATAAAGAACATGTCTTTTGCACACCTGTGGGACACCATTTCGCAAAACCAGACCACATTATGGAAGACCTCAATGTTTTAGTTCTTAAAGGAAATTTCAAATCCATTTAGGAAAGAAAAACTTTTGAACTAAGAATGATAATTCTTTTTGACACAAAAGATAACGGCTTGAACTTGGACATGGGATTCTTCAAACATTATCCAACAGTTTTATGACTCTCTCTGTGAGTGTTGTTCCCCCCCCCCCCCCCCCAGTCTTTGCTTTTGCTTTGCTATGTCTTATCTCTAGGCTAACCCTAGGCTTGTGTTTCTTTCTGCTTTTTTTTCTCACCCCCCACATCTCTTCTAACGTTCTGCTAAAACTTTGTAATAGTACTGCTTGGACCTTGAAGAAGGGGACATACCCCGAAAGCTTGTCCTCAAAATTATATGTTAGTGCAAATAAAAAAAGTATCACGGACAGTACTCAATTGTTTCTGACGCAAATGCACTAATACGGCTACAATCACCTCAAGCAAAATGGTATTTTTTTCATTTATATACCAAAAAAAGTGGTGATTAAATACCATCTCTTTTTGTGTGAAAATTATATAAATTTAATTTGGATACAGTGTTGCATGACCAAGCAATATCCAGTTAAAGTAGCACAGTGCAGAATAGCAAAAAAAAAAAACCCTGGCCATGAAGAGGGTAAAACCTTTCAGAGGTCAAGTGAATAATTTTAATATGCTTCTGACATTTTTTTGTAATTTTTTTTGGTAATTTCTATATTTCCTCCACCCTTCTTGTATGTGGGCTTCTGTAATACTTCCTTCCTCCTACTGGACACACACTGGGGCTGGGAAATACTCCTTTTTTACCACCTTAAACATTTCTATATCAAGTCTTCAGCTTATTTTTGTATTGCCTCAGTGCTCTGCATGCAATAAGACATTTGTGGATTTCGCATGTTTGGTGAGTTTAGCTGAAGAAGACAGTTTGCAGTGAGTCTGTCTGCTATGTTCATAGAGATCTCAGGAAGGAATTGTCACTATCACATAGTTGTCAACATTTAAAAAAAAAAATTAGGGACACTTTTTTTTCCTGTATGTTCAGAAAGCCAGCATAGGTGGAGTAGCAGCGCCAAAAGTGAGTTTGGTTTAAATTATGCTAAATATTGGACGTGACTTCAAGGGGGTGTAGTTAAACAGTCTGAGAGCAGTTAGTACAGGAGTTGGTCAGAGACTGCAGGTGTACTACAGGATTTGGTCAGAGGCTGCAGGAGTAGTACAGGAGTAGGTCAGAGACTGCAGACAAAGTACAGGAGTGGGCCAGAGACTGCAGGAGTAGTACAGGAGAGGGTCAGAGACTGCAGGAGTAGTACAGGAGAGGGTCAGAGACTGCAAGAATGGTACAGGAGAGGGTCAAAGACTGCAGGCATAGTACAGGAGAGGGTCAGAGACTGCAGGGGTTAAACAGGAGAAGGTCAGAGACTGCAGACCTATTACAGGAGAGGATCAGAGACTGCAGGCATAGTATAGGAGAGGGTCAGAGAATGCAGACGTAGTACAGGAGAGGATCAGGGATTGCAGGAGTAGTGCAGGAGTTGGTTACAGGCTGCAGGAGTAGTATAAGAGAAGGTCAGAGACTTCAGGAGTAGTACAGAAGATGGTCAAAGACTGCAGGGCTATTACAGGAGAGGGTCAGAGACTGTAGGAGTAGTACAGTAGAGTGCCAGAGACTGCAGGCATAGTACAGGAGAGGATCAGGAACTGCAGGAGTAGTACAGGAGTTGGTGACAGGCTGCAGGAGTATTACAGGAGTTAGTCAGAGACTGCAGGAGTATTACAGGAGTTGGTCAGAGACTGCAGGCTTAGTAGAGGAGATGGTCAGAGACTGTAGGAGTAGTACAGTAGAGTGCCAGAGACTGCAGGCATAGTACAGGAGAGGATCAGGAACTGCAGGAGTAGTACAGAAGTTGGTGACAGGCTGCAGGAGTATTACAGGAGTTAGTCAGAGACTGCAGGAGTATTACAGGAGTTAGTCAGAGACTGCAGGAGTATTACAGGAGTTGGTCAGAGACTGCAAGCTTAGTAGAGGAGATGGTCAGAGACTGCAGGAGTATTACAGGACAGGGTCATAAACTGCAGGCGTAGTACAGGAGAGGGTCAGAGACTGCAGGCGTAGTACAGGAGAGGGTCAGAGACTGCAGGAATAGTACAGGAGTTGGTCAAAGACTGTAGGGGTATTACAGGAAAGGGTCAGAATCCGCAGGCATAGTATAAGAGAGGGTCAGAAACTGTGGTATAGTACATGTGTTTGTCAGAGACTGCAGGCGTAGTACAGGAGTTAGTCAGAGACTGCAGACAAAGTACAGGAGAGGGCCAGAGACTGCAGATATAGTGCAAGAGTTGGTCAGAGACTGCAGGTGAAGTACAGGAGAGGGTCAGAGACTGCAGGCATAGTACAGGAGAGGGTCAGAGACTGCAGGTAAAGTACAGGAGAGGGTCAGAGACTGCAGGTGAAGTACAGGAAAGGGCCAGAGACTGCAGGTGAAGTACAGGAGAGGGCCAGAGACTGCAGATATAGTGCAGGATTTGGTCAGAGACTGCAGGTGAAGTACAGGAGAGGGTCAGAGACTGCAGGTGAAGTACAGGAGAGGGTCAGAGACTGCAGGTGAAGTACAGGAGAGGGTCAGAGACTGCAGGTGAAGTACAGGAGAGGGCCAGAGACTGCAAGCATAGTACAGGAGAGGGTCAGAGACTGCAGGCATAGTACAGGAGAGGGTCAGAGACTGCAGGCATAATACAGGAGTTGGTCAGAGACTGCAGGCATAGTACAGGAGTTGGTCAGAGACTGCAGGCTTAGTAAAGGAGTTGATCAAAGACTGCAGGTGGAGTACAGGAGAGGGTCATAGACTGCAGGGGTAGTACTGGGGATGGTCATAGACTGTAAGCTTAATACAAGAAAGGGTCACAGACTGCAAAAGTATTACAGGGGAGGGGCAGAGACTGCAGGTGTAGTACAGGAGAGGGTCAGAGAATAAAAGCCTGGTACAGGAGATGGTCAGGGACTACAGGAAAAGTACAGGAGAGGATCAGAGACTGCAGACATAGTGCAGACATAGAGGAAATAGTCAGAGACTACAGGAGTTGGTCAGAGACTGCAGGTGTCCCTATACAGGCCATCTACCACTTCATTCCCCCCCCCCAAAAAAAAAACACAAAAAAACTGTCTGCTTGGGTCTCTGGCAGCTTCCTGTGTCTGTCCATGTTCCTCTCTGGTCTGGTCCAGTGCACAGTCTGACAGCAGTTGAGTTGGTGTCCATCAGCTGTGTCCTGGCCTGTTCACTGGCCTGTTTACCAGCAGCCTCCTCTTCTTCTCCATGTGCAAACAGGAAATGAACACCCTCTGCTAGCCACGCCCCCTTGCTAGTACTGACCAATCACGTGAGAGAAAGGGACCGCACAACCTTATGCAAGCAGAGGAGGTAGGGGTAGGATCTGACTCCCTGAAAATGAACCTCTGCTTACCCCGGCAGAGCTTTTTGTGCTGTCAGTGCCAAACTTCTCCACTGTTCAAGCCTAAGTTTTGCGATTCTGCCAGGGATAAGTTCTGAAAAGGACATCTGTCTGATTTCCGTGAATGTCACAGACAATGCGTGACTGTTGGAAATTATGCTATCACAATGGTTGGAGTCAGGAGAGTCATATTTTTAATGGTGCCGTAACATTTTATTGTAAATATTATAAATGTTTAGGAATAAATGACAGCTAGAAAATATTCTACAACAAAAGAAAGAGTGGCAAAACAGGGTCATGTGGATCATGGAAATCTATATTGTTTTTCTCTCTTCAAAACACAACATAATCATCCAGTTCTATTGCATTGTCCCCGTGTAATGGCAACCACTTTTGTGAAAAGCAAAAAGAGGCACTAAACAAAAGTGAATCATACTTAATTTTACTTAATATGGCAATTAAAGATACTTTATGAATTCAATAAAATACCTGTACAAATAAATAACACATTGTTTAACAAACTGAATTTAAAGGTCATGAAAATGACAGCAGCATTATACTTATCTTCTCGTCAGCTCCCAGCACCAATCCTATGTCACGTGTTTGGGTGTTTGTGACTACTGGGTCTCAGCAAGAGGAACCACAACTGCCAATGGGGAAACCTACTATTCAACCAGATGAAGGAGTCACACAGGATCAGTGCCAGGAGCTCTGCTGCAGAATACAGTTTCAGCAAATGGGCCAAAGGACAGGTAAGTATAATGCTGCCTACTTACTTACTTGCCATTTTTTCACCCATTGACAGGGTCTCTTTAACCTCCTTAGCGGTGTTCCCGAGTGTAGCTCGGGGTAAAATTTCTATACCAAAAGCGGTAACCCGGAGCTATACTCGGGCTTACCATGCGGCGTTGCTCTGGGGGTCCCTGCAGCACTTACCTTGTCCTTTGCCCCCGCAATGTGTCCCCTGCAGCGTCCCCGGCCATCCCCTCCGGCCGATGCCGGCATCCGGCTTCTGTGTTCCGGTCCCTGTGACGTCGGGACGTACGGGCGCCGGAACCGGCGGGAAATTTGAATTTTTTTAAAAATTTCATTTTTGCTGTCATTGCTATTTCAATGCATTTCACATACATTTTGTCCCTACTGCTTTGTCCTGTGCCCTGCCTGCATTTTGAATGTTCTTTCTGCCTGGAAACTTAGAAAAGTCCATGGCGTCCCTTTACGTCAAAAGCGGTTTTAGAACAGCGATAGTAAATCAGAACCACTTGCAGAATTGAGTGATAATGATTCGTGGGGAAATTCGTCATCAGACACTGAAAACGATTTTGCGACTTTGCTCAGCGATGTGCGAATTTGCCTCTGTATTTCAAATTTCAGTGTTTTTGGTTTGATTATATTATTGAATTAAATTTATTATTATTATATTATTATTTTTTATGATTATTTATTAAATTATAATTTATGATTTTGTGTTTCAAATTTTATCATATCCGGAATGTTTAATAGACTCTTGTTCGGACAGATTTCAGTGAGTTATTCCTAAAAATTACAGCCTACAATAAAAAACTACATATTTCCATGCAAAAAAATGGTACCGCTTTCAGCACAAAAAATCGGAAAGAATCATACTGCCAAGGAGGTTAAAGGAAATCATTATTAATAGAAAGGCAGACTGCCATTTTTCATAGAATTTTTAAAACATTAACTATGTGGCTGACAAGCTAAAGTTCTGGGCCTGATTTTGCTAGCAAAAAATTAGGGGGAGGGGCTTCTTTGATTGTGAAGGTTTTGGACATTTTTGCCCATATCTTGAAAACCCTAGTTTGTGGAATTAAGACTCCTCCTGGTTGTGCTCCATGTGGTCTAATCTCTTTCCATATCCTTGTAAGGATATCTAAATGCAAAACTTTTTTTTCGTTTTGGATAGAGTGGAGAGGTATTAGACCCCCTGTCAGGTTTGTACTGCTGTCTGTACCCCCATTAAGGAGATTCACCCACTCTATTTGTCCTGTTTACCATTGTCATTGAAAGTGAAAATAAAAGAAACAACAGCATTTGGGCTGTCCCCAGAAAAGTAATAGAGGGGAAATCTTCCAATGAGGACACCAGTTCTGGTGACCTGGGGATCCCCAGAGAATTCTCTTAATTTGCAGGGATTTCCTCTCACTTCCTGTTTTGGCTATGGGACAGGAAATGGAGGTAAATCTCCCAATGGGAAACATGAAAAAAATAAACTGACAAGGGTTACCACCATCCCTTACTCTATCCAAAATGAAAAAAAAAATAATAGTGTTGCATATGGTTATACTTTAACCGCTTTTCGACCGCCCTATAACAGAACTACTACTACAGGGCGGCAGGGTTGTGCAAAATCACGTACATATGCGTGATTTTGTATTTCTGGGTAGGGGGTGAGTGCCATTGGCGGCTTCAGCTGTGGATCACCGGGTCCTGGCCGGTGATTCACCAATAGCACACGGTGATTGCCGAATATCACTGACGGGACAGAGGTCTGTATGTAAACTATACAGATCTCTCCCCTGTCAGCTCCTGCACTGCTTTGTATTGCTCTGCATGGCAGAGCAATACAAAGCAGTGTGCTTACACAGTAAAACACACACAGAACACAGTTAACCCTTTGATCTCCCCAGATGTTAACCCCTTCCTGCCCAGTGTCCTTAGTACAGTGTCAGTGCTTTTCATTAGCACTAATCACTGTATTGCTGTCAAGAATCATATAAGTTGCTGATCGCCGCCATTACTAGTATAAAAAAATAAATAAATATTCCAGTATATATACCGCCATTTGTAGACGTATAACTTTCACATAAACCAGTTAATTTACACGTATTGGGATTTTTTTGGCATAAATTAATGACAAAATTAGATTTTTAAAATTTTTTTACTGGATATGTTTTATAGCAAAAAGTTAAAAATATAGTTTTTTTCTTCAAAATTGCACAGGTAATCATATACCACCAAAAGAAAGCTCCATTCGTGGGAAAAAAAAGTACATAAATATCATTGAATCGCAAAAAATGGCCTGGTTGGGTAGGGGGGTAAATCCTCTGGAGGGCAAGTGGTTAAGGTGGCTACTTTTAGTGGCTTTTCTGTTTCCTCCGCCACAGTACTTTGTTATCCCTGTATGGAGGGAGATACTAGCTACACACCGGAACGTGTTGAGAATACAGCTGATATGTGGCCGAGAAAGAGACACAGAAATCATCATGGGTCTGTTTCATAGAGCAACTATACATAGAATTAGGGGATAAATTACATATTGCTACAGTTTGACTGAAATGTTTCCTCTTTTATTGCCTTTGTCTGTTTGTACTCAATTGCTGATTGCTATTTGCTCACTAACTGTCACTATTTGACTATTAGTATCCACTGACTGCTAATTTGCACTACCTGACTGTTGCCTAGTCTATTTCGTATTGCAAGAATAAGAAAGAGAATAGGCAACAGTCTATGAGGTGTGTAGTGATGGAGACAAGGGGCAGTCCTGGGGTGCAGTTGTAGGGGTGGGTAGGGGGCAGAGACAGACGTGGCCTAGGGGAGGTGGCTGAGGTCCTGTACCTTTTCTCTGAGAAAAAAAGCCCTTATTATGACTATGCTTAGGGCCAGATTTAAGCCTTAGGGGGCCCAGGGCACTTCAGGTTTTGAGGTGCCCCACATACACAGAGTTGGTTTACATTCTCAATGACAGTCACAACAGCCAAAATTTATTTTTAAAAACAATACACTAAACCAGTCCAGAGATAAACCATCTACAGAGGATGGCCGGCAAAATATTACTTCACAAGATACATTTAATAAAAGAAAGGATTTTTTATTATGATATATTTTATATTTTAATATTTTATATAATTTGTATATTGTTTTATATTATTTTTGTGTAGAGGGGGGAGCCCTGATGTCAGCTGTCCTAAGGCAATTGCCCCTTTTACCCCCTTATAAATCCAGCACTGGCTATACTGCTTGGCAGGGGTGTGCAAATCAGAGCAAAAATGTAAAATATCTGGACAAAATTAAAAATATATTTACAAGTAAAACAAATAGCATATCTGTATTTTAATAGTGTATTTAGATGTCTTATTAAAGCTTTATTCGAAATCTCTATTTATAGCTTGTTTCAGAGAAAACCCAAATCAAATCAGCATTAAAAGGCCAATTGCTTGTTATCACATTCTAAACAACGTCTCATGCTGTTTTGATCAAATACAAGGGTCATTCAGGAATGTATTTCATTATATTTCCTTTTCTGCTATTTACAACAATTGTTCTGTAGTTTTATAAAGAAGAGGTTTGAACATGAAGGTCTAAGGTAGTATGAGGTGAAGAAATTCAAAGAGGATCTAAACCCAATCACTATAATCCTACGTAAACTATAGCATGGTAAAATAATTGAAAAAGTTATTTACAACCTCTTTAAACATACAGCTTTCATTAGCGGAATATTTTGTGAACCTTTTTCAGGTATTTCCTGTTATGGGGTGAAAACTCTTCCATGAACATGATTACAGACACGGTCTACCATTATCTTGATTGGTAAGCCAGTCCTGAGCAGTGATGAGGTTGATTTACTAAAATTGGAGAGTACAAAATCTGGTGCAGCTCTACATAGAAAAACAATCAGCTTTCTGATTTTATTTGTCAAAGTTGAATTGAACAAGCTGAAGTTAGAAACCGACTGGCTACCATGCACAGCTAAATAAAACAATTATATGGCGCTCAGTAGGCTTGGGTGGCAGACGAAGTCGTAAATGGCTATTATGTTATGTTTTGGTCCCATAAAAAAAAAGTCCTTTTAAGTTTATGTGAAGGCCACTAAAAATCCACTGTAGGATGCCTGCAGCTCCCTTAAAGAGGATTGGATAAAACACTCTTGGTCTGTAACAAAAGAAGAAGCACAGGAAGCGCCACAATCTAAGTGTAGATAAACCATGCCCTCACGCTCTCCACATCATCCATTGGACGTCACCTGCTTTGGCTCCAGCTTACCACCAATGGCAAGCTACGCAAAGCCCGAGGAGGGTGCTACACACTCCAGTCATGTCTGGTCTGACCATCGGACACCATCAGCGCTTCCATAGCACTGTCCATATGGCATTCCCGGCTGCCTCCAGGCTCAGTTCTGCTGGCCCAGCTGTGACCCTGTGGAGCTCTGCAGCTCTCCAGTGAATGTTCATGCTTATATCTTCTTAATAAATGCGAATGCATTTCTTATATTCATTTATTTTGGATTTTATTAATCTACACGCTTCCTGCGCTTCTTCTTTTACCATGCACAGCTGCACTAGATCTTGCACATCAACCCCAAGGTGTAGCCAATGCTAAAAAAAAGTCTGGAGGAGATCAGCAGAAATCAGGTGCAAAAAAGATTTTAAAAAAGTGTTTTAATTACAAAAGAAAAAAAAGGCAATTGTTTATGATACACGGAGTTTTAAAAAATAAAATGTAATTGACCTAGGATTTAGAGTTACTAGCTGTGAGCTGAGTCTTTTTTTGCCAGACCCAGGTTTTGGGATCCAAAACTGCATATCAATGTCACTGGCATAAATAAACTTGACATGATGGAGAGGATAAGCAGGAGATCTATTGTGTGCAAATAAAAAGACACAACTGTTTTAGGTTAACAATTCAGAACATCAGGGCCATTGTCTACGTACAAAAGATAAAAAAAGCATGTGCACACACAGAATATATGCACTGCTCCACATAAAAATCAAAAATTACTACTGCGTAGTGTTTACATGGAACAGTACATGCATCCTGCATGTGCAGGAATTATTGTGGAGGAGGAAAGTAGATGACCTAGGGGAGGAAAAAACATAGCAGGAAATCACTTTTTTAAGCAACTAAAGGAAACACATTGTGCTGCAAACACGACTATTTACATGTTTGAGTTATAGCAAAGTGAGGGTTTTGAGTTTTTTTTGCTTGTAGGTAGACCTCTTTTCCAAGTTTTCTCTGCTATGTTACTTTGTGATCTGAAAAGCATTTATTAACTGTATTGAAAAAAAAAGAACAAATAAACTTAAATATATCCAGAAAGACATAAACAACCAAGAAAGAGTCCACAGGGACACAGTCAGTACCATACTGACACAAAAGAAAGCTGTCCACAGAGACACAGTTAGCATTGTAATGACGCAACAAAAATTATGTTATTTTTTACTAATTTTATTTGAAGTAGAATGCAGGATGAAGAGGAAGCTGGAGGTTTGCCTGACAGGCTTTGTAATACTATAAGGTACCGTAGCTAGGATAACTTGCCTGGGAAGCTATGTGTCGCTCCTGGTGGTTATGACACCATGGTTCATCGTCTATGTGGCCTATTGAGAAGTCCAGTCCTGATTTCCTACCCAGTTTTCCCTAAACATTTTCCTGCTGTCATCATCAGTATAGATTGGAATCATCAACCTGGTCTCAGTATAGTTGAAATAACGTTTTAGATAATGTGCAGCACAGTGGTGAAATGGTTAGTACTTCCACCTGACAGTAATAAGGTCCACCACCTGACTGGAGTTTGCTTGTCCTCCCTGTGCCTGCATGAGTTTCCTCTGGGTACTCCAGTTTTTTCCCACACTCCAAAGACATGCTGTTAGGTTAATTGGATCCTGTTTAAATTATCCCTAGTATGTGTATGAATGAATGAATGTGAGTTAGGACCTTAGATTGCGCATTCCTCGAGGGCTAGGGACTGATGTGAATGTACTATATATATATATATATATATAAATATATGTAAAGCGCTGCGTAAATTGACTGTGCTATATAGGTCCATGAGGAGATGGTGTCCAAGTCCATCTTTAGTGGGGGGCTTGTAGTAGTATGGACTTGTCAGAGGAGGCAGTCGGCTGAAAGAGCTTGTAGATACTCCTAATGTAGGTAGAGAAGAGAGACAGCAGTGCCACTCTAAGTGTAGAAGGTTAAAATTAGACAGATTTAATGGTAAAATTGCACTCACATAGGTAGGTAACAGGTAGGCATGTCAAGTAATGGAGGTCCAATGGAAGCATCAGGTCCTCTGGCCACGCTCTGGGTGTTTTCCCGCTGCTCTGGTGGTGTACAGGGCTCACGGAGTAGCAGAGGGGTGCAGGGAGGCTCACAGGGATGATGTTACCACATGGACCGGGTTTCCAAGATGGCGCACGTTTGGAGCACGCTTGCTCCTTCGTCAGGCCGAACTTGCCATCTTGGAAACCTGGTCCATGCGGTGACATCATCCCTGTGAGCCTCCCTGCACCCTTCTGCTACTCCCTGAGCCCTGGACACCACCGGAGTGGAGGGAAAACACCCAGAGCGTGGCCAAAGGACCTGATACTTCCACTAGACCTCCATTACTTGACATGCCTACCTGTTACCTACCTATGTGAGTGCAATTTTACCATTAAATCTGCCTGATTTTAACCTTCTACACCTAAAGTGGCACTGCTGTCTCTCTTCTCTAGGTGCTATATAAGTACCTGTAATAATAATAACGTACGCTATACCTAAAGTCAGTTTTAATCTGCATAGAATAAGGGAGGGTTAAAATCTCTGGACTGTGTTTTCAAGTAATGACAGTTGATTCAGAAACTGTCTCAATTGAAAGATACCCTCTCAGCTCCTATTCTGGTAACAACTCAACATTTTGGATTTACCCTAAATTTCATTCCCAGAGCAATTCGTCATCAGGGTAATTAGAGAGGCTGAGACTCCCTAACAAGAACACAGGCATCAATAAAATCATGACAATGGGTCTGACCCCTCACTCTATCCAAATCTAAAAAAGTTTTGCTTTTAGTGATATTTTAATTACACTGAAGAGCAATTATTTTTTCAGCCCACTTACTGCTAAGAAATATGGTTATAATTTGATGGAACATTCCTTACAGAATACAATAAATCAAGACAGATTGCCATACATTTTTACTAACAAGGAACCAATTATTGCCTGTGTTAATTATATTAAGAGTAAACTCCCCCAAGTTGTCTTCCAGATGTAAGAAGTGTGACATCTTAGTTATCACAGAGAATATGCTGGATGTATATGCTAGATGAAGGATGTATTCAGCAATTAAAAAATGTCTACAAGCCCTAAACATTGAAAAACACCTAAATGATGAATGAATATAGTACATCAATAAATAATTGAAGCAAAATGTTTCTTTTAAACGTTTTCTTTATTTTACAATTACAGCTTTTCTGTGTCAAGGAGTCCAAGATTATACAGATTGAATTTAATACATTTAAAACACTTCTGTGCCAAGGAAAGGAAGCTGGCTTGACTGGGCAAATGGCAATCTCCTTTAAAAAAGCTTTAAAGAAAAACTGTCACTTTGCACAGAGTTTACGTACTTCCTCATAGCCCCCCTCCTACCCACCACAAGGCATACATACAGATCTATGCCCTTAGGAAGGGGTGGGCTCCCTCCAGGCACACCTGCCCTTAATCTATCCACTACTATATGTGTTCCTATTGGAAAAATCTGAAATTTATAGAGTTAGGACCGCAGTATACAGAGGAGCCTTTACTTGGGCACTGCGGCTTAAGCATTTATTTGCAAATGTGTGAAAACAAAACATTAACATTAATTTTAACATTAATTGTTAGACAGCGTCAATTTGGTTGTTTTGCAGGCTGGCTGGTAAGTGTACTGGGAAATATTTTGTTTTTTTGAGACGTGTGTTGCCCTTCCATGTGCACCTTACTGCAAAGGGTAGTGATAGGTTGGGGTGGTTGCCAGGTTGCCACTTTTTTTGTACAGTTGTATTGTCTGTATCCATGCTTAGGGGATGTCTCTTTATTTTGTATCCTGGTTACAGGTGGTCAACCAGAATATGAGATAATCTCTCAATTAGGAACACAAATATCATTAAAAGACCTTAGCATAGTGCAGAAAGCATAGATCATTTGTTTAGCTCCTATTGCTGTGTATGTGTGAAATTTATTTGTGGTAAAGGTGATTAGCACACTGTGCTGAGATAAAAATATCTGGTTTCCCAAAAACAGCCCTCCTGTCCATCCTGTCTATGTCAATATCAAAAGCCAAAACAATTGTTAAATCACTATTCACAATTTGTCCATCTCCATCAAAGTGAACATATTACATAATTGTTGGAATACAGTGTTCATGTATTTTGTGCAACAACTACATAAGTATTCAGTAAAGATAAATTCTTCAACCAGTAGATCGCAGTGTGTATAAATATGTAGCTGCATCTAGGGTATAGTCTGTACTCTATGTCTTTTCTCCATATAAAGTTTCCTTTTTCTTGTTACAGTGAAGCAGAAAAGCACAAGTGGATGTGCACTGCTTGTTATGTAGGGCTATATACAGAATTTCTAACAGATTATGGACCCAGTCACAGTCAGTTACAGAAAACAAGTGCAATATACAGCAACAGAAAGAAGACTGTAACAGAATAAAAGAAACTGGCCAGTAACACAGCTGCAAAAAAGTTTGATATGCAAATCGGACCAACCAAAATTACCAGTCTTGGAAATTCAAGATGAAAATGCTGCTAATAAGAAAAGGTACAAGGAAATGTATAAACAAAGTCAGACCAGAACACCTTTCAGATTAGTGAATAGACAAAGATCAAAAAATTTAGAGCATAATCTCTTTTAGCATAGAAGATTATCAAATCATACATATATGTAAGTGTGAAACAGCTAAGGAAATGTGGAAAGGATTACAAAAGGTGCATTAAAGAGCTAATCTCAGCAATAAACTGTATTTGATTAAAAAACTATGCCAAATCAAACTGATGAAAGGCAGGGATATGTGGGAATACATAAGACATACCTTGGAAATGATTGAATGCCTGAGAGGTATTGAAGAAGAAATAAAAGATTTTCACATCACAGCACTATTACTTAGTGGTTTACCAGAATGCTATGAAATGTTTGGCACAGCACTTGGTGCACATCCAAATGATAAACTGACATTGGTGTATGTTAAGGGCAAGCTTATGGATGAATGGAAGCATAAAACAGAAAGCATTAATAGTGATTGTGCTTCTGTTGCAGAGTCTGCTTTAAAGATGAAAAATAGTAATAAAAACTGTAGCATGCAACAAGAAACACATGAATGCTTTGTGTGCAAGAAACAAGGCCATTTCAAAGCTGATTGCAGAATCTGGAAAGGTAGAATGCAAAAACAAACAAAACTACAAAAGGCCAAAGGTGGGAAGGAAGAAACTGATTTTTCTTCTGATAATTAATGTTTTTCAATCCAAAAGTTGCACTTCATATTTTCAGGAATGGTGTGTTGATTCAAGAGTTCTAAGTCACATGACAAATGACAGAAATTTCTTTATTTACCTTGATCACAGTAAAACAGAAAAATCCCCACAGTTAATGGCCAAATAATAGAATCAGAAGGAATAGGAGACAGTTTCCTTTACTGTCCTATTTCCCAGAGTATCACCTGAAAGATACCTGTGAAAAATGTCCTGTATATCCCTGTTCTTGAAGCTAATCTTTTGTCAGTGAAGAAGCTCACAAAACAAGGCAATGTAGTGACCTTCCAAGGTCACAAGTTGTCCCATCACAAAAGGGCATATCTTGAAAAGGCTAAAATTACAGGTGGCCTGTATCAGCTGAACTGCAATGAAGTGGTTAATAATATTGCATCCACACATATCACAGAAGTCCTGACATAATAAAGAAATTAACTGAGAATGACTGTGCAAGTGGAATAAAGATTAGTTCATGAGATCAAACAATGAAATGCACCAGCTGTATAAAAGGAAAATGACAAGAAAAACCTTTCCAAATCAGAGCAAAAGCAGAGAAACCCCTGGATTTAATTAACTCAGATCTTTGCAGTACAATGGAAAAACGGAATCCAGGAAAGAAGGTAGAAGAAGGAGGCATTTTCTCTTTTATAGATTATTACTCCAGGTATAATACATTATATCTGTTACACAACAAAAGTGAAGTACCAGAAAAATGTGAACAGTATTTGGATCAGGTAAGCAACAATTTTGGCAAAATGCAGATGTATTGTGCATAGACAATGGAACTGAATATACAGGTGATAACACACAGGCAATTCTCAGAAAGCATGGCATATTACTTCAAACTACTTTACCACACAACCCAGAACAAAATGGGGTTGCAGAAAGAATGAACCAAACTCTATGTGAAAGTGGAAGAACCATGTTGTTTGATGCAAATATGTTAACCAGATACTGGTGAGAGGCAACTATGACTGCATGCTATCTCCAAATTCAACTACCAGGAAAATCAACTGAGAAAACTCCATATGAACTGTGGAATGGAAAGACTCCAAATCTGAACCATCTAAAAATGTTTGGAAGTAAAACCTATGTGCTCGTGCTAAAAGAAAAATGGTATGCTTGAGCAAAGGAAGGCGTCCTTTGCTGTACAGTGAATCTCAAAAGGGCTATAGAATTCTACACCAAGACACAAACAAGGTAACATCAGTAGAAATGTAATTGTCGAAACCTCAGTTGTTCAAAATTTCATGAACTAACACAAATGCTTCAAACTGAGGGAAATTACACATCACTGTCACATGAAGATAAGCAACAAAGTCACAGAGAAATAGAAATTAATGGAGACAGTACAAATATTGTAAAATAAGAAACCAGGCCACAAGAGGCTTCAATCAGGAAGTTCACCAGAAGCAAAAAAGGCATCACGGCCAAACGTCTGTCCTATGTTGCTTGTGTAGCATTAAACCAGAGCCAGATTCATGGGTTTAGACGCAAGGACTTCCAACTCATGAGAAACAAGTGTGGATCAGAGAGATGATATCTCTCAGTGAACTACAGACATGAACAGTTTCAGAGCTAATGATCTATAGAACTGAGATCTGAAATGGAACTAATATAAGGGGTAGTTGTTGAGTGAGGGTGTTGGAATACAGTGTTCATGTTTTATGCAACACCTACACCAGTATTCAGCAGAGATATATTCGACAAACAGTAGATGGCAGTGTTTATAAGTTTGTAGCTGCATCTATAGTAAACTCTATGTCTTTTCACTGAATAAGGTTTCCTTTTTCCATGTTGCAATGAAGCAGAAAAGCACATGTGCACTGTGCATTGTCTGTTCTATAGGGCTATATACAGATTTCCTAACAAATAAGCACGTTTGGCAACATTTTCTTCCCTGTGAAATTACTGAAGTCAACTTTTAATTTTACTTGTTGAGCTTGCTTAGTTGAAACTTGCCTAAAAAATCTACTTTTTTATTCTTTATTTACATGGTGTGTTTTCCTGTCTCCCTAGATTTATTCTCAGGTTCCAACATTGATGCAAGATAATCTGGATGCTTTTAGTGCACAAGTGTGACATGTTCACAGAAAATAAAGTAATGTAATTTGAATTTTTAGCAATCACAAATTTGTGAAAATGTTGCTGGCATACCAATTTATGTCCTCGCCAACCCAACCTGATGTTTACACAAAATACTTTTTATGCTTGCATTTAATAAATTGAGGAAAAGGGCTCTCCTATAGTAAAATGTATACATCCACTTTGAACTTTTCCAAACCTCGAAGTTACATAAAAATCACATTTAAGCCTCTTGCACGTATGTATGTAATACTTACTGATATTTATATGCAAGATTTTGCTGGTAGAAATATTCTGGTAAAAAAACATATTATGTTCCATAATGATCTTGTGTAGATGTGCATACAGGTGGTGTATGTGCATGTGTGTATACACATAAAATCCTTCTTTTTACAATTTATGTATATACACTCGTATATACTTGCATATACATGTGTATGTATGTACATTACTGTACTCAGATGAATTTTATTTTTTTTATGCATCTTAATAGATCACTGCATCATAAATTTTTAAGCAGTTGTGTGCATTGTCCCATAGATAGCAATGCACCTGTGTTCGGTTCCATACAAGAAAAAAATTGCTACAAATGTGATATTTTCTTTCTTTTTTTTTTGTCTTGTCTATGTGCAAGAGGCCTAATGTAATATCATTTTGTAATTTCCGGTTTCTGTGTAGCATACATTTAATATATAAATACATGTGGCTTTCGACTGTTATCCCTTATAAATAGACCCTGCAGATGAGCAAACTGCAGATCTTATCGATGGGGACCTCATTTCACTTTAGCTGGACTTCAAGAGATTGTAAAATATCAGTAAATGATACTCCTCATCCAACAAAATTATTGCAAGGCAATGATCACAGTTAGCTTTCTTTGATACTGTATATTCTTACTATACTGGCAATAGTGATTTTATTTGTTTGATTTGATGCATCATTCTAAAAAGCCTTCACAATATTTCTGCATGATTTATTTTATGCTATGTACTTACTTTTTTTCTCCCTACAGTACTGTGAGAAAAAAAAGATTAAAGCAGATTGTTTTAAGAGCTTTCTTTGTTCTCGCATTGTACCTTCAATATCTGAACATGTCAAAGCTGTAATCAAATGAAGACAGTGAAAAAAAATGATGCTGTACTCTGAATTCTGTTTATATAGCAATATAGTTGTACATTGAAATGGTATGAGACAGAGCTGCTCAAAGTAACTGTCAAGTTTCACAAGGGCTCTCCTATATTTTGCCAGAAAGAAACATTGAATTGTTTGTCACGCTGACAAGTGTTGGCACGAGTTGATTGACTGAATATAAGGCAGTTCAAAGATGCTGTGTGTAAAAGCATAACTTCATGTTACAGTCATGAAAAAAGTTCAAAATACTGCTACTAGAATCTGCCAATATGCAAATATTTTATACATTTTCTTACAGGCAGTGGGTGTCAGTTATTCAGGCATTTCAAAAGTCAAGGGCCTGGCGAATTGGTTAAGGGGTCCACCCAAAAAAACCTTTTAGTCATAGGTGAAGCCTAAAATAAAAATTTCCTATGAGCCACTATAAATCTATGTTCTAAGGTAAGTTTGCGAGCTCCTAGCTATATTCTCATTGAATATACAAAAAGTAACAAATTAAAAAGGAAAATGGTGCCGCGCCCTTATATTAGAACCGTGAATAAATAAATAAAATCAATTTTTAACAAATAATAATTCTATAATTTATAAATTCCCTTAATAAACCCTTAATTTCTCCAAATATAGAAATATATAAAATGTGCAACTCATTAATATACATTAATAAAAAAAATAAATAAATAAATAATCTAAAAAATAATTAATATTAATTGATAAAAATAAATAAATTTAAAATGAATAATTCATAAATGTTGAAAATCCCATCACATATTAAATCCCATCTAAGTGGGACTATATATTGCAAATGGACTGTTCACATGATTTCCAAAATAAAACTTCTCAGAATGAAATGAGTTACTTGGTGTGTTCTTCTATTAGTAGAAGACTGAAAGATTCTCCTCTTTGCTCCTACTGTTCTGCTGTGAATGGATCCTGGGTAAGGTCTTCCCTCCAAGGGTTGTTGTATATTTTCTCCCTATTACTCAGCATATCGCCAGAGGAAAAAGAGAAAGGAATAGTGCCTTATCCTTGATGAGCATAAAAATTTATAAAAAACATCAAAGCGCTTTCTGTATAAAATGTGTGCAGCCTGAGCGGCGTGTGGACTCACACTGCCTGTACTTGCCGTGCATCGGAGTCCGGGTACGTGGTGACGTCTATGCCCCACCCCAACACGTTGCGCCACAGGGTCACGTGGCTAACAGGTTTTTTGATGTCTTTTTTCATATACTGTATGTCTTTTATTTTCCAGCAGCCAACTTTTCCAGCCATAATCCCTGACTCTGTTTCTTTTCAATTGGTAGTTTTGAGCATTCCCATCCACTTTGCATGTTGCAGCTGCCCCATTGCATCCTCAATAATAGACAATAAAGAATCCAACAGGCAAAGTTAGAACCCCTCATAATGTGGAATATAGACAATATTAAAAATAAACAGCTTAATTTAACTTTTCCACAATGATATAAAAGCAGCAAAAAGACCCAGATTTACCAAAATACTAATGAGAAGTATGTTTTAGGGGTGCGTTTTCTCCAGGGGTTTATTTACTGCAAGGCTAACAAGGCGTTTGCCTAGGGTGGCATTTTTCAGGGAGGTGGTGTTGCCCACTGGCAGAACTGACACAGTGGCAGCCGGTGACTGAGGATGGGGAGCAGTTGAGGCACAGCAGGAGCTGGGATCCACGAGAGGCTGCAGGCTGCTGGATGGTGTCAGACTCTCCCTCCCAGTCCTGATCTTGGCTTCGATGTTGCCCAGTGGATGTCATTCTGTGAAATGTGCCAGTGAGTGCTGAAACAACACAGTACATCTCCATCTCTCCATGCAGGTAAGGCACTGCAGGAGCTCCTGAGGACGGCATAGAGGAGATGACTTATCCGCATCAGGTTGGGGGCTGCTCTCTCCCTCTCTCTCTCTTTTTAATTTGGGGGGGCTAATTTTTGTGTTGCCGAGGGCAGCACAAAAACAAAATACACCACCAAAATTCACCACTGGTTATCTCATTCATTTTCAGTTCTGCTTCAGCACCACTGAATAAAGACATACTATAGCTCACCTCTGAAACATCTTCTTCACTTTTACTTTGGTATGATATAATAAATGAAAGGAATATGTCTATTAAAATTAGAAAAAAAAGACAAATATTAGAGGTCACAAAAAAAAACAAAACTAAGTAACAGCATGAATAAGGTATAGAATATACCACATGAACAAGAAAAATAACAAATGTTGTGCTATGCTAACAAAGTGAAGGATTTTCTGTGCCCCTGATGACATCAACACACATGTGCAGATGCCATCAGAATTCTGGGGATTGTAGTCTATGCTGCTGTTTTTTTCTCCTAGGAATTTTGTAAGTGTTTTTAACCACTTTTATTAAACTTTGCCATTAGGATTTTACGCTATGGAAGCTTGGTGCTCATTTTTTCTCTTTCTTTGAGTGTTAACTGGTTGCCATGTGATTTTTAGATGAGTGTGAGCTGTGGATCTAAGTGATATCAGTTTTTGACAGGCTGGGAAGCCACTCTGTCACACTATCTCTGGTAAGCGCATATACTGTATGTGGCTTGGTGTATGGAGCACGTACTGGGTGTTCACTCAAGTGTACAAGTCTGAAGAGCACATATTCTTGGAAATAAACTCTTTACTTATGCATGGACCTTTTTATATTTATTTTACATTTATGCATGGACTCTTCATGATTTAACTTATTATCATGTTATATTGTTTTCAATTAAGAAATGATATTGAACTGTATTTGTACGTTTCACTGTATTAGTGTGGCACAACATTTGTTATTTTTCATGTCTATTTAAATGCAACAGCATTTAGTTTGTTTTTTTATGAAACCCCCTCAATGGCCACAGCAGGTATGAAGAAAAAAATTTCCAGTGCAGAGATTTCACTGTGTCTTTGAGAGATATCAGAAATTGCCCAGTGGAATAATCTTCCAGCATTTACTGAAAAGTGAAATGTTAATTTTGGATGGACTGTCCCTATAAGAGAGAACTGTTTTAATCGCTCATCCTCAAGGTAAAGGTGGAAGACAACAAGTGTTATTATATAGCGATCTATTTATGTCTAATGCTAACCAATAATAACATTATGACTACCCACTAATATTGAGTAAGTCCCCCTTTTTCCACTAAACCAGCTCTTTCCCATCAAGGCATGGATGCACTAGATCTCTGAAGGCATGATGTGGTATCTGGCATCAAGCCATCAGTAGCAGATCCTAAAAGTTTCCACTTGTTTACCTTCTTCCCACAATGTATCCTGGTACCATCTCTTGCCCAGGTAAGTAACACACATGCACAAGGCCATCCACATGATGTAAAAGAAAACATGATTCACCAGACCAGGCCTCCTTCTTTCATTGCTCCATGGTCCAGTTCTGATGCTCACATGCCCATTGTTGAGGCTTTGGGCTGTGAACATAGGTCAGCATGGGCATCCTGACCAGTGTAGGCCTGTGCAACCCTGTGCGCAGCAAACTGTGATGTATTGTGTTTTGTCTTTCTAATGGAACCATCATTAACCACTTCCAGTCCGGACACTTTCACCCCCTTCCTGTCTAGGCCAATTTTCAGCTTTCAGTGCTATCACACTTTGAATGACAATTGCGCGATCATGCAACACTGTACCCATATGAATTTTTTAGCATTTTTTTTGAGACAGATAAAGATTTATTTTGGTGGTATTTATTCACCACTGTGATTTTTATTTTTTTGCTATGTAAATGAAAATGTCCACAAATTTTGAAAAAAAGGGTTTATCTTATAAAATTTAGCAAATAAATAGTATTTTATAGTAAATCTTGGCCAAAATGTATTCTGTTATCTTTTTAGTAAAAAAAAAGTAACAAATTAGTTTATAACCAAAAATTATAATTTTTCAACTTTTTTAAAAAATTTTTTTACATTTTCTTATATTTTTATTTATGTTTTTTTTTTTTTTTTTACATACTGTCACCATAGCAGTACAGTGTCACCATGGTGATAAAGATTTTTTTTTAACACTGATTGCTTTTACACCCATAAAGGCTGTAAAAGCAATCATTTCTCCTTCTCTCTAGCTGCATTCTTGCAGCCATAGAGAACTACTGTGTGAGCTGTGATTGGTCACAGCTTGTCACATGGTACAAGGCTGTTGTGAATAGCCTTGTACCATATGACCTCCGTTATTCACAGATGTCACACAAAGTAAGCAATGATGTCAGAAGTGACATCTTGCTTACTACTCTGCATGTGATCACTGATTGGCCAATCGGTGATCACATGATCGGGACCTCGCACAGAGGTCCCGTCCGAAGATCGGTGTTCCACTGTGTCCGGAGGACACAGCGGGCATTGGATCACCGTGCTGCATGCTCCCAGGGAGCGCTCACAAGCAGGGTGCGGGGAGGCAGTTTAAAAATGGCCACCTGACCCTGCACTGCCACCGTCCAGCTGTTTATATACAACGGCCAGACAGGAAGTGGTTAAAGGCTATGTTCACCTTTTTTTCTAAATTCCAACCTCCCCATATACCAGTACAGTGTTTCTCAACCTTTTTTCAGTCAAGGCACCCTTTAAAATTATGGATAATCTCAAGGCACCCTTTAACATTCTGCACAAGGCACCCCAATCTAAAATGTAAAAAACTATTCTACACACATCGAGTACACCCAATATTAGAGGTGATTTATTCTCCCAAATCAAGCACATCTTTGCACACTGGTACCAACTAGTATTCCTGTGTGTCTCTTTCCGTTTCTTTCCCTCACTCTGCTAATGTGACCCCAGTGCTGATGAGGAGGGGCAGGGGAGGGCCAAATAAGGATGACGTGCAGGCACCCGATGTCCTCCTTATCAACTGATGATGTCATTGGTCATTAGAATTTTTTATGCATTTTGCGAAGGCACTCCTGAAGAAGCCTGAAGGCACCCTGGGTGTAAAAGGCTGTACCAAAATACCATTAATGTACCTCCGTTGCAGAAAAGAAAAAGCTTTCTCTATATTCTAGGACAGGAATTACCTTCAGTTTATGCTATAGAAAACTCTTCCATTACTCCTGGTATCCATCCTTTAGGATGGATAAACTGTTAATATAGTATAGTATATACCTACCCTTCCCATCTAGGAGATTTCTAACCCCAACCTCTGCAGTTGCATGCTTTTCTAATGTAATTATTATCAGTGAGCAATGTTTTCCCTGAATACATAGCCAGGGTCTTCTTCTGCTGATTGATCGTTTTGTGCCTTACCTTCATCTTACATAGACTGTTCATTTGTCAGCATGCGCATGAGCTGAGGAAAGACTTTATCCCTCAGACCTTTCACTAGTTTACCATTTTTGCTCCCCTTCTCTAGACTTGTAATATCTTATCAATACATTTTTGTAAACTGGTCACGTGGGAATCTATTGAAATCATGCCCATAGAAATCATCACCATTCTTATTAGCCAACTGTATCTTTTGGAAATCAGTGTGTGTGTGTGCGGGGTAGCAAATAAAGCAATTCTTGTTAGTAATATTTAAATCATTTTGTGTCTATTGTCTGGGCTGAAGCATATTTAAAATGCTGCTTTTTGTGGATAGAGTTTGATCTGGCAACCTAAAAATGAAGGCAGTCATTGTTGAAAGATGTAAAAGGTAAAAGACATTTTCTGGAGCTATCCAGTAGTCATCCACTTTGAGAGAGCTCAAGGCTCCCCCCAAAAAATTAATTTTAATATAAGGACACTTACTTGTCCAGAAATAAAGCGATGTCCTCACCTGAGCCAATTCTTCAATTAGCTCTGGGTGCGGGTGCCAGCATTTTCAGTAAAGGATACCAGAAGTGAAGCCTGTGGCTTCACTGCCGGTCTCCTACTGTACATGCACAAAGTGCACTGCACTTTGTGAATGGTCCCACAGTCTTCTGGGACCTGTGAAGTGTCCCAGAAGGCTGCAGGAGAAGGAGGCTTGGCGGAACTTCCAGCTCAGATTGCTGCAGCACATCTGATGGGAACTGGGAGCAGGTACCTGTCAAAACCAGGTACCTGTTCTCCACTCCCTCCCAAAAAGTGATAAATGTGGCAGTGGAGGAGGAGAAGAGGCAAACAAGTGGAACTTGCCCTTTTGGTAAAAGTTCCACTTCAAAGCCCTGACACTACACTAAATCAGGGCTTTCATATTGTTTCATATACAGTATATTGTTTCACCAATGAATATTGTTCGCTTATGTGGTCTTTATGTACTAGGAATTCTTTGTATTTCTAGACTAGCACTCTAGATGTTGCAAAGCTAAATTACTGACTAAACTGACAGGTGACCTACACAAGGGCCCAACGAGTGAGGGGGAATATGTGTCAATATTGTGCTGGGAATCTAATATAAAAAAAAAAAAGAAAAGAAACGTCTTTTCAGAGAACTGAAAGCACTACAATTCTTCCGTATATCAATCTTGCTATTTTCCCTGATCATTATTTTCTTGGCAGGTTTAGACAATTATGACAGATCTCTTCTTCTATTGTAAAAACGTACAGACATAGAAACAAAAATATTAATTTCAGAAACAAACAAAACCCAAGATGACTTTCAAAGTAATACTTGGTTACCAAGCTGATAACATACTTTTTGATGCTTTACTTACTCTTTCTGGTGTGAAAGCATGGTTATACTCAAATCTACAATATTAACACAATTTTACACAACTTCATTTTGTGATTACTATAGGTGATTCATTTCTTATAACCGTAAACATATCGGTATCCCAAGAAATAAAAAAAGGTTAAGAACCAGCATCTAACAAGACATGTAACTTGATGTCCCCATTTGCCTGCCATTTTGTATTAAATTATGCAGGCAGTATCACAGGGCCATGCATTTTGGTAGTAGATGTGTCCCGTCAGTGTGAGAGGGGTGGTGGAATTTCAAAAAGAGAGCAGATGGTTATGATAGTTAAAAGCCACCTCTTCTCAAAGTTTCAATGTTAACATCAACTTGGTCCTCTATTTGTGATGACTGACCAGTGAGGGTCTCCATGGCAAGGAGAAAATCTAAAAGAAAAAAATATGTGGTGTTTATATAAAATTTGTACAACATACATATAACTAAATATGAATGATTGTTAATTCAAACATGGGCATGAGAAAGCTACAGCTTTGGTGCTTAGCATTTGGTTAGGTGTATTGTGTAGAGGTAGGTCCAATGGCATGGAGATACTGTATATTACCATATTGTACATGGTTCAGTTGAGAGTTGTATTTTGAGGTATACAGTACACTACATAGAAGTGGTGGTGCCCACTAGGAGGTGCAGTCAATTCCAGTTAACAGCGCTTATGTTTGCAGTGCACAGCTCTCTGGCTCTGGGTCTTGCATACCATGGAGATTTTCTTTTATGCTTACTGTATTTTTTGGTTGCCTGATGATGTGCTTCAGGTGCATGAGTGAGCAGGGCAACAGGAGTGGGCAATTTGGTATCAGGAAGGGCATTGAGCGTGGACTTACTGAGTATTGTGGTGTATATCAGGCTGGGAATTGTTTTCTAGTTATAACTCTACAACCCCACTTATGACTATATATGGGATCTGCGCAATGTGCAACATGATAACCTGAATATGTTTGTTCATCAAATTTGGATTTATCCTAAAAGTGGACTTATGCTTTATTGGGGCATATACGCATAGGAAACAAATACCACCCACGAATACAGCCCTTTGGGGCAAATTTAGGCTTGTGTTAAATACTATAGGTCTGTGTGGACAATTTCAGTTACCGTCTGTGAATTTTTTCAAGGATTGAAAAGAAGTTAATCAGTCTGAACGCTAATGAATGCAACTTGCAGGGTCCTTTCTAAATGTAGGAGGGACACTTGTTGTGTAATTTACAGTGAGGGTCCTTAACTACATAATTTAGCTGGCCCTTTCTGATTTCAAGGAGGAGTGTCGGGTGAATTGCAATTTGGACTTCCATTACCATGCCAATTGGCAGGCTCTGCTCTGACTGGTAAGGGAAGCACCCAAAGTGTACCAGGTTCACCCACAGATCGAGATTTATGATTATCCCAACTGAACCATTATAAGTTTGATTTGTGAGTTCTACTGCAAGTGGGGTGAAGAGACAGCCAGAAGGATCATTTGGAAAGAAGGATGTACAGTATCTATGGTCAACAAGCAAACTGTCTGATGGCTGAAATAAAAGTGAATAGGGTTGATTTACTGAAGGCAAATAGACTGTTCATGCTGCAATGCAGTTGCTTCAGAGCATACCCAATCAAATGCAAGGAAAATAAAATAACAGCATTTTTGCTTGTACATGATTGGATGATGGACGTCATCAGAGTGTCTGCTCTATTTCTAAGCTCTGGAGTAACTGGTCTTCTTGAGAGCATAGTCTGTTTGCCTTTAGTAAATAAACCCTAATGCATTATATCTGGGTATTCTTTAAATGATGACATTGGCGCAATATGTAAACATTATCATTGTTTTCAATGAGAAATAGTTATTATTTGTTTATGCATCTATGCTGTGAATGGGGCAGAGATAAGTTAAAAGGATTTTAAAGGTTTTTATACTTCAGCCTCATGTGCACTGAATGTTTGGCCATCTCTGCTACACACCTTTCCTACTGGCAGCAGCATTTTGTAGAAAAAATGCTTGATGCTTGTAAATGCTTGTAACACATTTAGGTGCATTTAGGCACATCAAAGGCTTGGGCATTAATTAATTTCATTGATCATAATAATAATTTATTGTAGCTATGGAAATTAATGAAAAAACACCCAAGCGCTAAATGCAACTAGCGTTAACGAATGTTTAGATGAGTTTACATGCATTTTGTTTGCCAAAATGCTGCTGCTCCTGGCCGCGCTGGCAGTGTCTTTTTTCCACCTCTAAATGCCCCTGTCTCTAAAAGGCTCTCAACACTTATGTTTGCATGGACACATTGACTAGCATGCAGGAACATTTAGAGAGAGAAAAGAAAAATGGCAGACACCCTTAACAGCAGCGTTAAAAATGTCCAGTGTGCATGAGACCTTCATGTGTGAGTAAAACGCTATTTTGTTCTGTGGTTGCAAATTCTTGGGGCAAGTTCCTAACCAATAGTTTTAATGGAATGAGATTCATATATACCATATATATATATATATATATATATATATATATATATATATATATTTTTTTTTTTATAAGTATTTGAATCATCTGTATTACTGTATTAGTGACAAAAAGAGGCTTTTTTTATATTGTTGTTAATTCTTACCCACTGACCCTTGGTGTCTGAGTATAAAGCTAGGGATTTTATTTTGATTCAAACCCACACTTATAAAACATATTGTAGTTTAGTTCCATATGACTGCACACTGAGTAACAAATGCTTTTCACAAATCTGAATTATCTACAGATGCATTCCTCTGAGGGCAGTATGTCCTTCTATAACTGTTTTGTTCTGTTGCTTTTTACAGTATGAACATATTTCAATACATATATTTCAAAGTAAATGAATAGGGGAACATCTAATGATATTTACCTAGCGTTTCAAGTTTTCAAAGTTATATAAAACTCAGTTCACTTAACTAAGAAAAGTATTTAAGAAATATATCTGTGGAAATGGATTACAGTTAATTCATATTATTTTTGATAACCAATGTAGATTTTTAATCAATTTGTTTTAATTTAGTAATAAAGGTCATCCTCTATGGTATGACATCAATTCAGATTTTGAGTGGGATTTAATTATTATTATTATTATACAGTATTTATAAAGCGCCAATAGTTCACTCAGCGCTGTACATTACAAAGGGGGACAGAACATGTGACAGAACAATACCAATACAATGCAAAAAATGAGGGGATCGAGGGCCCTGCTCTTTCGAGCTTACAATCTAGGACAGTGATGGCGAACCTTTTTGAGCCCGAGTGCCCAAACTGCAACCCAAAACCAACTTATTTCTTTCACAGTGCCAACACTGCAATGAAACCTGAATATCGAGCTTTTGGTTTAGAAAAAACAACTCGTACAGTAGTGCAAACTAATTAACAGTACAGGGATGACCAGAGACTGCGGACAGTACAGGGATGACCAGAGACTGCAGACACAGTACAGGGATGACCAGAGACTGCAGACACAGTACAGGGATGACCAGAGACTGCAGACACAGTACAGGGATGACCAGAGACTGCGGACACAGTACAGGGATGACCAGAGACTGCGGACACAGTACAGGGATGACCAGAGACTGCGGACACAGTACAGGAGATGACCAAAGACTGCGGACATATTACAGGAGATGACCAGAGACTGCGGACACGGTACAGGGATGACCAGAGACTGCAGACACAGTACAGGGATGACCAGAGACTGCAGACATAGTACAGGAGATGACCAGAGACTGCAGACACAGTACAGGGATGACCAGAGACTGAAGACACAGTACAGGGATGACCAGAGACTGCGGACACAGTACAGGGATGACCAGAGACTGCAGACACAGTACAGGGATGACCAGAGACTGCGGACACAGTACAGGGATGACCAGAGACTGCGGACACAGTACAGGGATGACCAGAGACTGCAGACACAGTACAGGAGATGACCAGAGACTGCGGACACAGTACAGGAGATGACCAGAGACTGCAGACACAGTACAGGAGATGACCAGAGACTGCGGACAGTACAGGGGATGACCAGAGACTGAGGACAGTACAGGGATGACCAGAGACTGTGGACACAGTACAGGGATGACCAGAGACTGCAGACACAGTACAGGAGATGACCAGAGACTGCGGACACAGTACAGGAGATGACCAGAGACTGCAGACACAGTACAGGAGATGACCAGAGACTGCGGACAGTACAGGGGATGACCAGAGACTGCGGACAGCATAGGGATGACCAGAGACTGCGGACAGTACAGGGGATGACCAGAGACTGCGGACAGCATAGGGATGACCAGAGACTGCGGACAGTACAGGAGATGACCAGAGACTGCGGAAAGCACAGGGATGACCAGAGACTGCGGACAGTACAGATGACTGCTGACCTTTGGGGAGGGAGAGGGAGCGGGTACCTGAATTTGACAGATACCCGCTCTTACTTCCGCAGAGTTTTTTTTTATCTTACCTGTTCCTTTATCCAGCCGCGTGCTGTCTTCCCGGCTTCTGTAGTGTGGGCGCTCGTCGGACTGCCGGATGCCCAGTGCGCATGCGCGAGAAGCGCTGCGCTTTGTGATTGGTCCGGCGGCTTCTGGGATCTGTCATGTGTCCCAGGTACCGCCTTACCATTCACAAAGAGCACTGCTTCTTGCGCATGCGCACTTGGGACCCGGCTGTCACGCACACTACAGAAGCCGGGAAGACAGCGCGCCGCTGGATAGAGGGACAGGTATGGTCCCACTGCAGAGCTGAGCGGCCGGCCCGGTATTCTGACACGGCGGCGGTGGAAATACCGGACCGGCAGCTCTATATTCGCTCCATAAGACGCACTGACACTTTCCCCCCTTTTTTGGGGGAAAAAAAGTGCGTCTTATGGAGCGAAAAATACGGTATTCTCCTGGCGTGCCCACAGATAAGGCTCGGCGTGCCGGCTGTGGCACACGTGCCACGGGTTCGCCATCACTGATCTAGGAGATGAAGAAGAGACAAGTGGTGCTAACACCTAAATTTCAGATGACATTCAAGTTAGCTTTCAAAATGATTGCAGACATCTGATTAATGCCAAGTATGGTGAATGAACCTGGAATTTCCTATACTTCTGCAGCTGCTGCTTGCCATTAATCCTGGCATTTAGTGCTACTAAGATTATTGTTCACTGTGATTCCCAAGGCGTTTAGTGTTGTCCAAATATATTCTATTCTATTCCAGACTGATGCATGTAGTAACGTTCCCTTTAATTTTCTACCACTGTTCCTGGAGTGAAAATAAATACTTGTTCATTTCTATTATGTGGAGCATGTAGCCCACTCCTGTTTACTCCATGATATAGTGCTGGATGCCGGTCACCACTTTCATGTACTATCACATGAAGAGAGAGTCCTTAGAAATGTTCATGCTGCAACCAGACTGTCTAAGAACAAACATAGAGGTTCTTCTCCATGGTTCTTTAGGCAAATTGGATGGAAGAGGCATGAAGCAAAAATAAGCATAAGCAGTGAAGATGGCCAGCATTTAAAGTAAAACTAAACTCCTTGATACCTGTTCCCCTTCAGTGAGGTGACATCTTCAGGTTCCCTCATCAGTGATGATATTTTCACTCAAACTTCTGTTGCCATCTTGACTGACCCAGGATCACTTAACTCCTACGTGTAACACACTGCGATATTACTGATTGCAGGATGTTGATTAGCGACAAGATGGCAGTGTTCTGCAGTTTAGTTATTCAGACTTTAATAAAGCACAGCAAAGCATTGTGCAAAGTGAACCAACTGAACCCCAAATTTTGCAGTTCCACCATATACAATATTGTGCATAACCCCTGGTCGCCAAGAAGTCCCTTCCCCCCAGAAAGTCAGATAAATAATAAATATCTCAGCGTCCAATCAAATGAAAAGTCCTGAATAAGTACCACCATGTGACTTCTTAATTCTTCAAAACTTTAATATTTTCAATTGATAATTCAAAGCATTGTTGAACTTGTATGCTGATAGCAGGACTTCTGTGCTCACACAAGTGTAAACATGCTGCATTTCCCAGAAGAGCTTAAGAAGGGGCAGGAGTCTATATAACGAAAAGCTCGGGAAACTTTCCAAGAAGGATAAAGTAGATGGTGAAAGGCTGAGGATGTGTTTGGAGAAAGGAGTGTATGATACAGAAGACCCAAGCCAGATTGGGTCGTGTTGGAGAGAAGGAAAGAAGGTCTGCAGACCGCTGGTATTGCTGACAGGCAGGACAGTTAATCCTGCAGGCAAGTGGACTGTAGTGCTGTCATTGGCATCGCTTCAATGGCAGAGGGGCTGAGAGAACATGGGGCTCCCCCAACAAAGAGACCACCATTCGTGCTGCTAAAGACCACAGATTGGGTGAGAGGATTCCATAACCCATATCATCACAAGTTACAAGTTACTCTATTTTTTCAACTGTTCCAATTTAGTACACCTCACAGTACAGTTTACCATATTGAGAGACAGACATCACAGCTCATTCACTACTGCTTTAGTGTTTCCCTAATATTCTGAAACCACAGGACTCTGGCTAAAACACATGCTTCAAGCCTCTTTCAGCTGTAAAAGGAACTTGCTTCACCAGACTAGTTCACCACTTAAAGGAAGTCAAATTCTGCTGAAGTCTACTTCCACCCCTCAACGTTTGCATTCTTCTTCTGTGTAAAGAGACATTACCTGGTTTTCAACATCACTCTAAAGAGAATTTTTCTTAATGCTTTATCATCTGCAGAAAAATCTTGCTCTTACTTAAACAAGGATCCCAACCCTGATGTGCACCAACTAGGGCTCCATCAAGTGTGCAAGTGTTCTATTTCTTTGGAGAGATACTAATGGGGACATTATTGTTAGCAAAATTCATCTCTGGAGTTAAACCTTGTTCCCAGTTATTGAGATACCAAAAGTGAGTTAGTCAAGCATTTTGATAGCCTATTTCAGCTCACTTTGGGGCAAAATATCTCAGTGCTGGGATTAACGTTTAAACTTTGGTCTTGCAGGACATTTAGGTTTGCTTAAAGTGGTACTGCACTTGATTATTCAGTAAAATTTGTGTTGCACACCTATTGTTGCTCCTTTTGTGCTTGCACTATTTATACCTTGACCTCAATACAATCAGAGTATTTGTTCACCTTAAACTGTGTGATTATTTTGTGTTTCAAAGCCAGGGGGGTTCTCCTGGTCAAGGTCTCATGGTGGTGTCAGCAGGGGCTGTGTTTCCAAATCAGGTTCAGAGCAGACAGGGAACCCAAAATGCCCAGCGGATCTTAAGGGGGTAGTACTAGATTTGTACACACACAAGAGTTAATTTATCCTGGCACTGAGGTATTGAGGATCTAAAATCCTCAGGAAGAAAAGGAGATTTTATTGCAAAAAAATACATAGTTAGGGCCAGATTTAGAACTTCAGAATTCAGTAATATAATTTTTCAGATACATAAAGTAGAATGAACCTGAGGGCTGTGTTGTTGAAAATTAGTCATTTGGATTTCTGAAGTGGGAATACAAGGGCTTTTAACTTAGAAGGGCACACATCTAATTTGGCAGCCGTCCTAGTTATGTGTAGAGGAACTGGACTATTCTATCAAACAAATGACCAATTAATGGTTTTGCAGTGTTCCTACTTACTGCTGTTAGCAGTATCATTTTTCTTGTCATCTGTAAGCTATCAACACAGTATTTAACTCCCTTAACCCAGGTAAGAAATGAGAGGGATCTTAGTACTACAATTATTTAACTACTTGCCAACCGCAGACAGCTGAATGCGAATACACTGAATACACTGCGGCCAGTTCTGGGAGGGCGTCATATGACGTCCTCCCAGAACGCGCTCTCCTGCGCTCCCCCAGGGGCGCGCACCCGGCGATCTCCGTGATCACTGTCTCCTATGGACACAGCTAATCACGTGATGTGGTAAAAGGCCAATCACAGCGGCCTTTTACCACGTGATCAGCCGTGTCTAATGACACGCTGATCACCGGGAAATGCAATTGCCGGTTCTCGGCTGCACTTTCCTCACGCTGTCAGAGATTGTCAGTTGTCAGAGCAGGGATCGGCACTGATGATCAGTGCCCTGATGATCGGTGTCCAGCAGTGCCACTCACCAGTTCCGCCCACCTATGCCCAGCAGTGCGCACACCTGTGCCCAGCAGTGCACCCTCCTGTGCCCAGCAGTGCACCCACCTGTGCCACCCAGCAGTGCCACACACTTGTGCCCAGAAGTGCCACCTACCTGTGCCCAGCAGTGCCACCCACCTGTTCCCACCCACCTGTGCCCACCAGTGCCACCCACCAGTGCCCTTCATTGCAGCCCAGCATTGCTGCCAGTCAGTGCCACCGGTCAGTGCCCAGTGGTTGTGCCAGTCAGTGCCCAGCAGTTGCACCAGTCAATGCCTAGCAATGCCACCAGTCAGTGTCCAGCAGTGATGCCAGTCAGTACCACCTATCAGTGCTCTTTATCAGTGCCACCTATCAGTGCTGCCTATCCGTGACACCTCATTAGTGCTGCCTATCAGTGCCCATCAGTGCCGCCTATTAGTGCCTATCAGTGCAGCCTCATCAACGCACATCAGTGAAGGAGAAAAATTACCTGTTTGAAAAATTTTATAATAGAAACAAAGAAACTTTTTTTTCAAATTATTTGGACGTTTTTTGTTTATAGCGCGAATAGTAAAGTGCCCAGCGGTGATTAAATACCACCAAAAGAAAGCTCTATTTGTGAGAAAAAATGATAAACATTTCATATGGGTACAATCTTGCATGACCGCGCAATTGTCAAAGTGCGACAGCGCTGAAAGCTGAAAATTGGCCTGGTAAAGAAAGGTGTATAAGTGCAGGTAGGCAAGTGGTTAAAGATTGCAGGTTAGATGCTTCTGTGGAGTTTCCTGTGATATCTTTAATGACATGTTCATTGTTACTATTAGTCCAAAGAGAAACAATTATGATTTCCATTTTTAGAACAGGACCATATTTCATCAATTTAGAGCACACAAACTATAAAAAGTGAATTCTCATTTGTTTCCATACTGCTCCTTCAACCTACCCAACATTGTACTGCTATGTACAAGAATGATCTTCAAAGAACAGCATTGCAAAGCAACCAATCATATTTTCCTTTATAGAAGTCAGGTAAATGGAAGCTGTTTCCATCTAGCTACTCTGGGCTAGTGGAAGAGTTAGTAGTGGGGTTACAAAGGTTTAGGTTACAGTTATGGTTAGTCTTAGGATTACAGTGCGGTTAGTGTTACTGAAACAGGAAGGGTTAGTATGATAGTTACAGTGTGCTTAGTGATAGGCTTCCGAGGGGGAGTTTTTGGGGTTGCACGGTTCTTAATATTAGGGCTAAAGTGAGGGTTAGTGTTAGAGTTATAGGAAGGTTAATGTTGAGGTTAAAGGGAAAGTTGGTGTTAGGGTTATAAGGAGCAGGGGCGGACTGACCATTTGGAAACTCGGGCACTACCCGAGGGCCCAGGATCAGTAGGGGGCCCCATGAGATGCCCCTGGTACCTTTTTCATAGTATTTTTTGAGTTTGGGCAAGGACACAGGGGCCCCATGATCCCCTATTGCCCGGGGGCCCCATGATTTGTCATTCCGCCCCTGATAAGGAGTAAGGAGTTAGTGTTAGGGTTACAGGCAGGGTTAGCATTAGGGTTGCAGAGTTGGTAGGTGTTAGGGTTACAGGGAGGATTAATGTGAGGGCTAGTATTAGGGCTACAGGATGGATTAGCATGAAGTTTAGTGTTGACATTACAGGAAGTATAAGAGGAGATTATGTACTTATGGTAGGATAAAGTCCTCTAGGAGAATTACAAGAGAGCATTACAAGTGGCAACACCAAGCTCCTGACACTGAAAGCTACTATATCAGCTCAGAGTTGCTGCTTATTCCATATTGCTTACTTCTTTATTAAATGAGCCCGATCACTTTATTAATGATCATCATTTGCGATGTCAGCAGTTATGAAAGTCAACAGAAATAAAGGAAGCCAAATTGCCCATGGGCAACTTTATTTCAGCTGTTTGCTTCCTGACTGATTTGGAGTATTCTTGTGCAAATAGATGTATAATTCATAGAAGTCTGTGTGTTCATTGTTCATGTTCTGCTTATTAACACAAAATCAACTTCCGAACAATGGTGAACAAAGGAATGCCATCATCCTGCCTGATTGGACATTGATTAGTGTTTTCTGACGCGCTGAATGCAGTTAATGTGCAGATGGTTACATGGACCATAACTTATAGATATAATATTTATGGATGCAGTATGTGCTTGTTGACACCCAACATTCAGAAACATTTAGAAGGATTCTTGCCCGGTGCATACCACAGGCTTCAGCGTTGTGACATAATTGTGGTAATCATGATGGCTGACATGTTGAAAAGGCCTACACATGATGGATAGTGCAACTTGCCAGTTGGTGTAATGAACAGGGCTGAGCGAAATGGAAGTGTCCTTTTATCATGCAGCGGTAAATGACTGCT
This sequence comes from Staurois parvus, assembly GCF_062004578.1. Taxonomy (NCBI): domain Eukaryota; kingdom Metazoa; phylum Chordata; class Amphibia; order Anura; family Ranidae; genus Staurois; species Staurois parvus. Next base: position 3,041,967 of record NW_028318094.1, read on the forward strand.
GCTCAGTCCTCCGGCATTCTCGGAGAAGACAGTTCTCCTCTGAATGCCTTTTTATGAAGTGGTGTAGATCAGTCCTCCGAATGAAGGGAGAAGCGATCTACAAATGCTTTCAACGCTGGAAAATGGCTGCTTTTACTATAATCTTGTGAGATTACAGTAAGAGATCAGTGAAATTTTTTGTTTACTAAGCAGCGGTAAATTATCACTGCTTCGTATGCGGTTCCTCCGATTCTCCAGCTCTGAGCTGGAGAATCTGGAGGGAGAACACAGATCGCCAGTGAAAGGCTGAGATCGCTCCTTCATATACTGCAAAATATTAAATTAGTATAACACTAATAAATAAAAAATAAAAATAACATATACCATAAATATAAACAATAATGATAAATATGCTAATAAATTAAATAAACAAATCTATAGTGATCTGATCCAGTCTGTGCTCACCTATCCCCTACCTGTGATAGGTGAGCACAGACAAACCACAGAAGTGAAAGGTATCCGGAACAGCACTGCAGCAAGGAGATGGGAGATTGAGCTGTGTTGCGGTTACCTTTTTCTGGAGGGGACCTGAGAAGTGTAAGTGCCGCCATTAAGGGGGATTTCTTATGGATACCATCCAGTAACCAGTTACTGCCTGTGAAGGATCCTGTGGTGATCCAGAATGCACGGTGGCCCAGTGGGTCATAGTAAGGAGGTGACGGGGCAATTTAGCCATTGAGGATTTCACAGTTGGTGTGACCGCACTTTCACCTCATCACCTGCATGGAAATATATATTTTTTTCATTGGATCAAGTTTTATATATTTAATAATATTTTGTGGACTTTTATGAAGATTTATGTTTCACTTTATATATCGGACTATTTATTCACTGAAGTTTTTTGATTGAGTGTCTTATATATTTTTGTATATTCAAGCACTTGTCACTTTGTTTTAGGTGATTAATCCCCAGTTTTGTGGATTCACGGTTATTTTGCACTGGTCTGTGTTTTATCTGTTGATCCCTGATAGGGATTTTTGGGAGGTTGTCATTGATGTTATTTTGATTTTCCATCACACGGGGTCCAAATTTAGGATCAGTTTGTCATTTCACATTGTTTGTATCACGTGTTTTTGTGGCACAAATTAGATCCTTACTGGATCAGATCACTATAGATTTGTTTATTTAATTTATTAGCATATTTATCATTATTGTTTATATTTCTCGTATATGTTATTTTATTTTTTATTTATTAGCGCTACACTAATTTATTATTTTGCACATTTACTTATAAGGTTTAGGATAGAGTGTTAGCAGCTTATTTACACATTTATCACCCTATAGAAGCACAGGAGGAAGTTTATATCCTTCATATACTGGCCATCTGTGTGCTGAGATGATCAGTGGAGAACATGTTTCCTAAACCACTAAAGATTGGAGATCAGCAACGATCCTCAGGATTGCCGCTGATCTCTGTTTCATAAAAGGACACTTAAGACTTTAAATTTCCATGAAATTTCAATGAATTTCTGGAGATTGGAAAAATGCTAACTTTTTTGATAAATTCATTGGAATCAGAAGGAAAAACATAATTAAGTTGTTTTTAAGGGCACGGTGTGCTTTAATTTACTCCTTGGTGTTTTAGAAGTGCCTTTTAACTTTCCTGGACAAAGTATAGTGCCAAAAGCCTGAAAACTCATGTTTGTTTCCAGAGGGTGATATTTATATCTGCAGTGAGTTTAGCAATTAGAAAATGAACTAAGGTTTATTTTAACCACTTCAGCTCTCACATCTATACAGTCCCTATGGACCTGAGGAATTTTTTAGATTATCGTAAAAGACCTACAGTAAAGGAAATGCATATTTGATCCTCTGCTGATTTTGAATGTTTGCCCACTCACAAAGAAATGATCAATCTAAAAATCGAATGGTAGGTGTATTGTAACAATGGGAGACAGAATAGCAACAAAAAATTCAAAAGAAATGCATGTCTAACAAATGATACACTGATTTGCATGTTCATCAGGGAAATAAGTATTTGATCTCCTTCACAAAACATGACTTAGTACTTGGTGGCAAATCCATTGTTGGCAATCACAGAGGTCAGACGTTTCCTGTAGTTGGCCACCAGGTTTGCACAGATCTCAGGAGGGATTTTGGCCCACTCTTCTCGGCAGATCCTCTCCAAGTTATTAAGGTTTGGTGGCTGACGTTTGGCAACTCGAACTTTCAGCTCCCTCCACAGATTTTCTCTCGGATTAAGGTCTGGAGACTGGCAAGGCCACTCCAGGACCTTATTGTGCTTCTTCTTGAGCCACTCCTTTGTTTCCTTGGTCTTGTGTTTTGGGTCATTGTCATGCTGGAACACCCACCCACAACCCATTTTCAATGCCCTGGCTGAGGGAAGAAGGTTCCCACCCAAGATTTGATGGTACATTGCCCTGTCCATGATCTCTTTTGATGTGGTGCAGTTGTCCTGTCCCCCTAGCAGTAAAACACCCCAAAGCAGAATGTTTCCACCACCATGATTGACAGTTGGGATGGTGTTCTTGGGGTCATAGGCAGCATTCCTCCTCCTCCAAACACGGCGAGTTGAGTTGATGCCAAAGAGCTTGATTTTGCTCTCATCTGACCACAACACTTTCAACCAGTCCTCCTCTGCATCATTCAGATGTTCAGTGGCAAACTTCAGATGGGCCTGGACATGTGCTTTCTTGAGCAGAGGGACCTTGCGGGCACTGCAGGATTTCAATCCTTGTTGGCGTAGTGTGTTACTAATTCTTTTCTTGGTGACTGTGGTCCCAACTGCCTGGAGATCATTGACAAGATCATCCGGTGAATAGGCTGCTGTACCTGTGTTTCCTGCAGACAAAAAGTACATTAACTTTTTTCTAAATGCGGCAGTAGGAAAATCACAGGGTGCTCTTAACCATGTGATTTCCCTGCTGTTCCCACAACTACAAACACTCTGCGGTTTGAGATACGTGGGGGTGCTATTAAGAATGGATGGTGGCCTTGCAATGTGATTTGGCTACGGGTGGTTGCAAGTGTGGGAACAGCTGTGATTCCATACCTGCAACCACCCACACCTGCACCATGCTACCATTAGTCATTGTTAAGTCTATTGTGTTGCATATATTTAAACTGATAAAGCAATTCTTGACTTTAGATCATTAACAGGACCTCTGTTAGTTAGTTTGCAATATAAGTTCTGTTAATTGTGCACCTATATTCACAAACTTATCATTGAGGATTGCTGTGTCTTTAGGAGTTGCTGAAGAGAGTGCAGTAATGGGAAACAATGACACTTCATTTCAGAACACCTAATGCTGGTGATTCCAAGATGACAACCTACTATTCAATTTAGTAATAAATAGACAGACTTTGCAGTTCTATTTCAGGATCAATCGCATAAAGGGAAAAATTAAACTTAGTTGTACATGCTTATTGCCCAGTTTGATGATGACTGATCCCCCGTTAGCTGTCACAACAGAGATCAGGGGGGTGAGGCGATCGTAACATGTTGCACCCTGAATATGGGTGTAACATGAAACATGTTACAAAAGGTGACATGCAAAAAGATTAAAAATATCAGGAAGGGGCAAATACTTTTTCACAGCACTGTACCTTAAGAAGATGGTAATTGACAGAAGAGGTGTGATGGGGGTAAAAGAACTTCAGAAGATATATAAGAGCTGGAAATAAACTTTGAAAGTCTGCTAATGTATCTGTATAGCAGGTATGCCTCTCGATTTGTGGTAGGGACCGTGTGTCCCTTAAATAATTTAAATTTGGATTTCATTTAATGGCAGCTATCTCACCTCTAGCCTCCACCGTAGCAACACCTATACCCGGATATACTGAATACAAAAACAATGTTTTCCATTTTACATGTTATGTTCTTTTCTGTATTCTTAATTAATTAATTAATTAATATGGCACGGAACCCTTACCTTTTTATCTAACATTAACAACATTTGTGTTTAGAGGCTCAGGAAGGATTGCTTTAAATTATGAAGTTCTTAAAAGGTCAATGATTTAGCAGAAAAGTTTAAAATATTTACAGACACATTTAAGTGCAAGGGAATTTGTTCTATGTTTTTAGAGTAAAACATTAAACTCTTACATGCCTATTTTCAGTTTAAGATTAAGGAGTCATCAGCTGAAAACAATTATTTTAGCTTTGTGCTAAGGCTGGCAGCAAAAGTCAGAACTTAAGTAATCTTTATCCCCTTTATACCATTGTTACACCTAAAGACAAGCTTCAAAAATATATAAAAAGATTGCTTGTGTGAAAGCGATAACATCATAGAAATATAAATTAGTAGGTTTTTGCAGTGTTGGCTTCTTTGGGAATCACTTGATCTTTGTGAAACTGACCTAACTGATGGATGTATAGCACGGAGGTAAGGGGATATTATGTAAAATACATTGGACAGAACAGGGAATTCTGGTGGAAGTATCTCATGAAGTTAGTTTAGTTTTCTACCTCTACATAGGCATGCTTAGGAAGACTTTAGGACTGAGAAAAAAAATCCTCGTAATGTTCTAAGATCGAATAACCATCAATGGGTTCCACCACTATTACCCCATTCTCCCCCTTACATACCCCAGTTGTGTCTCAAATACTGTATTATACCTAAAATGTTCCATCTAAAGTATCTGTGGCTCTTGCACGACACCAAGGTGCAAAATATGCTTCTCAGATATCTAACGACAGTACTTTGCTTGTTCAAGTACCACAAGGCAAATACCACTGTGGACTGTGACTTAAACATCTTATATTTCTGTCACTTTTGTACTTTCAGTTTTATTCTTGTTGTAATTGCTTTGGATGATGATGTTAAATAAAGCATGCTAAAAAATGATATTAGATTCTACTGTGGGCAGGTTTATGTAGGATATTCTTTACATATTGTTAAATCTAAATTATGATTCGGCACTTATATTGATGGCAAGCTTGCAAAATATTTGGTTTTTATGATTAGTCATAATTAATATTAACCTCTTTAGCGGTATTCCCGAGTGTAGCTCGGGGTAACATTTCAGTACCAAGAGCGGTAACCCCGAGCTACACTCGGGAATACCATGCGGCACTGCTCCGGCATTCGTGCTTCACTTACCTTACCCTGCGCTCCCGCGATGTGTCCCCTGCAGCATCCCCGGCCATCTCCTCCGGCCGATGCCGGCATCCGGCTTCTGTGTCCTGTCCCTGTGACGTCGGGACGTACGAGCCGGCGGGAAATTTAAAAATTTTAAAAAATGTCATTTTTTTTTTTTTTACATTTTACATAGTAAAACATTGCTGTCTCAACCAATTTCACATACATTTTGTCCCGAGTGCTTTGTCCGGCGCCCTGCCTGCATTTTGTCTGTTCTTTCTGCCTGGAAACTGAGAAATGTCCATGGCATCCAAAAAGCATCCCTTTAGGTCAAAAGCGGTTTAGATCAGCTAGAGAACAGCGATAGTAAATCAGAACCACTTGCAGAATTGAGTGATAATGATTCGTGGGGAAATTCGTCATCAGACACTGAAAACGATTCTGCGACTGATCTCAGTGATGTGCGAACTTGGCGCTATATTTCACATTTCAGTGACTTTGGTTTGATTATATTATTGAATTAAATTTTTTATTATTTTTATATTATTTTTATGATTATTTATTAAATTATAATTTATGATTTTGTGTTTCAAATTTTATCATATCCGGAATGTTTACTAGACTCTTGTTTGGACAGATTTCAGTGAGTTTTTCCTAAAAATTACAGGCCTACAATTAAAAAAATACATATTTCCATGCAAAAAAATGGTACCGCTTTCAGCACCAAAAATCTGAAATAATCATACCGCCAGGGAGGTTAATATGTGTGAATGGTCTTTGACAAATGGTAGTATTTACTATTCTTCAATTATAGCTGAGACCAAAAGATATACAAGTTAAGCTGAGATAGTATATACCAGCTGAAGGCTGAGTATACTATATTTAGGCTGGTAGCATATTTCAAGGTTATTAGAAGTGACTTATTATTACATTATGTATTTTAATAGTATCTGTGTGTATTTAGTATATGTTTCTAACATTGATACATATATAGTTTAGTGATTATACATTGATATGTTCTTAAGCTATACTATTCTTTAAATATATAGCTGAGGGTTACGTCATTAGTATATCAGCATACATATGTTCCTGTCCATCAAACATCATATGTATAGCATCCCTTCCTTATATGAAATGGCTTTGCTAAGCAGTAATAATTTCCATAGAAGGTATTAAGATCACTAACTATGACGTACATTTGCCTCTTAAAAGACCATGAGACGTCGGACATGAGAGACTCTCTCTCACACACACTTACACGCTACATGACTCTTGCATACACACGTCTGAGAAGCTGCATCAGGTGCTAGCTGCTAGATCATCATTTCAGTCTACTTCCGGCTTCTTCACAAAGTCATTGAGACGGACAAGGACATGGATGACTGCACATGGCCAGGACAGCCATGACAAATAATGGTGACTTATCGTTGAACTTTTGCTCGTTATTTCTACAGTAATGTTATCTACATGGAACTGTTCATAATACGCTTTACATTTGTTATTTTACACCATTGTGTGATAGAATAAAATCACACTTCATTTTTTATTTCAATGGCTCTTTCATTCATAATCGCCTCAAGACACTAGAAGAAGTATTATATGTGTCTAAAAATCCAACATTTTGGTGAGCCAGCCACCGCCGACGTTTTTTCCACGGTCTTCCCATGCCTCGCTAAGGGGGAAAACGCACGATTCTGTGATTGTCAAGTCTTGGGAAAAACACGGTGAAAAGAACCTAGCAGAACAGGCGATTAAACAGACGTGGACGAGAGGTCCAGTGACTGAGCCGGGTCAAACGAGAAAATCTTCTGATTACGGTGAGTAACAATTATGGAATTTATTGATGACTTAGTTAATGAAAGCAAGCTGGAGTTTAAAGATGTTTCTTTATATCCTGAAGACAGTCAGCTATGGCACTATATGTATAACGAATGTTTACAGGCCAATATTCAGATAGATAAATCTAGATTTACTGTGCACAGACAGCGTAAAAAGATATCTAACTTCTTAAATTTAGTAAGCATATTCAACAAAATGATTTTGAATGTTGATTTATCTGTTAAAAAAGCTTGTACATTAAAACAGACAGAATGTAGCACTGTACAGAATACAGAAGAGCATGAAAATTTGTCTCAAGATGCTCTTAGTTGCCCAAACTGTGACATTTTTGTAATTACATAGAGAATCTTGAGGAACAAATTGACTCAAAGACAAATCTTTTGTTAAGACTGCAGAATGACAGTAAACAGGTTGCCATGATAAACACAGATGACAAACAGAGTGATTCAAAATCAGAGCCACGGCTGTCCGATATCTCTGAAAGTTCGGATATTGATTCTGATGACGAAACACAAATTAAACATAAAGAATTGTTATGTAAAACTGCAAAACTTGAGTTGCAAATACATAATCAATTAATGAAAGTTTTAAAAGACATCCCTGCTTATGATTCAGATAAAGATATCTACAGCAACATGGAAATATATGAAATGCATGTCAAATGCCATCAGATTTCAAATCATGACATAAATTATTTATTTCCGATGTGGCTACCAATTAAATTTATGTCTCGAATTAAAAATTCTGTTATTAACGATAAAGATCAGAAAAAACATAATGACACGACAGACAGACTGCGACAATTGCTGTTATGTTCAACAGGTGAAGACGTACCTTCTGTAGAAATGCTAGACTTACTTCAGACTACTGCTGACGAAGACCCTTTTGAGTTTAAAAATAAGTTTTCCAAAGCATATAAAATTATATTTGGAGTAGAAAATGAGGAAGACTCAGCTATGATCAAAGCTTTTGTAAAGAAATTCACGTATTTAGACCCAGTAACCATTGTCATAGCAGAGGAAAAACAAAATTTGAATGACATAGTAAGTTTCATTGACAAAATCCAGAGAAAATTGAAAAACAACAATCTCACTTATGAGGTAGCTGTGCTTCAAAGTGACAACAATAGTCAGACTACAGTTATGCCAGGAACTACAGGTCCCAGTAAGAATGACAACGACAGATGCAAGCGAGCCATAATGAGTATACCACATGCTTTCACTGTCATAAACAAGGTCACATCAGACGGCATTGTTGGAAGTTTAAATTTGACTCACAAATAAAGAAAATGGAAATAAAATGTGAAAAAGCAGCTTTTGTACAACCTGCTGTGTTGTGTAATGATAAAAGTTTAACTGAATTGCCCTATGCCTCATCAGTTAAACAAATTCATACTTTGACTAGAAACAACTGTTCTGACAACAGGGTGAGAAGGGCTGTCACTGACACAAATGGTTTATTACCAGTTCCAAAAATAGAATCACGTCCACATTCATCCCCGATATCGTTAGAATTTGTCGCTCCAATTGTATTGGATGACAATGGAAGACCATTTCTACATGGATTCCTAAATGGTAAAAAGATTACATTTTTAATTGACAGCGGATCTGAGATTAGCCTTACCAGAGAAAACATACCTGTGAAACCAAATTCACCCATGTGTAAAATAAAAGGTTTTAATAATACAGGTCATTCCACTGCTAGACAGGTGCCTAATGTAACATTTGAAGTACCTGGGCTAGTGAAAACTAACATTGATATTTGGTATAGTAATGCCACCGAGAATATTCTTGGCATTGATTTTATCAATAAGCAAAAGTGGATTATTGATATTATGACCAAAGTTATTTGGAGGAATCCATCTAGGCCCAAATCAATGTTAATGGATCCTTCTATATACAGTGATGTTGGTTTCAACTCTAAAATGTCTACAGCACAAAAATGGCCTGATACTGATGGTAATTGTGCTTTACAAGAATTGGTACAACGTTTTCCAAGTTTGTGGTCAAAGTTTAAAAATGACATAGGAACATTGAAAGATACAGAATTGAATATTGAGGGAATAGATCCCATACCCCTTAATCAATATGAGTTACCACAAGAATCAATAGGACCACTTTCTGCCATTATTCAAGAGTTTGTACAACTTGGCATTTTAAAGAAAACACAATCAGTAGTAAATAACTGTATTTGGCCTATCAAAAATGCTGACAATTCATATTCTTTGTCAGTTGATTTCAGGACACTGAATAAACATATTACAAATAACAAAGCAGTTGTTCCTGATCATTCTAATATCAAGTTACATTTAAAGGCCGAATCCAAAGTGTTTTCTGTTTTGGAAATCGATAACAGTCATTTTTCGATTCCCTTAGCTAAAAGTTGTCAATACAAGTTAGCTTTTAAGTTTCAAAAAGAGACCTATGCATTCATTCGATTAGCAGCTGATTTAGACATCAGTGATGGTGTAGTCCATGAATCCATAGCAAAAATTCTATCACAATTTTCAAGGCCAGAATGCATTTTTCAGCATGTAAATACAATTATGCTAAATACGCAGAATGTTAACGAACATATTACTCTTTTGTCTGAGTTATTTATGTTGTTACAGGATGCAGGCCTAAAACTAAACCCAGAAAGAGTTCAGCTGATGAAAAGTCAGGTGAAATGCTTTCACATGCAGATTGGTCAAGGGAAGAGACAATTATTACATGAAACAGTCAGAGCTATCACTGCCTTTCCAGTTCCTACAACACATAAAGCATTGCAACAATTTCTGAAAAACATAAACCATTGTAAAGAGTTTATACATGGTTTCGCAGAAAAAGTTAAGCCATTATATCATCTTTTGAAGAGTAAAAATAACTTAGTTGACCAATGGGGTCCAAATGAGAATAATGCTTTAAAAGTGTTGAAAAAGGATTTGCAGAATGCGCCAGCATTAGGTACTATTGAGGTTTGTTCCAATGCTCCTTTTGTTGTGAAAACTCATGTATCTGATAATGCAATTTCAGTAACTTTGTCTCAATTAAAAGAAGGTAATGAGAGACTAATTAGTTACTTCTCCAGAAATTTATCACCATTGGAAAGAACTTTTACATCAGAGGTAGAGATGAGCGAAGTATTCAAAAATTCGATTCGACTGATTCGGCGAATTCGTGGAAAAATTTCGATTCGAGTCGAATATATTCGCTGTGAATTTAACTTAAAAAAGGGTGTTTCTAGGCTTCAGAGAGACTTAATATTAGTGCAGAACACTGTACCTTTAATTTAAATGCCCTTGGAGTCTGCTGGGGAAGAGAAATAATACTGTCAGTCAGTATGACATGCAGATGAGTGCCGTCGATCTTAGAATCACCGCACACTTCACTCATTTGGGCAGTCACGGGGCCAAAACCAGAGTGTGGAGCCACAGTGTGGCGGTGGAGGCAGCAGCAATGGGAGGCCATACAGCACCCTATGACAAAAATGGAAACCACCAGTAGTGTGAGGAGACCTGAAAGTGGCACATGGCAGAGTGTGGCGATAGAGACAGCAGCAATGGGAGGCCGTACAGGGACCCATGACACACTCTGGACCTGGCAGCAGCATGAGGAGGCAGTACAGGGGCCCATGACAGATTACGGGCCTGGCAGCAGCATGAGGAGTTGGTACGGGGGCCCATGGCAGATTACGGGCCTGGCAGCAGCAATGGGAGGCCGTACAGGGACCCATGACACACTCTGGACCTGGCAGCAGCATGAGGAGGTGGTACAGGGGCGCATGACAGATTATGAGCCTGGCAGCAGCAACTTGGACAGGAGGACGTTCAGCTTCTGCACCGTCGGGTGCGTGCTCGCAAACTGTTGTCTCTTGGAAACGGATTCCAAGAAAGACTGCTGACGGAATCCGTGAAGAGGAGTAGCAGGAGAAGGAGCATCTGAACGAGCGGAATATGCCAACAAGCGACAACAGGGGCCCATGACAGATTACGGGCCTGGCAGCAGCATGAGGAGTCGGTACGGGGGCCCATGGCAGATTAGGGGCCTGGCAGCAGCTATGGGAGGCCCGTAATCTGCCAGCACCCTATGACAAAAAATGGAACCCACCAGCAGTGTGAGGAGACCTGAAAGTGGCACATGGCAGAGTGTGGCGATGGAGACAGCAGCAATGGGAGGCTTTACAGGGACCCATGAGAGACTCTGGACCTGGCAGCAGCATGAGGAGGCAGTATAGGGGCCCATGGCAGATTAGGGGCCTGGCAGCAGCTATGGGAGGCCCGTAATCTGCCAGCACCCTATGACAAAAAATGGAACCCACCAGCAGTGTGAGGAGACCTGAAAGTGGCACATGGCAGAGTGTGGCGATGGAGACAGCAGCAATGGGAGGCCGTACAGGGACCCATGACAGACTCTGGACCTGGCAGCAGCATGAGGAGGCGGTATAGGGGCCCATGGCAGATTAGGGGCCTGGCAGCAGCTATGGGAGGCCCGTAATCTGCCAGCACCCTATGACAAAAAATGGAATACACCAGCAGTGTGAGGAGACCTGAAAGTGGCACATGGCAGAGTGTGGCGATGGAGACAGCAGCAATGGGAGGCCGTACAGGGACCCATGAGAGACTCTGAACTTGGCAGCAGCATGAGGAGGCGGTATAGGGGCCCATGGCAGATTAGGGGCCTGGCAGCAGCTATGGGAGGCCCGTAATCTGCCAGCACCCTATGACAAAAAATGGAACACACCAGCAGTGTGAGGAGACCTGAAAGTGGCACATGTTTGGGGCATGATTCATGGCGGATTTAGTCAGTTGTGTCAGGAACTGGTGGTTTGAAATCCAGACTAATCCACGCCTGATTCATTTTCACAAACGTCAGTCTCTCCACACTTTGGGTGGACAGTCGTGTCCTCCGCGGAGTTGCAATACCTCCTGCCGCACTAAACACGCGCTCCGATGCCACGCTACTGGCCGGGCATGACAGCCTTTCAAGGGCAAATTCAGCTAGTTGGGGCCAAAGGTCAAGTTTCGTTGCCCAGTAGTCAAGGGGATTGTCTACCTCGGTTGGCAGGGTGCTGTCCAAGTAGGCCTAAGCCTGTTGTTTGAGGTCCCGCTCCAGGACCACCTGATGCTGCTGCTGCTGCTGCTGCTGCGGCTGGTTAGTAGTTTCCTCACTGCGCTGGTGAAGAAAGCTACTCATCATCGACTGCAGACTGAGGCAGCCGCTGCTGGTGGAGCTGCCACTGCTCCTACCACCCCACCCCTCCCCTGCTGCCATGGCAGCGGAACGCGAGCGCACAGGGCCCACAGTGTCTGAGGATGGACGTTGGCGCAGACAGGCAGAGACCAGCTGACTACATAGGTGGTTTTTATAGTACGTTATTTTGGCCTCCCTCTCAGCAGGTGTGAAAAAGGCCACCATTTTTGAACGGTAGCGAGGGTCCAACAAGGTGGACAGCCAAAAGTCATCCCTCTGTCTGATGGTTATTATTCGGCTGTCGCTACGCAAGCAACCGAGCATGCTATGGGCCATTTGTGACAAGGAATGCGAGGGACTCCCTGCCTCCATCTCCACAGCATACTGCCACGGTGCGTCTGGGTCCTCTGTCTCCTCCTCCTCCTCCTCTACCAGATGCTCCTGCTCCTCCACTCCTGTCCGCTGAGTGGAAAAACCACCCATTTCACTCAATAATTCCTGAGCACCAATGTCCTCTTCTACCTCCTCCTCTTCTTCCTGTCCTGCCCCCACAGGGGTCATGTGGCGTTGAGATCTGTGCGCCACGTCTACCGCACCCTGACCAGCCATTGTTAACAGCATTTGTTCCAGGACGTGCAACAGAGGAATGACGTCGTTCATCCCATAGTCCTGGCGACTCACGAATAGCGTGGCCTCCTCAAAGGGCCTGAGCAAGCGCAGGTGTCACGCATGAGCTGCCAATGGCTGACATCTAAGTTACACAGGGAGTACCTTTATCCGCTTTTAACATCAGGAAATCGGTGATGGCCTTTCGCTGTTCGTAAAGGCGGTCTAACATATGTAGGGTTGAATTCCACTTTGTTGCAACGTCACAGCATGAGGAGTCGGTACGGGGGCCCATGGCAGATTACGTGCCTGGCAGCAGCAATGGGAGGCCCGTAATCTGCCAGCACCCTATGTCAAAAAATTCAACACACCAGCAGTGTGAGGAGACCTGAAAGTGGCACATGGCAGAGTGTGGCTATGGAGACAGCAGCAATGGGAGGCCGTACAGGGACCCATGACACACTCTGGACTTGGCAGCAGCATGAGGAGGCGGTATAGGGGCCCATGGCAGATTAGGGGCCTGGCAGCAGCAATGGGAGGCCCGTAATCTGCCAGCACCTTATGTCAAAAAATTCAACACACCAGCAGTGTGTGAGGAGACCTGAAAGTGGCACATGGCAGAGTGTGGCGATGGAGACAGCAGCAATGGGAGGCAGTACAGGGACCCATGAGAGACTCTGGACCTGGCAGCAGCATGAGGAGGCAGTATATAGGGGCCTATGGCAGATTAGGGGCCTGGCAGCAGCTATGGGAGGCCCGTAATCTGCCAGCACCCTATGTCAAAAAATTCTACACACCAGCAGTGTGTGAGGAGACCTGAAAGTGGCACATGGCAGAGTGTGGCGATGGAGACAGCAGCAATGGGAGGCCGTACAGGGACCCATGACAGACTCTGGACCTGGCAGCAGCATGAGGAGGCGGTATATAGGGGCCTATGGCAGATTAGGGGCCTGGCAGCAGCTATGGGAGGCCCGTAATCTGCCAGCACCCTATGTCAAAAAATTCTACACACCAGCAGTGTGAGGAGACCTGAAAGTGGCACATGGCAGAGTGTGGCGATGGAGACAGCAGCAATGGGAGGCCGTACAGGGACCCATGACAGACTCTGGACCTGGCAGCAGCATGAGGAGGCGGTATATAGGGGCCTATGGCAGATTAGGGGCCTGGCAGCAGCTATAGGAGGCCCGTAATCTGCCAGCACCCTATGTCAAAAAATTCTACACACCAGCAGTGTGAGGAGACCTGAAAGTGGCACATGGCAGAGTGTGGCGATGGAGACAGCAGCAATGGGAGGCCGTACAGGGACCCATGAGAGACTCTGGACCTGGCAGCAGCATGAGGAGGCGGTATATAGGGGCCTATGGCAGATTAGGGGCCTGGCAGCAGCTATAGGAGGCCCATAATCTGCCAGCACCCTATGTCAAAAAATTCAACACACCAGCAGTGTGAGGAGACCTGAAAGTGGCACATGGCATGAGACACTGTGGACCTGGCAGCAGCATGAGGAGGCGGTATATAGGGGCCCATGGCAGATTAGGGGCCTGGCAGCAGCTATGGGAGGCCCGTAATCTGCCAGCACCCTATGTCAAAAAATTCTACACACCAGCAGTGTGTGAGGAGACCTGAAAGTGGCACATGGCAGAGTGTGGCGATGGAGACAGCAGCAATGGGAGGCCGTACAGGGACCCATGACACACTCTGGACCTGGCAGCAGCATGAGGAGGCGGTATATAGGGGCCTATGGCAGATTAGGGGCCTGGCAGCAGCTATGGGAGGCCCGTAATCTGCCAGCACCCTATGTCAAAAAATTCTACACACCAGCAGTGTGTGAGGAGACCTGAAAGTGGCACATGGCAGAGTGTGGCGATGGAGACAGCAGCAATGGGAGGCCGTACAGGGACCCATGACAGACTCTGGACCTGGCAGTGGCATGAGGAGGCGGTATATAGGGGCCTATGGCAGATTAGGGGCCTGGCAGCAGCAATGGGAGGCCCGTAATCTGCCAGCACCCTATGTCAAAAAATTCAACACACCAGCAGTGTGTGAGGAGACCTGAAAGTGGCACATGGCAGAGTGTGGCGATGGAGACAGCAGCAATGGGAGGCCGTACAGGGACCCATGAGAGACTCTGGACCTGGCAGCAGCATGAGGAGGCGGTATATAGGGGCCTATGGCAGATTAGGGGCCTGGCAGCAGCTATGGGAGGCCCGTAATCTGCCAGCACCCTATGTCAAAAAATTCTACACACCAGCAGTGTGTGAGGAGACCTGAAAGTGGCACATGGCAGAGTGTGGCGATGGAGACAGCAGCAATGGGAGGCCGTACAGGGACCCATGACAGACTCTGGACCTGGCAGCAGCATGAGGAGGCGGTATAGGGGCCCATGGCAGATTAGGGGCCTGGCAGCAGCAATGGGAGGCCCGTAATCTGCCAGCACCTTATGTCAAAAAATTCAACACACCAGCAGTGTGTGAGGAGACCTGAAAGTGGCACATGGCAGAGTGTGGCGATGGAGACAGCAGCAATGGGAGGCAGTACAGGGACCCATGAGAGACTCTGGACCTGGCAGCAGCATGAGGAGGCAGTATATAGGGGCCTATGGCAGATTAGGGGCCTGGCAGCAGCTATGGGAGGCCCGTAATCTGCCAGCACCCTATGTCAAAAAATTCTACACACCAGCAGTGTGAGGAGACCTGAAAGTGGCACATGGCAGAGTGTGGCGATGGAGACAGCAGCAATGGGAGGCCGTACAGGGACCCATGACAGACTCTGGACCTGGCAGCAGCATGAGGAGGCGGTATATAGGGGCCTATGGCAGATTAGGGGCCTGGCAGCAGCTATAGGAGGCCCGTAATCTGCCAGCACCCTATGTCAAAAAATTCTACACACCAGCAGTGTGAGGAGACCTGAAAGTGGCACATGGCAGAGTGTGGCGATGGAGACAGCAGCAATGGGAGGCCGTACAGGGACCCATGAGAGACTCTGGACCTGGCAGCAGCATGAGGAGGCGGTATATAGGGGCCTATGGCAGATTAGGGGCCTGGCAGCAGCTATAGGAGGCCCATAATCTGCCAGCACCCTATGTCAAAAAATTCAACACACCAGCAGTGTGAGGAGACCTGAAAGTGGCACATGGCATGAGACACTGTGGACCTGGCAGCAGCATGAGGAGGCGGTATATAGGGGCCCATGGCAGATTAGGGGCCTGGCAGCAGCTATGGGAGGCCCGTAATCTGCCAGCACCCTATGTCAAAAAATTCTACACACCAGCAGTGTGTGAGGAGACCTGAAAGTGGCACATGGCAGAGTGTGGCGATGGAGACAGCAGCAATGGGAGGCCGTACAGGGACCCATGACACACTCTGGACCTGGCAGCAGCATGAGGAGGCGGTATATAGGGGCCTATGGCAGATTAGGGGCCTGGCAGCAGCTATGGGAGGCCCGTAATCTGCCAGCACCCTATGTCAAAAAATTCTACACACCAGCAGTGTGTGAGGAGACCTGAAAGTGGCACATGGCAGAGTGTGGCGATGGAGACAGCAGCAATGGGAGGCCGTACAGGGACCCATGACAGACTCTGGACCTGGCAGTGGCATGAGGAGGCGGTATATAGGGGCCTATGGCAGATTAGGGGCCTGGCAGCAGCAATGGGAGGCCCGTAATCTGCCAGCACCCTATGTCAAAAAATTCAACACACCAGCAGTGTGTGAGGAGACCTGAAAGTGGCACATGGCAGAGTGTGGCGATGGAGACAGCAGCAATGGGAGGCCGTACAGGGACCCATGAGAGACTCTGGACCTGGCAGCAGCATGAGGAGGCGGTATATAGGGGCCTATGGCAGATTAGGGGCCTGGCAGCAGCTATGGGAGGCCCGTAATCTGCCAGCACCCTATGTCAAAAAATTCTACACACCAGCAGTGTGTGAGGAGACCTGAAAGTGGCACATGGCAGAGTGTGGCGATGGAGACAGCAGCAATGGGAGGCCGTACAGGGACCCATGACAGACTCTGGACCTGGCAGCAGCATGAGGAGGCGGTATATAGGGGCCTATGGCAGATTAAGGGCCTGGCAGCAGCTATGGGAGGCCCGTAATCTGCCAGCACCCTATGTCAAAAAATTCTACACACCAGCAGTGTGAGGAGACCTGAAAGTGGCACATGGCAGAGTGTGGCGATGGAGACAGCAGCAATGGGAGGCCGTACAGGGACCCATGAGAGACTCTGGACCTGGCAGCAGCATGAGGAGGCGGTATATAGGGGCCTATGGCAGATTAGGGGCCTGGCAGCAGCAATGGGAGGCCCGTAATCTGCCAGCACCCTATGTCAAAAAATTCAACACACCAGCAGTGTGTGAGGAGACCTGAAAGTGGCACATGGCAGAGTGTGGCGATGGAGACAGCAGCAATGGGAGGCCGTACAGGGACCCATGACAGACTCTGGACCTGGCAGCAGCATGAGGAGGCGGTATATAGGGGCCTATGGCAGATTAGGGGCCTGGCAGCAGCTATGGGAGGCCCGTAATCTGCCAGCACCCTATGTCAAAAAATTCTACACACCAGCAGTGTGTGAGGAGACCTGAAAGTGGCACATGGCAGAGTGTGGCTATGGAGACAGCAGCAATGGGAGGCCGTACAGGGACCCATGACAGACTCTGGACCTGGCAGCAGCATGAGGAGGCGGTATATAGGGGCCTATGGCAGATTAGGGGCCTGGCAGCAGCTATGGGAGGCCCGTAATCTGCCAGCACCCTATGTCAAAAAATTCTACACACCAGCAGTGTGTGAGGAGACCTGAAAGTGGCACATGGCAGAGTGTGGCGATGGAGACAGCAGCAATGGGAGGCCGTACAGGGACCCATGACACACTCTGGACCTGGCAGCAGCATGAGGAGGCGGTATATAGGGGCCTATGGCAGATTAGGGGCCTGGCAGCAGCTATGGGAGGCCCGTAATCTGCCAGCACCCTATGTCAAAAAATTCTACACACCAGCAGTGTGTGAGGAGACCTGAAAGTGGCACATGGCAGAGTGTGGCGATGGAGACAGCAGCAATGGGAGGCCGTACAGGGACCCATGACAGACTCTGGACCTGGCAGCAGCATGAGGAGGCGGTATATAGGGGCCTATGGCAGATTAGGGGCCTGGCAGCAGCAATGGGAGGCCCGTAATCTGCCAGCACCCTATGTCAAAAAATTCAACACACCAGCAGTGTGTGAGGAGACCTGAAAGTGGCACATGGCAGAGTGTGGCGATGGAGACAGCAGCAATGGGAGGCCGTACAGGGACCCATGAGAGACTCTGGACCTGGCAGCAGCATGAGGAGGCGGTATATAGGGGCCTATGGCAGATTAGGGGCCTGGCAGCAGCAATGGGAGGCCCGTAATCTGCCAGCACCCTATGTCAAAAAATTCAACACACCAGCAGTGTGTGAGGAGACCTGAAAGTGGCACATGGCAGAGTGTGGCGATGGAGACAGCAGCAATGGGAGGCCGTACAGGGACCCATGACAGACTCTGGACCTGGCAGCAGCATGAGGAGGCGGTATATAGGGGCCTATGGCAGATTAGGGGCCTGGCAGCAGCTATGGGAGGCCCGTAATCTGCCAGCACCCTATGTCAAAAAATTCTACACACCAGCAGTGTGTGAGGAGACCTGAAAGTGGCACATGGCAGAGTGTGGCGATGGAGACAGCAGCAATGGGAGGCCGTACAGGGACCCATGACAGACTCTGGACCTGGCAGCAGCATGAGGAGGCGGTATATAGGGGCCTATGGCAGATTAGGGGCCTGGCAGCAGCAATGGGAGGCCCGTAATCTGCCAGCACCCTATGTCAAAAAATTCTACACACCAGCAGTGTGTGAGGAGACCTGAAAGTGGCACATGGCAGAGTGTGGCGATGGAGACAGCAGCAATGGGAGGCCGTACAGGGACCCATGACTGACTCTGGACCTGGCAGCAGCATGAGGAGGCGGTATATAGGGGCCTATGGCAGATTAGGGGCCTGGCAGCAGCTATGGGAGGCCCGTAATCTGCCAGCACCCTATGTCAAAAAATTCTACACACCAGCAGTGTGTGAGGAGACCTGAAAGTGGCACATGGCAGAGTGTGGCGATGGAGACAGCAGCAATGGGAGGCCGTACAGGGACCCATGAGAGACTCTGGACCTGGCAGCAGCATGAGGAGGCGGTATATAGGGGCCTATGGCAGATTAGGGGCCTGGCAGCAGCAATGGGAGGCCCGTAATCTGCCAGCACCCTATGTCAAAAAATTCAACACACCAGCAGTGTGTGAGGAGACCTGAAAGTGGCACATGGCAGAGTGTGGCGATGGAGACAGCAGCAATGGGAGGCCGTACAGGGACCCATGACAGATTCTGGACCTGGCAGCAGCATGAGGAGGCGGTATATAGGGGCCTATGGCAGATTAGGGGCCTGGCAGCAGCTATGGGAGGCCCGTAATCTGCCAGCACCCTATGTCAAAAAATTCAACACACCAGCAGTGTGTGAGGAGACCTGAAAGTGGCACATGGCAGAGTGTGGCGATGGAGACAGCAGCAATGGGAGGCCGTACAGGGACCCATGAGAGACTCTGGACCTGGCAGCAGCATGAGGAGGCGGTATATAGGGGCCTATGGCAGATTAGGGGCCTGGCAGCAGCTATGGGAGGCCCGTAATCTGCCAGCACCCTATGTCAAAAAATTCTACACACCAGCAGTGTGTGAGGAGACCTCAAAGTGGCACATGTTTGAGGCATGATTCATGGCGGATTTAGTCAGTTGTGTCAGGAACTGGTGATTTGAAATCCAGACTAATCCACGCCTGATTCATTTTCCCAAACGTCAGTCTCTCCACACTTTGGGTGGACAGTCGTGTCCTCCGCGGAGTTACAATACCTCCTGCCGCACTAAACACGCGCTCCGATGCCACGCTACTGGCCGGGCATGACAGCCTTTCAAGGGCAAATTCAGCTAGTTGGGGCCAAAGGTCAAGTTTCGTTGCCCAGTAGTCAAGGGGATTGTCTACCTCGGTTGGCAGGGTGCTGTCCAAGTAGGCCCAAGCCTGTTGTTTGAGGTCCTGCTCCAGGTCCACCTGATGCTGCTGCTGCTGCTGCTGCTGCTGCGGCTGGTTAGTAGTTTCCTCACTGCGCTGGTGAAGAAAGCTACTCATCATCGACTGCAGACTGAGGCAGCCGCTGCTGGTGGAGCTGCCACTGCTCCTACCACCCCACCCCTCCCCTGCTGCCATGGCAGCGGAACGCGAGCGCACAGGGCCCACAGTGTCTGAGGATGGACGTTGGCGCACAAAGGCAGAGACCAACTGACTACATAGGTGGTTTTTATAGTACGTTATTTTGGCCTCCCTCTCAGCAGGTGTGAAAAAGGCCACCATTTTGGAACGGTAGCGAGGGTCCAACAAGGTGGACAGCCAAAAGTCATCCCTCTGTCTGATGGTTATTATTCGGCTGTCGCTACGCAAGCAACCGAGCATGCTATGGGCCATTTGTGACAAGGAATGCGAGGGACTCCCTGCCTCCATCTCCACAGCATACTGCCACGGTGCGTCTGGGTCCTCTGTCTCCTCCTCCTCCTCCTCTACCACATGCTCCTGCTCCTCCACTCCTGTCCGCTGAGTGGAAAAACCACCCATTTCACTCAATAATTCCTGAGCACAAATGTCCTCCTCTACCTCCTCCTCTTCTTCCTGTCCTGCCCCCACAGGGGTCATGTGGCGTTGAGATCTGTGCGCCACGTCTACCGCAACCTGACCAGCCATTGTTAACAGCATTTGTTCAAGGACGTGCAACAGAGGAATGACGTCGTTCATCCCATAGTCCTGCCGACTCACGAATAGCGTGGCCTCCTCAAAGGGCCTGAGCAAGCGGCAGGTGTCACGCATGAGCTGCCAATGGCTGACATCGAAGTTACACAGGGGAGTACCTTTATCCGCTTGTAACATCAGGAAATCGGTGATGGCCTTTCGCTGTTCGTAAAGGCGGTCTATCATGTGTAGGGTTGAATTCCACCTTGTTGCAACGTCGCAGATCAGGCGATGCTGTGGAATTCCGTTCTGCCGCTGCAGCTCAAGGAGGGTGTGCTTTGCGGTGTAGGAATGGCTGAAATGCATGCAAAGTTTACGTGACATTTTAAGGATGTCTTGCAGTGGGATGGTGGATTTTAGGAACCGCTTGACAACCAGATTGAACACGTGAGCCATGCATGGCGCATGGCACAACCTTCCTTGACGCAGAGCAGACACCATGTTCTTTCCGTTGTCGGTCAACATGGTTCCGATTTTCAGTTTGCGCGGAGACAGCCATCTGTCGATTTCTCTGTTCATTACACTCAGAAGTTCCTCCCCTGTGTGACTACGTTCGCCAAGGCATACCAGGTGCAGAACAGCGTGACACCGTTGCGCCCTGCACATGTGATATGCCGGTCGGGTAATGGGACTTGGCACGGGGGTGGCGGCTGAGGACACGGCGGAAGAAGAGGTGGTAGAGGCGGACATCTTTGCCGGACCAAGGACGTGCAAACGTGGAGGCAAAAGCGTCGTGACCTGTCCAAGTTGCTGGTGCGGCTGTGACGGCACCACGTTCACCCAATGGGCCGTAAATGACATGTACTGTCCCTGACCGTAGTTACAGCTCCACACGTCGGCGCTGCCGTGCACTTTGGCAGAGACCGACATGCTCAAAGACTGGCCCACCATGTCTTCTACATGTGAATGCAGGGCTGGCACTGCCTTTTTGGCGAAGAAATGACGGCTTGGCACTCTCCACCGCGGCGCGGCACAAGCCATCATTTCTCTGAAAGGTGCTGAGTCCACCACTTGGAAAGGGAGGGACTGCAGCACCAGCAACTTGGACAGGAGGACGTTCAGCTTTTGCACCGTCGGGTGCGTGCTCGCAAACTGTTGTCTCTTGGAAACGGATTCCAAGAAAGACTGCTGACGGAATCCGTGAAGAGGAGTAGCAGGAGAAGGAGCATCTGAACGAGCGGAAGATGCCAACGAGCGACAACTCCCCTCAGCAGAGGTGTTGGAGCCTTGACTGGCTGATGGAGGGCGATTGACGTCGGGTGACGGAGCAAGTAACGGAGCGGGTGATGGAGCGGGGGCTGGGGCGGGCAGAACCGCCGTATCTTTATCACGGTTTTCCCAGGCCACCAAATGGCGACGCTGCATATGCTGCCGCAACGCTGTAGTCCCAACATGGGCCCCCTGGCCACGCTTGACTTTCTGGCCACATAGTCGACATACGGCTACGTTTACTTCCTCGGGCGGCTTGACGAAAAATTGCCACACCGCCGAGTAGGAAACTTTGCCCCCGATACTCCTCACTGGCTGACTGCTGCTTCCTCCGTGCACACCGGCACCACTACTGGCCGTGGTGGTAGGCTGCAGTGGAGCTGGTGCTCTACTCCGTGGCCGTTTGGCTCCACTGACACTGCTTCCACTGACACTGCTGCGACCCTGCTGCTGTCTCCTGGGCAACCCACCGACTGTTTCGCTCACTGCCAAGCTGCCACCCTCTTCTCCTGATGATGCGGAAGAAATTGCCTGATGACGACGAGGCTGCCAAGTGCGATCAACCTCCTCATCATCAAGTAGGGTCTCCGCCTCACTACTAGCCCCCTCGGCTGCGTCTGGGTCAGGAGACAGACCTGTCTCTAGACCGGCTACCGGGCCACTCTCCTCGCCACTACTTCTTCGCCTAGCTGCTGAAAAGGCGGATGTCTCCCCCCGTTCCTGACCGCCCTCTGTTAGCTCTTCCTCACTGTACAGTGGGGCTGAGCCCACAGCATGCGATACTTCGCTTGGTGAGGGAACACCAAAGGACAGGGGCAGGTAGAGGACACGTGATTTCAGTGGGCTTGGTCCCGGGCCATGCCAACTAACGGTTGTGTCTGACGTACCCACCGACCGTTGGCTGTAGGTGTCAGAGGTGACCTGGGAAGAGGAAGACGACCGAGCCAACCAATCGATGACGGCAGGGTTGTCGGTGGAGACACGACCGCTGGATGACACCGGGAGCACTGGCCTCTGGCTGCGAATAGTGCTGCCTCGACCCCTTCCTCTGCTGCCACGTCTGCTCGCTCCTAAAACATTGCCTCCTCTGCCACTCCTCTGCATGTTGTCTGACATACTCTTTAATTAAACGATTATGTGTCCCTGAGTAACAATTCTGTGTCCCTGAGTAACAATTCTGTGTCTGTGCGAGTAACAATTCTGTGGCCCTAAGTAACAGTTCTGTGGCCCTCAGTAACAATTCTGTGTCCCTGATTAACGTTTCTGTGGCCCCAAGTAACAGTTCTGTGGCCCTCAGTAACAATTCTGTGTCTGTGCGAGTAACAATTCTGTGTCTGTGCGAGAAACAATTCTGTGGCCCTAAGTAACAGTTCTGTGGCCCTCAGTAACAGTTCTGTTTCCCTGAGTAACAATTCTGTGTCTGTGCGAGTAAGAATTCTGTGTCTGTGCGAGTAACAATTCTGTGGCCCTAAGTAACAGTTCTGTGGCCCTCAGTAACAGTTCTGTGGCCCTGAGTAACAATTCTGTGTCTGTGCGAGTAACAATTCTGTGTCTGTGCGAGTAACAATTCTGTCTGTGCGAGTAACAATTCTGTGGCCCTAAGTAACGGTTCTGTGGCCCTCAGTAACAGTTCTGTGTCCCTGTGTAACAATTCTGTGTCTGTGCGAGTAACAATTCTGTGGCCCTAAGTAACAGTTCTGTGGCCCTCAGTAACAATTCTGTGTCCCTGATTAACGTTTCTGTGGCCCCAAGTAACAGTTCTGTGGCCCTCAGTAACAAATCTGTGTCTGTGCGAGTAACAATTCTGTGTCTGTGCGAGTAACAATTCTGTGTCTGTGCGAGTAACAATTCTGTGGCCCTAAGTAACGGTTCTGTGGCCCTCAGTAACAGTTCTGTGTCCCTGTGTAACAATTCTGTGTCTGTGCGAGTAACAATTCTGTGGCCCTAAGTAACAGTTCTGTGGTCCTCAGTAACAATTCTGTGTCTGTACAAGTAACAATTCTGTGGCCCTAAGTAACAGTTCTGTGGCCCTCAGTAACAATTCTGTGTCTGTCCCTGAGTAACAATTCTGTGGCCCTAACTAAAGTTTCTGTGGCCCTAAGTAACAATTCTCTGGCACTCAGTAACAATTCTGTCTGTCCCTGAGTAACAATTCTGTGGCCCAAATAACATTTCTGTGGCCCTAAGTAACAATTATCTGGCACTCAGTAACAATTCTGTCTGTCCCTGAGTAACAATTCTCTGGCACTCAGTAACAATTCTGTCTGTCCCTGAGTAAAAATTCTGTGGCCCTAAGTAAAGTTTCTGTGGCCGTGAGTAACAATTCTCTGGCACTCCGTAACAATTCTGTCTGTCCCTGAGTAACAATTCTCTGGCACTCAGTAACAATTCTGTCTGTCCCTGAGTAAAAATTCTGTGGCCCTAAGTAAAGTTTCTGTGGCCCTGAGTAACAATTCTCTGGCACTCCGTAACAATTCTGTCTGTCCCTGAGTAACAATTCTCTGGCACTCAGTAACAATTCTGTCTGTCCCTGAGTAAAAATTCTGTGGCCCTAATTAAAGTTTCTGTGGCCCTAAGTAACAATTCTCTGGCACTCAGTAACAATTCTGTCTGTCCCTGAGTAACAATTCTCTGGCACTCCGTAACAATTCTGTCTGTCCCTGAGTAACAATTCTCTGGCACTCAGTAACAATTCTGTCTGTCCCTGAGTAAAAATTCTGTGGCCCTAAGTAAAGTTTCTGTGGCCCTGAGTAACAATTCTCTGGCACTCCGTAACAATTCTGTCTGTCCCTGAGTATGAATTCTGTGGCCCTAACTAGCGTTTCTTTGTCCCTAAGTAACAGTTCTGTGGCCCTGACTAACAATTCTGTGTCTGTGCGAGTAACAATTCTGTGGCCCTAAGTAACAGTTCTGTGGCCCTCAGTAACAGTTCTGTGTCTGTGCGAGTAACAATTCTGTGTCTGTGCGAGTAACAATTCTGTGGCCCTAAGTAAAGTTTCTGTGGCCCTCAGTAACAGTTCTGTGTCTGTGCGAGTAACAATTCTGTGTCTGTGCGAGTAACAATTCTGTGGCCCTAAGTAAAGTTTCTGTGGCCCTAAGTAACAATTCTCTGGCACTCAGTAACAATTCTGTCTGTCCCTGAGTAACAATTCTCTGGCACTCAGTAACAATTCTGTCTGTCCCTGAGTAAAAATTCTGTGGCCCTAAGTAAAGTTTCTGTGGCCCTGAGTAACAATTCTCTGGCACTCCGTAACAATTCTGTCTGTCCCTGAGTAACAATTCTCTGGCACTCAGTAACAATTCTGTCTGTCCCTGAGTAAAAATTCTGTGGCCCTAAGTAAAGTTTCTGTGGCCCTGAGTAACAATTCTCTGGCACTCCGTAACAATTCTGTCTGTCCCTAAGTATGAATTCTGTGGCCCTAACTAGCGTTTCTTTGTCCCTAAGTAACAGTTCTGTGGCCCTGAGTAACAATTCTGTGTCTGTGCGAGTAACAATTCTGTGGCCCTAAGTAACAGTTCTGTGGCCCTCAGTAACAGTTCTGTGTCTGTGCGAGTAACAATTCTGTGTCTGTGCGAGTAACAATTCTGTGGCCCTAAGTAACAGTTCTGTGGCCTTCAGTAACAATTCTGTGTCTGTGCGAGTAACAATTCTGTGTCTGTGCGAGTAACAATTCTGTGGCCCTAAGTAAAGTTTCTGTGGCCCTAAGTAACAATTCTCTGGCACTCAGTAACAATTCTGTCTGTCCGAGTAACAATTCTCTGGCACTCAGTAACAATTCTGTCTGTCCCTGAGTAAAAATTCTGTGGCCCTAAGTAAAGTTTCTGTGGCCCTGAGTAACAATTCTCTGGCACTCAGTAACAATTCTGTCTGTCCCTGAGTAACAATTCTCTGGCACTCAGTAACAATTCTGTCTGTCCCTGAGTAAAAATTCTGTGGCCCTAAGTAAAGTTTCTGTGGCCCTGAGTAACAATTCTCTGGCACTCAGTAACAATTCTGTCTGTCCCTGAGTAACAATTCTGTGGCCCTAAGTAAAGTTTCTGTGGCCCAGAGTAACAATTCTCTGGCACTCCGTAACAATTCTGTCTGTCCCTGAGTATGAATTCTGTGGCCCTAACTAGCGTTTCTTTGTCCCTAAGTAACAGTTCTGTGGCCCTGAGTAACAATTCTGTGTCTGTGCGAGTAACAATTCTGTGGCCCTAAGTAACAGTTCTGTGGCCCTCAGTAACAGTTCTGTGTCTGTGCGAGTAACAATTCTGTGTCTGTGCGAGTAACAATTCTGTGGCCCTAAGTAACAGTTCTGTGGCCTTCAGTAACAATTCTGTGTCTGTGCGAGTAACAATTCTGTGTCTGTGCGAGTAACAATTCTGTGGCCCTAAGTAAAGTTTCTGTGGCCCTAAGTAACAATTCTCTGGCACTCAGTAACAATTCTGTCTGTCCCTGAGTAACAATTCTCTGGCACTCAGTAACAATTCTGTCTGTCCCTGAGTAAAAATTCTGTGGCCCTAAGTAAAGTTTCTGGGGCCCTGAGTAACAATTCTCTGGCACTCAGTAACAATTCTGTCTGTCCCTGAGTAACAATTCTCTGGCACTCAGTAACAATTCTGTCTGTCCCTGAGTAACAATTCTGTGGCCCTAAGTAAAGTTTCTGTGGCCCTAAGTAACAATTCTCTGGCACTCAGTAACAATTCTGTCTGTCCCTGAGTAACAATTCTCTGGCACTCAGTAACAATTCTGTCTGTCCCTGAGTAAAAATTCTGTGGCCCTAATTAAAGTTTCTGTGGCCCTAAGTAACAATTCTCTGGCACTCAGTAACAATTCTGTCTGTCCCTGAGTAACAATTCTCTGGCACTGAGTAACAATTCTGTCTGTCCCTGATTATGAATTCTGTGGCCCTAACTAGCGTTTCTTTGTCCCTAAATAACGATTCTGTGGCCCTCATTAACAAGTCTGTGTCCCTGAGTAATGGTTCTCTGTCCCTAAGTAACTTTTCTCTGTCCCCAATTATCGTTTCTGTGGCCCTAACTCTGTCCCTGTCCCTAGTACAGAGCGGTCTGCCTCTGTTCAATAACTGCAGGCAAATGAAGAATTCCAAAATGGCCGCTATTTATAGCTCGACCATTACACAGTGCTGACTGGCTGGCTGCTGATTGGCTGATGCGATCACATGTAGTTGAGGAATGCATTATGGGTCAGCGCGCCTTGTCTGCGCGCCTTCCCAGACATCCCCGCTCCGTCGCCGCACATGTCAGCCGCCATTTTCTGAAAAATTTCGATTCGCGCGTCCGAATTAGGCTATTTTTCGGATTCGGCACGAATCGAAATTTTTCCGATATTCGACTCGAATTCCACTTCGGATACTTCGATTCGCTCATCTCTAATCAGAGGCACAACAACTGTTGAGTTTCTTTTATGCAATCAAAGCTTCACAAAGCACAATAAAGTCACATAGTATCATATTACAGTCTCCTGACAGTTCACTAAGAAGAATTCTTGAGGAAGATACATTCAGAGAATTTCGTGAAAGGTATCCTCAGTGGATAAGAGCACTGTTAGCCAAACACATTGTGATAGGTACAGCTGTATCAGACAAGTCTCTACCTCACATTCACAGCAACACATGCATTACTGAAGAACACTCTAACACCAGAATAATGACATCAGCACAGAAAACAGCTACGCATATTTCTAATATTATAGGGATGAGAACAAAGGCATAAACCTTTGTCATCTCTGGGGTGATACAAAACCTTTCTTTGTTTAGTAAAACAGGGTTTTGCGGTCATGACCTATGATGAAATATTGCGTCCTGTCATACCTAAATATCACACTACTTTTGTATTCTAGTTTAGGTAATTTCAGACAGGATTAGGACAGTATTTTGATTGATATATAGAGGTTTTCTGTAAAAGGAAATAGGAAGTAATGTTACTTCACATTATGTGTTTCAAACTCATAAACTGATTGTTCCATAATCTTTCATATTTGTTGAAAAAGGTGCAAGAATAATGCAATGTTTGTGCCAAAGTAATGATACTGCATTTCTTTACAGAAATGACATCTAAAATCAAATATGAAGCGTAACAATCTCCTACAAGCCAACTTTACGGAATTTGGACGTTAAAGAAGACATCTTCATATGGGAAGAAGATTGAACAAGAGCTCAATACTTCACACTTGTGACTGATTTATCGCGTTCAACAAAAATGTTTCTACTTTACAGAACTTAAAGAAGATATTGTATAGAAATTGCATGAAGAAAAGATTCATCAAGAGGAAATCTATTTATTAGTGATAAAACAATTTATTATTGAAAATATTGTTATAGGTCACATATACATTTTAATGATCCTTTTATTCCGATATTTACATCCATATTGGGATAATATTAATATTATTATTATTATTTTTTATTTTTTACATATTCATATACGGAATATTTTTTGGTTAAAACTTCATAGAGTTATTCCAGTTATTAGAATATCTTTTGTCAAAAGATTTAAGAAACATATTACTCTTATAGGGATAATAGAAACTTATGACACATTTTAGAATGGAAAGTATATTTCCGGAGCCTTAAAATATTATACAAATATGGAAATATACTACATTAATTATTATTACATCATTTAATTTTTATTATTATTATTATTACTATTATCATATATCAATTAACATTATGATTAAGAATTTTTAGGAAGAGAAACTGAAGATAAGTATAGAGTTTTGAAGGAAAGTTATTTTTGATTGGTCCAGTTATGAAGAATATGTACGATCATTTGGTATAAGACTGTGTGTATGGGACATGAATGAAGTGTGCATTGATTGATCATTAATTTTAGACTAATCATAATAAGGGGGATATGTTAAATCTAAATTATGATTCGGCACTTATATTGATGGCAAGCTTGCAAAATATTTGGTTTTTATGATTAGTCATAATTAATATTAATATGTGTGAATGGTCTTTGACAAATGGTAGTAATTACTATTCTTCAATTATATCTGAGACCAAAAGATATACAAGTTAAGCTGAGATAGTATATACCAGCTGAAGGCTGAGTATACTATATTTAGGCTGGTAGCATATTTCAAGGTTATTAGAAGTGACTTATTATTACATTATGTATTTTAATAGTATCTGTGTGTATTTAGTATATGTTTCTAACATTGATACATATATAGTTTAGTGATTATACATTGATATGTTCTTAAGCTATACTATTCTTTAAATATATAGCTGAGGGTTACGTCATTAGTATATCAGCATACATATGTTCCTGTCCATCAAACATCATATGTATAGCATCCCTTCCTTATATGAAATGGCTTTGCTAAGCAGTAATAATTTCCATAGAAGGTATTAAGATCACTAACTATGACGTACATTTGCCTCTTAAAAGACCATGAGACGTCGGACATGAGAGACTCTCTCTCACACACACTTACACGCTACATGACTCTTGCATACACACGTCTGAGAAGCTGCAACAGGTGCTAGCTGCTAGATCATCATTTCCGTCTACTTCCGGCTTCTTCACAAAGTCATTGAGACGGACAAGGACATGGATGACTGCACATGGCCAGGACAGCCATGACAAATAATGGTGACTTATCGTTGAACTTTTGCTCGTTATTTCTACAGTAATGTTATCTACATGGAACTGTTCATAATACGCTTTACATTTGTTATTTTACACCATTGTGTGATAGAATAAAATCACACTTCATTTTTTATTTCAATGGCTCTTTCATTCATAATCGCCTCAAGACACTAGAAGAAGTATTATATGTGTCTAAAAATCCAACACATATAAAAAAATATATATTGTATTTATTATATACAGTATACTATATGTATGTGGGGCTGACATATTGACACACATAGCTGACCAGGCCAGCTGTATTTTTACACATCGATAGCTAATGGCACTCTGCTGTGTTAATTTGTTAATATGAAATATCCAATTAAACATTTATGAGGATTTTAAAATGCAGATTGCTTGGGCAGACTTGAAATAAATTATACAGATCCAAGGTGTGTGTTAATTTGGTAAGTATGCAATTCCACCATAAGCAATACAAAAAGTATCTAATGATGGTAAGGCTTGAGGGGTAGTAATGGGAAATGGCATTCAATGGATAATTTATTTACATGGCAAACACTTTAGTGGCCTTAATTGTTTTTTTCTACTTTTTGCAAGTAGAGTCTTTTTGATCTTGTTTAACAACAAGGTCAAAAGTGTTTGGTCAGCCAATCAGAAACCCCTCCAGTTCCAGACACTAGTATATCAGAGGAAGTTTTAGCTGTTCAAATCATTATTATTATGGAAGTGCAGGTCTAGAATTTAGTATACATTATTGCATGCACGGAAGCTACCTAGGTGCACACTATAGACTGAACATATATGCTGGATAGTGTAATGTCTCTATGCATACTATGACAGAAAAGGACTTAGTGTTTTGAATCGGATTCCGAAGGCTGCTGTTCGTTGCATTATTTGCAAGTACCGTGTGGATTTTGTTCCGGAATTCAATAAATGCTAACCTTTCTGATAATGAACCTTATTGCTGCAGAGATACTTATTAATAATCCCTTATGTATATGACAACATCTACTTCTATGTCTTCTTGGATAACTAAACTGCCTCTGAATCTTTGTAATTCCGCAAGCTGCCATACTGTCCATACGGGCTGGGTCTTAGGAGATTTATTTTTTGCACATAGCGACATTTTAGACAGAAAATTAGGATATCTGGCTACTAGAGTCCCAGAAAGATGTACGAAAGCACCAATTTCTGCTTGTAAGAAGACCTGGCAGACATAATGTAGGTGTCAGGAACCATCGCGACACATGGGTCTACACATGCGTAGGTGTCTGCCGAGACGTATAGGTGGCAGGGCACTAGGACCCAGGCGCACCCGTCGTCTGGACAGTACTAGGCAGGCACTGGGACCCAGGCTATGCCTGTCAGGTGCAGGGTGGGCTATTTAAACTAGCCCTGCACAGACACTTGTTGCCGAATGGTCTTTGTATCCTGTTACCTGTGTGTGAGTACTTCTGATCTGGATTGTTTTGACCTTGTTGCCTTCTCCCGTCCTGACCCCTTGGCTTGCCTGACTCTGCTCCTGGATGTTCCCGTTTAGATCTGACCTCCTGGTATTGACCCTGCGTGTGACCCGACTATCCTTTGCCTACCGTTTTGTACCTTACCGATCCGCTAGTTACCGACCCGGCCTGCATGACTCTGATTTAGCTCATCCACCCACCCCACAGGGATCACTAGGCTCCCTTACATCAGACTCCTAGCTCTCTGGAGCCCCTGTCAGTCTCCTCTACCCCTGTTGGAGATACCTGGTAGTTGCGACCTGGTACCGGAGCGCTCCAAGTCCATCCCCACCATCAGGGGCCCTGGTGAACAAGTGCTCCGGTGCTTAGACTCCGCACTCTGGGGAGGCTCTACCTGGGGACTGATAGAGGTGCTGTCAGGCGGTCCGTTACAGTAGGTCATCAGATAGTTCTAGGCCGGGACCTTGTCTGAAGGCAAGTAAGGTTACTTACTAGGGAACAATTTCTAGCATTGAAGGAGGGCTAAATGATTTAAAAAAAACTTGTTTTTAAAGTCCCTTTTAAGCAGCATTGTTGGAATTAAACCCAAACCTGGAGGTAATTACTATCTACCAACCTTCCATTGTTTTTGTTCATAGTCCTCCTGTATATGTCACATTAACCTACATTATCTTAATTTATTTTGTTCAGATGGTACACTATGCAAACATCTTACTTTTCAATTTTCTTGCATACTTTATATCTTGCAGCTTTGTAAATCCCTACATATGTTACAGAATTCCAACTTCTGCACTATACACCAGCCTTTACAGTATCAGTTATTTGTACGCTTTGATGAGCTTCCAAATATGTTGAATGAGGTTCTGAGAGTTACGGCACAGTGACTAAGGTTACATTTTGAGGAGCCATTCTGGTATATTGCAGAGAGTGTAGCAAAGTGTTTCATGAGCATACAACAGAGATATTATATCCTTTTGATATGAAGAATTGAATTCTATCAACACTTTTGTTTGTAAAAATGACATTGTTAACACTTGTTGTCATGTAGTGTTATGGGTGGTGTTACTTTTATGAAATCATTTAGATTCAGGTGTTGCAATTTTTA
Source organism: Staurois parvus (assembly GCF_062004578.1). Taxonomy (NCBI): domain Eukaryota; kingdom Metazoa; phylum Chordata; class Amphibia; order Anura; family Ranidae; genus Staurois; species Staurois parvus. The sequence goes on from NW_028318094.1 coordinate 3,073,860, forward strand.
TTGCTAAGACAAGTATGCTTCCTTTAACTACCTTACTTGAAGACTGGCTGAAAGAATATTACTTTACTGGCAGGGTGCTAAAAAACCATTTTATGCATGTCTAAACTGAAGGTCTGGTATAGAATACAGATCAGATAAGTGGAAAACGCTACTAAAATGTTGGCTTCCTAAAGAGCTTTTTCCAACAGAAAACATCATGGCATAGCAAAATTACTACATAAAATTATAATGTTTAATACTACATTTTCTTTTAAACTTGGAACAATTAATGTTTTATTTTTTAATTTTCTTTTTGTTGATTTGTTAAAAAAAATACACATTTGATTTAGTTAGAAACTGAGAGAGGGGAAAAAAATCTTATTTTGCTGTTAACTATTACATCCTATGAGACATATGCTCCTATTCTATAACTTGCATAACAAATAAAAATGTAATTCCCAATTTAAATTTTCATTTTCCTGTGTTTCAGAGTGAATCAATTTATTGGCAAATTTTATCAGTGTTTAATGCCGTGCAAAATGACATTTGAATTATATCATACTTGAGCATGTGCTTCCAGGTATGAAATTATTTGTTACGTGCCTGAATAAAGATGTCTTTAAAAGGACAACATTACTAAATAAATTCAGCTTTTATGAGTGGCTTTGGAATTACTGTAGAATCCATATTAGTCTTCTTTCCTGGGCTGTATGAAAGCAACAAACTTTAAAATGGAAGGCTGGCCACCCCTGACATATCACATAACTGATAGAACGTAAAAGTTTCTATCTAGTCTTTTTAACTAACTTATGAAAAAGTTATTAACATTTTGATGTTCTTATGAATCCCATAGCCTATTCTTGCTGTATGGATAGCTAACATCCATCATACCAATATACACTCATGCATGCTTGGGGAGATCTCCCTTGGAGTGGCAAGCACAAAGAGTTGATGCTATGTATCTACTATACTCCCTTTTTTTAGGGGTATTAGAATTCTTTGTAATTCACCTTAGCTTTTACAACTGTATTTCTCACCTTACATGAATGTATATATATTATATATATAAAAATATATACACACTATATTGGCAAAATTATTATCAGATTAGCACAACAACAGTGCGTAGAGAGCTTCATGGAATGGGTTTCTATTGTAGAGCAAATGCATCCAAGCCTTATATCACAAATAGCAATGCAAAGTGTCAGATGAAGAGGCGTAAACACTGGACTCTAAAGCAGTAGTGAAGACGTGTTCTCTGGAGTGACGAATCACGCTTCTCTATCTGGAAATCCCATGGACGTGTCTAGGTTTGGCAGTTGCCCTGAGAACAGTACTTGCCTGACTGCATTGTGTCAAGTGTAAGGTTTGGTAGAGGGGAGAAAATGGTGTGGGGTTGTTTTTCAGGGGCTGGACTTGGCCCCTTAGTTCTAATTCTTAAGGTGTCAGAATACCAAGACATTTTGGACAATTTCATGCTCCCAACTTTGTGGGAACAGTTTGGGGATGGCCCCTTCCTGTTCCAACATGACTGCACACCAGTGCACAAAGCAAGGTCCATAAGGACATGGATGAGCGAGTTTGGGGTAGAGGAACTTGGCTGGCCTGCACAGAGTCCTGAAATTAACCCCACAGAACACCTTTGGGATGAATTAGAGCGGAGACTGCGAGCCAGGATTTATTGCCAGACATCAGTGCCAGACCTGACAAATACACTTCTGGAAGAATGGTCAAACATTCCCATAGTAAAAGGTTGTTTAGAAAAGCGCCACACCCTTAATTAATATAGCAGCAATTCCAAAACCCAAAAAATTATTAAATAATCTTGGTCAAAGTGCATTTAACTAAAGGAAAGCGCTGAAAACAACAAAACTACAATAAACTGTGCATAAATCAGTGTAAAATCAAATAAAACATTTCACATATAAATAATGAAATAAATCATAAAGTGTTCAAATAATCAATCTGTGAAAATCCAAAGTCCCACAATATAAATTTACAACCACCATGTGCACTCCACCACCAAATAAAGTTGGGTGACTCGCCAGAGCTATATGCTGATCAAATCATAGACCAGCATAAGCGCTATTGCTCTGGGAGCGATGGATAATCCAATTCCGAATATAGGATGCAATAATCTGCAGTATTGAATCCCTTAAAATGAAAAAATGCCGCTCTGGGTTAAAGATTGATTCCAGATAAACATGAAACAACTCTCCACAACCCCTCTCTCCTAGAGGGATATACAGTTATAGATTGTCCTAACATTACTGGAGTAGAGTATTTCTAGTATTTTTGAGATTAATGAGGTTTTCTTAATAGATATTATATTGTTTTTTTATTAAGTTGATGTATTTTTTATACTAGAATATGTTTGAAGTAGAGTAGTTCTTTAATATGAGTATGGCCCTTTATTTTTTTTGTGCCGTTGTATAATACATATTTGTTACTTAGTATAGTATGTTTTGTATAATTTAAGGAAGACTTACTCATATACCACAATATTTATAGTTGGCAGGGTGTACAGTTACATACTGGATACTTTCTCTTTTATTTATATGTGAAATGTTTTATTTGATTTTACACTGATTTATGCACAGTTTATTGTAGTTTTGTTGTTTTCAGCACATTCCTATAGTTAAATGCAAACATTCCCATAAACACACTCCTAAACCTTGTGGACAGCCTTCCCAGAAGAGTTGAAGCTGTTATAGCTGCAAAGGGCGGGCCAACTCAATATTTTATTTATCACAGGTACTTATATAGTGCTGTAAATTTATGCAGTGCTTTACATATATATTGTACATTCACATCAGTCCCTAACCCTCAAGGGTGTACAATCTAAGGTCCTGAACTTACATGCATATACATACTAGGGCCAATTAACCTACCAGCATATCTTGGGAGTGTGGGAGGAAACCGGAGTACCCGAAGGAAACCCACGCCGGCACAGGGAGAACATGCAAACTCCATGCAGGTGGTGCATTGGTTGGGATTCAAACCAACGACTCTAGCACTGTCAGGCAGAAGTGCTAACCATTTAGACACTATGAACCCTACGGGCCAAGACTGGGATACCATTAAAGTTCATGTGCGTGTAAAGGCAGGTGTCCCAATACTTTTGGCAATATATTTTGTATATATATATATATATATATATATATATATATATATGTATATATTTATTTATTTTTTTTAATTATTATTATTATTAATTTATTTTTTTCCTCCTATTTGTTTTGTTTTGTTTGTTTTTTTTGACTGGTTATTTTCTGTATAACACAGATTAGGCACTTCTGGATATATGTATTTCTCTTTCCTTAGATTATGTTTTATACAAGTTGTACAACTGTAGGTCCTTTCAATAAAATAAACTATTTCTGGTTCTGAAGAAGCAGGAACGCCCTCGAAACATGTAGAACTAACTTACAGGATGCACAAAGTATGCAGAAAAATAGTGTCTATATGTACTGGATTTTATCTACACCTGGGATGAAGATCAATTGATGAAGATTATTGAGCATTCAGTTTCTCTAATGAAATGATCTCTATATCTTTAACATTAACCACTTGCCACCCAGCCACCTCATATAAACGGTGGCAGGGCGGCGCTCGTAGGCAAAAGCACGTTTTAAAATGGCTGCCTTCAAAACAGGTAGGTGGCGCGCGCGAGGCGTGAGCCCGCCCTACCTGTCCCGCGGGTGTCAGCCGACGGGTCACGGCCGGTTTTTACCGGCCGTTTTCCCGCGATTGCCAGTGATCGCTGACACAGAGCAGGGCTGCATTGTTTACACACAGCCCTGTTCTGTGTCAGTTCTCTGACAGCTTGAGAGAAGCTGCAGAGTTTCTCTCCCTCGATCAGCTCCCCCTCCCTCCCCCCGTCCAGTACACACCCCCGCCCCTTAGGAAAACACTCCCCTTACACTGCAAATTCTAAAAATGTTAACCCCTTCCTCCCCAGTGACATTAGTACAGTTTCAGTGGTTTTTTTTCACTGATCACTGTATTGGTGTCACTGGGGATGTCAGTGACCCCAAGTCAGTTCCCCCCCAGTGTCAAAATGTCCGCTGCTGTCCCGCAGTCCTGCCATAAGTCGCTGGTCGCCGCCATATGTCGCTGATTGCTGCCAAAAGTCGCTGATCAGCGCCATTATTAGTATAAATAAAAATTAAAAATTCCAGTATCTTTCCCGCCATTTGTAAACACTATATCTTTCACGTAAACCAATTAATTTACGCGTATTGGATTTTTTTTAGCAAAGACATGTCGCAGAATGCATTTTGGCAGAAATTTATGACTGAATTTGATTTTTGCATTTTTTTTTACTGCACATGTTTTATAGCAAAAAGTCCAAAATATTGTTTTTTTCCCTCAAAATTGTCAGACTTTTTTTTTATAGCGCAAAAAATAAAAACCGCACAGGTGATACCAACGAAAGAAAGCTCAATTTGTGGGGAAAAAAAGGATGTAAATTTCATTTATGTACCATATTGCATGACCGCGCAATTGTCCGTTAAACTAGCGCAGTGCTGTATAGCAGAAAAATGGCGTAAATTGCAGTATTTATACCATAGTTTGTAGACGCTATAACTTTCACACAAAGCAATCAATATACACTTATTCAAATTTGTTTTACCAAAAACATGTAGCAGAATACATTTTGGCCTATATTTATAACCAACTTTGAGTTTACTATATATTTTTTATAGCTGAAAGTAAAAAATATTGTTTTTCTTCAAAATTTTTGGCCTTTTTTGTTTATAGCGCAAAAAATAAAAAGCGCACATGTGATCAAATTACACCGAAATAAAGCTCTATTTGTGTGAAAAAAAGGACGTAAATTTCGTTTGGGTGAAGCATTGCATGACCGCGCAATTATCAGTTGAATTAGTGCAGCGCCGAGTAGCAAAAAGAGGCCTGGTCATTAAGGGGGGTAAATCCTCAGGTGCTCAAGTGGTTAAAGGTGTCCTTTAAATTAAATCTTCAAATTCTCTTCTTACTATAAATACTTAGGAAAATGTGGCTGCTATTTAAATTTAAGAATTCATTTGCTCATTATATGCATTCCAGAGTTATTAACGAGCCAGCTTTGTTTGTTATGCTTCCACTCAGAGCTTTCTGATTGCTGCTAATGCATCTTAAATGATGGATAAAACCATCAAATAGTTCTGAAACAGGTGAGGATTTTCCTTTATCAGATTGCCATATGGGAGCTGAACATCCCCAAGTGCTCAATTTATGTTTAAATTTACTTTGGTTCCCTGACTTTATCTGTTGTGTTGTCTTTATCTATATGCTGCCAAATTCTGTTATGAACACATTGAGATCCTCCAGAATGGGTAAACCAACCTACTACTAAACAACTACTTTGTTGGTCTGTTCTGTTCTGCTCCTATAAGTCTCATCTGTATTTCTACCAAGGAGATGACCTCCCGAACTCAATGGAGACGATGAAGGAATTACCCTGAGGTAAATTGCACGTTTCATCATAGAAGTTTAACAATTTAAATATGTAAATGAAATTGTAATTGTACCTTATTTTGGTTTTCCAAAATTTTGCTGTATTTGTCACGAATCAGAAGCAGAGATGGCCAGATCTGCATGGCTACACTTAATAAACAGACCAAGCCATATATACAGTATATTGCAGTGAATGTATTAATTGTAAAACAAAAAGATATCGAAACACCATCAAACAGCTAACATAAAGATAGAAGTGAACAATTAACCGAATGACAAAATACCTAACCACCTAACTATAATACAATATCTGAACTATATACAAGATGAGGAACACAGGTCACATGGAATACCGGATGCAAGGAAGGGGGGGAATCAGGACTGGGATCATAGACAAGAGGAGCAAATATAAGGCAGCAGGGCACAGGATGAAGGGCAAGAGTAGTATCTGGAGCAGGAGAAATGGCAAGCAGTATCTGACATAGCAAAGCAAAAAAAAACACTGACATACGTATTGCTTTGCCTACCTGACTGTCAACAAAAACCTCCCAATTTACATACAAAACTAAAGAAAAATATTCATTAGTGAACGTGCTTGTGATTTTAAAGCGCAAATGCAGAAAATCAACAAATCCCCACAAGTGCCAGAATCTAAAATCACATGAATCACATTCAAGAGATATAAACAAATAAAGTGCTCATACTAATTTTTTTATAATTTATGACAGGTACTTATATAGTGCTGTCAATTTATGCAGTGCTTTTACATATATATTTTACATACACATCAGTCCCTAATCCTCAAGGGTTAGAATGGGGTGCCTCAAGACTGTCCATAATTTTAAAGGGTGCTGCGAGACTGTCCATAATTTTAAAGGGTGTCTTGACTGAAAAAAGGTTGAAAAACACTGGTCTAATGTAACACAACAGTACTAAATTAAAAAAATATGTAAACCCAACATTTCATATTACTGGTATATGCTTGCTGTACCGTGTACTTTCCTGTTAAAAACTGACCACACTAGGCAGGAGAGAAGAGCATGGTCTTCTTGTTTTGCTGGGAACTCTTCTGCTGACAAACCTCTCTGCACAGCCATTTACTGGGAAGATCCATGTTTCTCCTCCCCCCAGCTCCTTATGCAGCTGAGAACACAGGATATGTGAATACTTATAAAAATCATGTATAATGTCTTTTTATACATATACACAAATGGTTTGCCTTTCATTTCTACTTTAATCTGAATGGGTTGTTTTACAAGGTCAGGGTTCCCATATATTTTAAGATTAACTTTTGTGCCTCCCTAAATTCTGTTACATAACGTCTCAGACCTTCAAAAGAGTGATAGAAGACTTACCTCTACCAGATGCTATAATTCAAATGTATGGAGCAGACAGATGTATGTCTGAATGGGGGGAATATCTTTACTCAAGGCCACCAGCCCATCATACTATAAATTATTTTTACTGGCCCGGGGGGCAAATGCCTTCCTGTCCCTGAGCTTAGTTCTCCCTTGACTGTATATGATGTTCTGATTCTGATATGATATTGTAAAAACAAGAAATATCTGCAATAAATGATGCAAAAGATGGAATAAATCTTATGCCGCTACTATTACTATAAGATCATGCATTTTTTTATGTACTGTTAGCCACAATATATGAACAGTCTATCTGAAAAAAAAAACATTGACTATTAGCATATCAAAGAAAGCCACTGACAGGGATTCAGTATATCTATAATTAGATAATATTGTTATGCCACTAATGGAAAAACACTAATTATTTAATGTGAATGGGCAACAAATATTAAGTTTCTTGTATCTATGCATTAAGCCACATCAGGAATGTAAATGAGATATTAAACATATTAAACATGCTTCAGTTATTATATTTGAAAAAGTAAAGCCGTTTCTTTTTTTTAGAACAAAGCAGGTAAGATTAGTAAAGCCTATACCAGTAAGCACGCAGAAGGGTTACTGGCCATGAATTTAAATATAGAAATGAAAAGAAATTAATTAATAAAGATGACAATGAAAAGGGTATTAATGCATTAGTTGTTTCGATTTTTGTCACTATTCCTGCTGGACTATATCCATGGCTGTTCAAAAATACAAATTAGGCAGCAGTAAAGAGAGACAAAATAGAATATTGTAAAAAACAAAGCAGGAAGAGAGGTTTAGGAATATTCAATGAAACGAAGTAACAGCATTCAATGCCAAGTACCAGCTGCAAAAGCAAGCAAAGCCGTGTAACTAAGAAAAAATATGGGACATCAGTAGTTTCTGGAAGAAACTGTTATCATCAGTTTAAGAAAGGGTTTTTTACAGTACAAGGAGTACCCCTTCCCCCCACTTGTTGTAATGATGGAAACATTATAAAAATGTAATATAAAATATGGCTTGGAAGATTGAACCCTAATAACCCAAGTCTTTTTCAAGAAAAATTAACTGTGTAACAATATGTGACAAGATATCTACAGTATATGAGTGGACCAAGCAAAAAGACCTTGTTGGCAGATGCTGACCATCTTTGTTAAGCAGACCAGTTATTGTAGGGGAGTGTAGTTGTCTTAAAAACATTGTGACATGTATAAACATGGAGATATTATAATATGATTTTAATATACTGTAGTAATGGAAAAATTAACATAACAACAGTTTTGGACACCACATTGCTGAAACTGCATAGATGTTTTGGAGAGGCTTCAAAGACTGGCAGTTAGATTGTTAATTATTATAAATTATTAATAATTATACATTATTAAAAAATACATTGAAAGGCTAGAAAAATTTGGCATGTACAGTTTAGAAAAAAAATTCTTCTTAGGGGCAACTTAAAGAGGGTATTAAACCCAAAAGCAAAAATGTTTCAAAAATATTGCAGCCTATATATCAAAACTTGGTTAGAACCCAATGTTAGTTCCTACACTGTAGCACTGATAGGTACCATGCCCTGCACTACCCAAAAACAAAACCCCCTCTAGGGGGTAAGTGGGACTTTAAATGTACCTCACCAGTGTTTTACAGTATATAGCAGTTCTCACAATGTAGCATTTGTCATAAAAACATATTTTATTTTGTACAAAATGTGAAAGCAAACACAAAACAAAAATTCATACATAAATATTAAAATCATAATTTACACATCTCTACATGTTTCACGGAAATGCCTCTTATCCCATTGACAGCTCTCTTTATATGTCATGAAAAAGTGGCAACATTCCATCTGAAACAAAACTGGGCTAATTCATAAAATACCAAGCTGGAGTGAGAGCTGTGCCCTCTCCAAGTCCCCCTATCCAGCCTGTGGGAGGGTACAAAAAATCATACAGGAGGCAGTTGCTAAGGAAATTTAGGAACTACAGCCTATTGCAACAGATCCAAGTGAAGGAAAAAAGGGATTTTTTCCAAAACCACGAATGGAATATTGCCTTTTCTTATCCCATTGATATGAAACATCTCTCTTTATACGCCCTGAAGAAGCAAAATTTCTGCAAAACACGTAGACATTAGCTGAAGTGTCCAAACTGTGATTTTAATATTGATGTATGAATTTTTGTTTTGTGGTTGCATTTTGTATAAAATAAAATATGTTTTTATGACAGATGGTACATTTTGAGAACTCCTATATATAACACAGGTTAAAGTCCCATTGGCTCCTGCTGCTGTCAGTCAAAATCTGTCAGCAAAGAGCAGGGGTAGGGGGGCTGAGCTAAACTGTGTGTCTGAATAGATGCAAACAGCCACAAGAGCCCCCATGGGAAGCATCTAAACCATCTAAAGCATAATGCCTAACATGTAGTGTCGCTATTGTTGTATTTGGTGCTCAGATCACATCTGCATGTCCAGTCACTTTGGGTGGAGGACAAGCTTTAAAGTAGACCTAAACTGTATAGGAGCGCCACAAACTGAAAACACTATTTAATTTATTTTTAATATTCAAAGAAAACTCACCCATCCATCTATGTCTCCATGCTTTATTTGGTTGAGAAGCTACTCCCCTAGCATTTCTGGTCATAGCCATCTTGAGTAAGGGCAGATGATTCATGTAACATTTACTTCCTGGATTCCATCTTCCCTTAGCACAGGCATACAGGCAAGAGAGTGTGCTTGGCTGGAAAATCCCCTTTTCCCCTCCTCCAGATGAAAGGAAAAAATGCCCCGAAAATCCTGGGATGCATGACTTCATTTTGACCTAGGTCAGAAACCAGAAAGAAACAGAAGAAATGTGAAAAAAAAGTTTAAAACAAGAAAATATAGTCTACCTTTTTATCTATTTACTAATGTTGGCAGCATAAGGATTGAAAATAGTTAATGATGATTGAGAGAATTCATTTTCAGCTTTTAACAGAGAATGATACTTGCAACCAGCGCAATGTGCACAAATTATAATTGCTTGTCTTTTTTTTCTAACATCAGAAATAGTAGGGGACACAAGATTATTGTGCTTGTGACGTACATGGCAAATAGAAAGCAAAATATTCACTGATAGCCTACGAGGTTGTATCTGTTAATATATTGAGTGCAACCATGTAATTAAATCACTGTCTATAATTTAGAAACTCCAGAGCAAACAGCTAAAAGCATTAGACAATAACTGTTTACAACACAGAATTACATGAATAATCATTTTATTCAGATCAGGCAGGACGCCTATCCAAATTACCCAGTACAAGGTACTTTGGCTGACCCAATATTAACCATTTGCCGCCCGGCCTATAGCCATTTGGTGGCCGCAAAAATGCATTACCTTTCCGGGGTGTACGCCATTTGGCGTCCTCCCGCACATGCGCAGTTCACGAGGTTGCAGAGCCACGCAGCTGCGCGATCTGTCACCGGCAGTATACCTCGGACACGGCCGATGACATATCTGAGTACTGGCCCCTGTTGCTGGTACCATGTGACCTGCCGTGACCAATCACAGCAGGTCACATGACAGTTGTATACAATGGATGGCTTCATTCATGCCATCCATTGTATACTAGTGTCTAGCTGTAAATGGTCACAGCTAATCACATGCACATGTCATGTGATTAGCTGTTGCCAAATCACAGCTACGCACAAAAAAAAAAAACCCTGAATGAATCAATGTCATTCAGGTAAATGCTTGCTTATAGCAAAGTAATTCTTTGCTATAAGCAAATTGTGTAAAAAAAACAAAAAACAAAATACTGATCACTTCCCCAAAGTAGTACAATGTTACTATGGTAACATTGTGCTACTTTGGTCATAGTAAAATATGAAAAAAAATCTTAAAAAAAATAAAAAAAATGTAATAAAAAATAATAAAAAAATAAAAGAAATAAAAAAAATATATATATTTTTTTTTTTTCATACTGTCACCAGTCAGTGTCCCTCTTCACCACCATGCCAGTTATATGATGACACTGTACTGCACTGGTGACAGTATGTAAAAAAAAAAATAGTGACTTTTTTTTTTAATTTTTTCATTTTCCGAAAAATTATGACAAAAAAAATACAACTTCAAAAAACTCGCCATGCCTCTTATGAAGTACGTCGGACTGTCTACTTTACAAAAAGGGGTCATTTGGGGGATATCTGTACTGTTCTGACATTCTTGGACCTCAAGAAATTAGGTTGGCTGTCAGTACTTCAGGATTGATCAATTTTCAGATCTATACCATAGTTTGTGAACTCTATAACTTTCCTACAAACTAAAAAATACATCCTAATTTGGGTTATTTTCACCAAAAACATGTAGCAGAATACATCTTGGCCTAAATTTATGAAGAACAATTATTTATTTGTAAACTTTTATAACAGAAACAAAGAAAAACGTGTTTTTTTTCAAAATTTTTGGTCTTTTTTTGTTAATTTAGCAAAAAATAAAAACCCCGGTGATTAAATACCACCAAAAGAAAGCTCTAGTTGTGTGAAGAAAATGATAAGATTTTAGTTTGGGTACAATGTTGTATGACTGCGCAATTGTCATTCAAAGTGTGAGAGCGCTGAAACCTGAAAAATGGCCTGGGCAGGAAGGTGTAAAATTGCCCGGTATTGAATTGGTTAACAACCTAAGAACAGTCTGGAATATACTATGACTGATTTGTGAAATTAGTTATTTAAAGCAATATGAAGCAGAGCTCTATTTATGTTTTAATGGGCTATGTACTAGAAATTAGAAGCTAGGTGACAGGGGGTAGGTGTTAGAATTAACTAAAAAGACACAAAATAACATCCAGCAAAATATTAAAATTAAAATCTGGGCAATGTGTGGCTCTGGAATGTATTCATTATTTTTTTGTTTTTTTTTCATAGTCACAGAATGGACTTTAACAGGTTAATGCTTTCACAATACCACAAAACCCTAAGCAAGATATAAATGAAATAGACAACAGATTGCAACACTCAAACAGACATAGAGCACCGCAGCTATCCTCTGCTTCAGCTGCCATCTCAGTGTCCCTGCAGAATAATTGAAGAGAGGGATCAGTAAGCACATGGGCAGAAAGTGGGGCCACAGAAGTACACACTAGGGTTATCTGGGAAGTTATACAAACAGTGAAATGACATACCATTGTACATACCCAGCTGTACATAGTTGCACAAACCTAACTCAGAATAAAATATTTAATTCCTCTTCCCTTTGGAGTGCTATAGATACTTAAAAGATAGATCCAACTTCTGAGGTTTCATATCACTTCAACTTTGGGGCTTTGGCATATCCATGCCATCTCAATGTCATAATGGTTGCTTTGGAGATCTGTTGTACAGTTGTTTAGAGGGAGTCCTACCAAAGCGTAAAAGTAAGGGAGCAGCCTGGAAGCTCTTTTACTGGCTCCACAGTTTTTGTATCAAGTCGATTTTCAGAGATTTGGATCATATGGATCTCTTAATGGACATAGTAACGAATGTCAACGAATAAAAAAAAAGTTAAAAAAAAAAAGAGAAATTAACAAATGCTTTAGTTTCATTTAAGTGACGTCATATGATATGATAGTAGTTCAAGCCCATGGGAAAATGAATTCAATTTTCAAATTCAAAATTTGTGATTTCAGTTGAATTTGTATTTGTCAGTCAGTCTACCTGAATTCTTAGGCTTAAAAAATTTGGGGTTCCAAATTTTGCATTATATTTATGTTGTTGCATCTAAAAATATTGAATAGTTTTGATATAAAAAACAAACCAACCCCAAATATTGAAACTGAAATCTAACATATATCAACATATATCCTCCGAAAAAAGCAGCAACAGACCAATGAATATAGAAAATGAATACCGAAGATACAAAATATATTCAGAAAATGAATCAGTTCAACATGATAATTATGAAGAAATTATACTCTTCACTGAACAAATGCATCCAAAATGAAATGAAAATTGATGGTGAGCAAATGTCTACCTGTCATACTGACTGACCCACATCCCCACCCACCTATCATTCCCATGTTCACTGCTGCATTTAGGTGCAATTGTCCTATAGTTTCAGGACAGTGGGTGATAATGATTTGAACATTTTGTCTATAGCCATTGACTCTTCACAGATAACAAAAGCTTGAGTTTCATGATGCTGTCAAGGTCGGGAAGAGGGCTCTTTGTGGGGTCCGAAAAACTTTAAAGGGGAAATCAATTATGGAAGAAGTGGCATCAACAATCATCACTCTAATTCTCCTGAAATTAGCAGTCATATCCTATTCACACCTGAATATTTTGTAGGTCGAAGTTCCAAAATGCTCAACATCCAAAATCCCAGGTATTTCAAAGGTGACTGTTCACATATGAGCATATGAAGCTCAAAGTCTGAAACTCCAAAAACTATATGAACTACTTTTGAGGCAGTTGTGGGCATTTTTGGCTCCATTGACTTCAATTGGAATGTCTGAAAACACTCAAATTGAGCATTTCAAGAGTTTTTAAGTTTACTTCAGGCATTTCTTAGCCTGTAAGAACTGCCGCCCCCCCCCCCCCAATGTTTTCTATTAGCTAAAACAAAGACACGTGCATAAACTTGCAAAAACATTTAAAAACACCTGAAAATTGCTCTGCTCATGTGTGATTGCAGCCTCAGAGACATAAGCGTCTTGAATTTAACATGGGAGATAAACTGCTATGGGGCTCAAGGCACTGAAAACACACTGCTATTTTTTTTATAGAAACTGAGGGTAAAGGTAGATTTTTCTGGTTTCATAGTTAGGCACAATTAACATTTCTAGATGTTCCCTACAAGACAGCAAAGCTTCACTTTTTAAAATCAGCTGCACTTTACAGAATTAATCTTTTTTCCATGCGCTGATTAATAGGATAAATGTGAACAGCATGTTCCCAAGTAATTGTTGTTCCTTTAACCTTAGGTTTTAAACAAACTTGCTAAGCCATAATGGCCTCAAAACTTTCTTTCAACGCCCATTCACAGATATTAATTCCCTTCAAGAGAACCTGAATGTTAAATTATTCTAATAATTATAGCATTACAAAGTTTATGAAGGGCTCTTCATTACATTTATTATTTAGTTTTCTTTGTGTGATACTATAGGTATAATTTAGAGATAATCGCAAGGTCTCAGACCATAAAAGTGTTCTAGTGCAGCACACTTTGCCAGAAAGGGAGAATTAATTGTTGAGAGATTGTCAGGTCTCACCGGCAGGGAAGATGTTAAGAGGTTCAACATGCATGCAAAGTTTCGAACACATGTCATTTTGTATCCAAGGGACTGGTTCAAGTGGTTCAGGATAATTTGAGAGCATATAGTTATTTCTGATTGAAAATTGAAGGACTTTGTCAAGAAAGGCAATTTGCGTGACTAATTACAGTTTGTGTGCAAAGTCTGCAAAGTATCTAGGCATACTTATTTCTTCTGCTTTGTTCACCCACTCCCTCTTTTTATAACCTTATTTGCTACTGCATTCACTGAGTTATTTAGTATCTCCATAAAATTCAAAGAAATAGAAAATTAGAAAAAGTACACTTGAAAATACAGAGAATGTTCGAACTATAGGTAGAAACAGAGAGAGAAAGAAACTTTTAGAAAAACCTATTCTCTTCTTGCTAGGCCTTTTAAATGATGAATGTATACAGTATATACACACACATATAGCACCCTCCTAGTTAGGTTGCTAGTAGGATTAAGGCAAATTTTAGTTTTTTGGCTCCCCTATAGCCAGTGGAGTGGAGTATGATCTACTGGTACAGGCTTGACTGCTTTCCCCTAAATTTTGGTAGGTTCCATAATTTATTGGGTGGTAGAGGCAGACCCTTTCTTACATATGCAAGCCAATCCCTGGCAGGAAGAATGGCCGGTAGGGGGCTGATGTAGGTATGAATAGGCTGGGGCCCCGAACAGCAGGGTCCTGTGGGAGAAGACCCAGCCTGATGGTTGTGCCCTCTGGGTTTAGCAGTTCAGAAGAGGCCATCTGCGTCCCAGCTCTAGTTAGTGGTAGGGGACCCATGTCCAAGTTCCTGAAGCAGCTACAGGAAGTCCACAGAGGGTCTGAGCTTGAGGCACACAGTACAGGAGCTGTCAGGTACTGAAAAAATCATTCACGTATACAGGGCACAGTGAGTGCAAGCCTGGAAAGATCCCAGAGACTGTCCATGCTAACTTTTGGGAAAGCTAATTCAAGCTTATTGGCTCAGGTTTTACTTTTGCAATGGAGTTCCCTGAACTGTAGTTCACTAATCACTAGCTTTTGAGGGGGTGGTTGCACCCTGAAGAGACAGTACTGTTAGAAGTGTCCTCCATTCCTTTTGTTCTGGTAGTTTGAAGTATCCCAAGGCTCGCCCTCTCCCTATCCAAGTTACATCAGTAAATACACTGCAAAAAGACATGCACTGCCTGCTGCCTGTTTTTGTGAGTTGAGAGATTGTGAACTGCTGTGTGCCTGGCTGCCATGTGCTTCAAAGGGAATGGAACCTGGGATAAATCAGCCAGTCCAGTCTGGGGTCTGTATTACATTATATATATATATATATATATATATATATATTATTCACAGAATTAAAGTATAAAGACATATTATATATATATAAAGACAATATAAAATACTGCATCTAAATGTAGATTTTTTTCAGAATGTGGAGCTCCGTGCTCCTTTTATACATACTTGCAAGATATCCTGAAAGTGACCCTGTTAGATAAAAAAAATTCAGATGAAAGTTCCCTGCGATAGAAGAGCTATTATACTCACCTCTCTGGTGGCCCATATCTCCTACCTTCCCTCCATTCCAGAACTGTAGCCTCTTTAATTTTTCAGCATTCTGACCTTCTGGGTGTATTGGATTCCTGTGTCGCTGTGTGCTGTGGTTGCATCCTTTGACTTCTACATCACTGCTGTGTCTTGGAAGTGTTGACAGCCAAAGAATCTTACAGAGGCTGCAGAGCTGGAACAGAGGGAAGGTGGAGGATGTGGGCCACCAGAGAAATGAGTGTTAGAAGCTGTTCTAGTGTAGGGCCTTTCATCTGAATTTTTGTTGACTGACATGACTGTTGACATGTTTACTGAAAATCTCAAATGTAGTTACACAACATGAATGGTAATAACTGGTTCTGTTCCTGAGTTAATATGAATGCATTTGCAGTTTAGGTTGATGAAGGGCATTGGATTTACATCAGAAAGAGATCAACTGCAGGTCAGATTCACCTGTGAATGAACGGCCATTGATCTCAGAAGCATATACTGTTCTCAAATGCAAGTTAAATGAGTGCTTCTTTACACTTGCGTTTGTCATTTTACAGACAGTTCAGAAGCATGAAGTCGCCTCCTGGATGCCTATTTTAACCCTTGACAGCCTGCACTTACATTCATTATGCAATGGTATTGTCAAAAGCATCATACTGTGCTATAGTTTCCTCTGCACAGCGCTTTGATCATGGTGGTGTGTACCAACATGTCCAGTGGCTATGGTGGCCATGGCAGTGTGTATTAACATGGCATTGGCCATGTTAGCTAGCGGCTAAGAGATGGGGACACTGCCCCACCGTTCATTAAAATAGGACCTTAAAGAGTCAGTAAGGCCCCATTTGCACAGGTCCTGGGGCCCATACAGTGATAATGGGCTGTTTGTTTATCTATCTGAAAGGGCATACAGCGGCATGCAGGAAACCTATGTAACGCTATGGGAACACAACTGCCTCTTGTTCTAATTTGACAGACATACAGGGACAGGTGAGCAGCCCCTAACGCACACTGTCTGTGTTTGGACCCACTCACCCACCCCTGCATGCCTGTCAAATTAGGCTGACTGTATGTAGCTCCAGGAGGCTCTGAACACAATTAGCAAACAGCCTATTCACGCTGTATGAGCCACAACACCTGTGTGAATGAGGCCTTAGAAATGCCTTCATTTATCTATTATGCAGGATACACATTTTAAAGCCTAACTGAAATCTCCTAAAGTGCAGTCATCCTGTACTTATAATAGATGATGTGCTGTTATAACTCCATCCTGCAACCAGCACAGTCTATTTTAACCCTTCAACTGGGCTTTAAAATCCTGAATCATTTAAATTGTTACTATACCCAGGGCCCTGCATTCACTATATCTGGTCTCCCACAGTACACGAACATAAAAATGCAATTATTTTAGTCAATATAAACTGCTAAATACCTTTTCTCATCAGCAGTTAGAGCAGTCTTGTGACTTCAGCAGAGCACTGGTTACAGCTTGTAGGAGGAGTTTTTTTTCTGCTCTAGGAAAATGCAAAACCTCTGACCTCTGTCTGGACAGTGCTGATTGGCCCTGTGCTGAACACATGCGCTCTCCCGAGAAAAAAAAAAACCTCCCTAGCAATACACACTAATCTGAGCATTTGCAGAAGGGCTATGGGTTCAGTCTGTCTTATCAGCGTGGACATGTAAACAAGAGGAGGGGCAGAGAAGTCAGGATCAAACAGTCTTTTTACACAATGCACAGGATTAACCCCTTGGGTTCCACAGTGAGTATAACAAGCATGCTTTACTGCATATTCAGACTAATATTACTGTTGTGGGTTTAGTAACACTTTAAGGGAAACCTATAGTAATGGAAGCATCAAAGCTGCCTAGTTGACTTCTCTGTTGGAAATGCTAGTTGACTGTCTTTCATGTTGACCCACTGCCTTCATTACCTAATGGGTCTCCGATATGGAACAAGTACTGTATTTAGAATGGGCATTTTATGATTTTACTCTGCCATTTAAATAATATGTTACCCTATGATTTTATATATGTGCCTGTTGTATCATGTACTTGTGTTAAAAAGTAGTCTGTTCTTTTATTATTTGCTAAATATCAATTATATCTCGATATTCTGTTAACTTACATTGGCGAGAAAGGTCAAAAATAATAAAATAGTGTAAAAACTCAAAATGGATTTAATAATAAAATTGCATACAATTAAAAGTAAAATATTAGAATGCAGAAAGTAATATAATGTCAAAAAATTTAGTTAAATTCTTGAGATAGAAATTGTGTGTATAATCATGTTTGTGTAGCTTTGAGCAGCTGCCTGTCCATCTTGTAGTTTCATGTGAGTACTGTCCAGTCTTTGTTCTCTTCTTTTTTCTTAGAAAGGAGCAATTCAGTCCTCACTCTCTCCTGAAATGGGCTGGGTTATATTTCGTCTGTGAATTCTAGTCCACAATAGTATCTAGTGACAATTGTATAGAACAGTCAGCCTTGCCCCCTCCCCAATGGGGGCCTGGCTTCTGAAATTCAATACTCAGGGCCCTTAACCAGAGCTATGCTGACATTCGATAAAAGTCAGGGGGATGGGGAGTGTTACATATACACTGTAATAATGCATATATGTATGTAATGTTCTTAAACAATAAATGGTAGAGAAGGATCTGGGAGTTCTGGTAGATCACAAGTTTAATAATGGAATGCAATGCTAAAATGCGGTTTCTAAAGCAAAATCCTCTCTTGTATTAAAAGAGGTATAGACTCCAGAGAGAGAGATATCATATTACCCCGGTTCAAATCATTACTAACACCTCATCTGGAATATGCAGTTCAGTTTTGGGCACCAATTCACAAAAAGAACATTGGGGAACTGGAGAAAGTACAGAGAAGGGCAACCAAACTGATAAGAGGCATGGAGGAGCTCAGCTATGAGGAAAGATTAGAGGAACTGAATTTATTCTCACTTGAAAAGAGGAGATTAAGGGGGGATATAATCAATATGTATAAATACATCAGTGGTTCATATAGTGAACTCGGTGTAGAGCTATTCACCCTGAGGTCATCACAGAGGACAAGGGGGCACTCTTTACTTCTGGAGGAAAAGAGATTTAATCTCCAAATACGGAAAGGTTTCTTCACAGTGAGAGCAGTGAAAATGTGGAATAGACTCCCTCAGGAGTTGGTTCTGGCCAGCTCAGTGGATTGATTTAAAAAAGGCCTGCGCTCTACACGTGATATCGTGGAGTAACACGTAGAGCGCAGTGATGTACTTCTGGTTAAACATTTCCGGCAGACACCATCATTGAACACCCAGCACCTTGCAGTACACCCACAGCACATGGGAGACCAGCTGTATGAGATCTGCTATACTGTGAGTGTTCTCTTTTGGCTTGTTTTTATCTGCTATATGGAATAAATGGCATTTCACTATGGAGGTTCTCTTTGTCCACCTCTCTATGGCATTGTGATTATCCCGGGGGTATTACCATCTGAGGACATAAGTGACCTGGCAGAGGAGATCGAGTGGTACTACAGGAGTATTATTACAGAGATTCCCAGTCTGATGGAGCTACAGTTGCAAGAAAAAGTATGTGAACCCCTTGGGATTACGTGGAGTTTTGCATGAATTGGGCATAAAATGTGCTCTGAACGTCATCTAAGTCACAACAATAGAAGAACACAGTCTGCTAAACATAATACTACACAAACATTAGACTTTGCCATGGTGTAATTGCACATAACATGTAAACATTCACAGTGCAGGGAGGAAAAAGTAAGTGAAGCCCTAGCTTAATGACTTCTCCCAGAGCTAATTGGGGCCAGGAGTGAGCCAACCTTGACTCCAATCAGTGTGATGATATTGGATGTGTTGCTGACAGCTGTCCTGCCCTTAAAAGACACACACCTGTTTTGGGTTTACTGGTTTCGAGAAGCACTGTCTGATGTGAACCATGCCTCGCAGAAAAGAGCTCTCAGAAGACCTACGATCAAGAATTGTTGACTTGCATGAAACTGGAAAGGGTTACCAAAAGTATCTCCAAAAGCCTTGATGTTCATGTGTCCACGGTAAGACAGACTGTCTACAAATGGAGAAAGTTTAGCATTGTTGCTACTCTCCCTAGGCGTGGTCGTCCTGTAAAAATGACTGCAAGAGCACAGCGCAGAATGCTGCATGAGGTAAAGAAGAATCCCAGAGTGTCAGCTAAAGACCTACAGAAATCTCTGGCACATGCTAACATTTTTGTTGACACATCTACAATAAGGAAAACATTAAACAAGAATGGAGTACATTAGAGGACACCACGGAGGAAGCCATTGCTGTCCAAAAAGAATTTTGCAGCACGTTTGAAGTTTGCAAAAGAGCACCTGGATGTTCCACAGCACTAGTGGCAAAATATGCTGTGGACAGATGAAACCAAGATTGAGTTGTTTGGGAAGAACACACAACACTATGTGTGGAGAAAAAAAGACACAGCACACCAACATCAAAACCTCATCCCCACTGTAAAACATGGCAGAGGGAGCATCATGGTTTGGGGCTGCTTTGCTGCCTCAGGGCCTGGACGGATTGTTGTCATTGATGGGAAAATGAATTCCAGAGTTTATCAAGACATTTTGCAGGAAAACGTACGACCATCTGTCCGCCAACTGAAGCTCCGCAGAGGATGGGTGATGCAACAGGACAATGACCCAAAGCATACAATTAATTCAACAAAACAATGGCTGCAACAGCACAGAATACGCCTTCTGGAGTGGCCCAGTCAGAGTCCTGACCTCAACCCGATTGAAATGCTGTGGCATGACCTTAAGAGAGCGATTCACACCAGACATCCCAAGAATATTGCTACACTGAAACAGTTTTGTGAAGAGGAGTGGTCCAAAATTACTCCAGATCATTGTGCAGGTCTGATCTGCAACTACAGGAAACGTTTGGTTGAGGTTATTGCTGCCAAAGGAGGGTCAACCACTTATTAAGTCCAAAGATTCACATACTTTTTCTTCCCTGCACTGTGAATGTTTACATGTTATGTGCAATTAAACCATGGCAACATCTAATGTTTGTGTGGTATTATGTTCAGCAGACTGTGTTCTTCTATTGTTGTGACTTAGATGACATTCAGAGCACATTTTATGCCCAATTCATGCAAAACTCCACGTAATCCCAAGGGGTTCACATACTTTTTCTTGCAACTGTATATTACCTAAAGCATTGTGGCCCTTAGGGGTCGCATGGTTAAGGTGAGGAGGCACTTTAGCCATTTTTGGATTACGATATACACGTGTGGCATGCTAACACGCATCATGTTTGGAGTGGAGAATTGAAGCACTGACATCGCAGTGTTTATTTGCACATGAAATGTCAAGCACTTTGTTATTGCACTTTATTGTGGATTTTACTTTTTACCATTATTTATACTCCTACTGAGCACCTGTCACTTTCAGTTAGAGTGTGCAATGTTATTGTGTATTATTTCACTGTGCATATATTGTATTTTGGCACAATTTAATCAGCAAACGCATGACCTGTTTTGCACTTTATTTTACTTTAACCAATATTCATACTCCTACTAAGCACTTTTTATTTTCAGTTAGAGTATGCAATGTTATTGTGTATTATGTATACTGTGCATATATTGCATTTTGGCATGGTCTAGTCAGCAAACGCATGACCTGTTTTGCACTTTATTGTGGATTTTACTTTTAACCTATATTCATACCCATACTGAGCACGTTCCACTTTCATTTAGAGTGTGTAATGTTATTGTGTATTATGTTTACTGTGCATATATTTTATTTTGGCACGACCTAGTCAGCAAACCCAGCACTTGGCACTTGTATATTTTTTTGGGGGGGGATGATTTAGCATTAGTTATCAATACCTTTCAATACAGTGTGGTCACTTTATATGTATTTTTATATCATTACACCTACTTATTTAGTTTTTCATGTGAAGCGCTTCACCAATATTGTTTTTTATATCTCATATATTATTTCACCTTTTAAGTTGCATTACTGAAATAAATGAACTTTTGCACAATATTCTAATTTTCGAGTTTCACCTGTATTTGAAATAGATTCTTACACTCTTAATACCCACAGAGAATCTTTAGCATCCTACCAATGGAGATGGGGGAAAGAAAATGACTAATTACCACCACATGTTGCTAGAGTGCACAGAAAAATCAAGCCTATATATTTAAATACATATATATTTACATAGACTATAAAAGTCTGTTTATCTTACTTTTCCCAATCTAAAACACATAGAAATATAACAACTCAGTTATTCTATTAAGATCCAACACATTCATACATACTGTATGTTAGTAATATTAATAAGCAAATATTAGATATTAGATTAAGGAAGACATCTAACAGTATTGCTTTCTGTGTGGACTACTTGGTATTCCTGCCAGTCCCTCTGCTTTCCTATTTTCAACTGACCACAACATGCCAGAAAGAACCCCCATTCCAGCATTGTAAGTTTTTTGGCTGTGCTGGAAGAATGGCCAGCCTGTCCTGCAATGGTCAGACTTGTGCTGTCACACCCTCCTGAACAGTCATTCACTGGGAAGATCGGTGTATTGCTGTTTCTCCACCCCTAGCTCTCTAAACCTCCTATACAACTGAGAACAGAGATTATGTGATCACTTATAAAAAAAAAATAAAAATGGGATTTTAATGTACACAAATGTTTGCCTTTCATTTCTATTTTTAAATTGTTATTGCGAGAATGCCATTAACAAGAACAACGGCAGCAACATTTAGCCAACAAGTCAAATCAAGAAAGACAATATACAGTATGTTAGTATATGCTGGGAGAGATCTAACAGTGCTGAGTCTGATGGTCCATACAGTATTAAGACACATTTGAATAGATGGTGATTGAAACGAGTAGGTAGCAAGCAAAGGGAAAAGGGGAAAAGCTCACCGGCTGGTCTTAACAAATGTATCAAAATTTCTCCTAGCTTTCGATTGATGCTATTCTTAAATTACTGCATTTGCCTTGGAGCACGATCAAAGCCAAAATGTACCGTGAAATTATGCTTTGACTTTTCCATCACTCTTATATTGCATATCTCCACATTGTTCCTACTTTATGGGCCTAAGCTCCTCTTTTCACTGCCTAAAATGTGGACAATTAGATGCAGACCTGTTCCATAGACTTTGCTCATGCCGTAGGCTTAAAGTGTTACTAAACCCAGGACCCTGCATTCACTATATCTGGTCTCCCACAGTACACACAACATGGAAATGCAATTATTTTAGTAAATATAAACTGATAAATACATTTTCTCACCAGCAGTTAGAACAGTCTTGTGACTTCTATCAGTATCCAGCAGAGCACTGGTTGAAGCTTGTAGGAGCAGTTTTCATTCTCCCCTGATTGTCCTATTAGGCCACATAACCCTTGACCGTCTGTCTGGACAGTGCTGATTGGCCCTGTGCTGATGGCATGCACTCTCCCAAGAAAAGAAAAAAGCTTTAGCAATACACACCAAACTGAGCCTGTGCATTGTGCACCCAAGGCTCTGTTCTATCAGCAGATGGATTGGGGACAACAGAAGAAGGGGAAGATCAGAGAAGAGAGTATCAAGCATCCTTTTTACTCAATGTGGAGGATTAACCCCTTAGGTACCACAGTGAGTATGACAAGCATTCTTTACTGCATCTACAGACTGATCTTACTGATGTGGGTTTAGTAACACTTTAAAACGTTTTTGGAACTCCTTAGTGCATTATGTTACCACATACTTATTAAACTACCTACCTCTAATGCTGGAATGGGCTCTTTTTGACCTAATCATTTTCCTGGGATCTAACATTTAATTTCTATTTTAAACTGAATGGATTGTTTTAAAAGATAAGGGTTCACATATACTCTGAGCATAGTCTTTAATTTAAAACATGTCTACAAGAGATTATCCAAAAATAAAAAAATGTAATGAAATGCATCTCAGCAGGCAAGTTAATCTGTCTTCTATAACCATCTATGACTTTTAATGTCTCTCCAAGACCTCGACAATTTAATTATGGATCTTCACCTGAAAACCTGTCTTATCTCTGAAATCCCCATATAGATCTCAGTGCTGTGGCTCTGATTCTCCAGAATGAGTATTAAATATGGAGCATACTAGCTGTTATTGTCATATCAATTACTCGGGGTTGCAAATAGAAATGAGCAGATCAAAATTTATTCTGCCAGCAATTTGTTCCCATGATCTAAATATCTCCTGATCTGCATTTTTAACATTTTTTTCTTTTGACAGTTCTAAACGTGAAACTCTGGATAAACAAGCTGTCATCATATTTGTAATTTCCGAACTGCACAACCGGATGAATGACACCTACTGTATATCTGATTAAACAGTTCTTCTTCATGGTTCAGAATGTCAAATTTTTATGTCACCTCTCCCTAGCTGGTCCTATTTGGAAAATAAATTAACCTCCTCATTTGTGCCTGGATTGCAGAGAGCTGTGCCAAGAAGCTGTAATGGTCATCAGAGAGCTGACCCAAGAAGCAGTAACGATCATCAGAGAGCTGTCCCAAGAAGCAGAAATGGCCATCAGAGAGCTGACCCACGAAGCAGAAATGGTCATCAGAGAGCTGACCCAAGAAGCAGTAACGGTCATCAGAGAGCTGACCCAAGAAGCAGTAATGGTCATCAGAGAGCTGACCCAAGAAGCAGTAATGGTCATCAGAGAGCTGACCCAAGAAGCAGTAATGGTCATAAGAGAGCTGACCCAAGAAGCAGAAATGGTCATCAGAGAGCTGACCCAAGAAGCAGAAATGGTCATCAGAGAGCTGGCCCAAGAAGCAGTAACGGTGATCAGAGAGCTGACCCAAGAAGCAGTAATGGTCATCAGAGAGCTGTCCCAAGAAGCAGAAATGGTCATCAGAAAGCTGACCCAAGAAGCAGAAATGGTCATCAGAGAGCTGACCCACGAAGCAGAAATGGTCATCAGAGAGCTGTCCCAAGAAGCAGTAATGGTCATCAGAGAACTGACCTAAGAAGCAGAAATGGTCATCAGAGAGCTGACCCAAGAAACAGTAATGGTCATCAGAGAGCTGACCCAAGAAGCACTAATGGTCATCAGAGAGCTGACCCAAGAAGCAGTAATGCTCATCAGAGAGCTGACCCAAGAAGCAGAAATTGTCATCAGAGAGCTGACCCAAGAAGCAGTAATGCTTATCAGAGAGCTGTCCCAAGAAGCCGTAATGGTCATCAGAGAGCTGACCCAAGAAGCAGAAATGGCAAAGTAGCAGAGTAATCTTACTAACAGGTATTTGTTTATCACAAAAATAGTTGGCCAAAATTACCAATCCTCTGTCAGGCTACACAGTAAACAAATATTGTGTATTTTGACCATGTATTTGATTGCTTGCCTGGAGTCCCACTTTAAATTGGTAATAAACCCAAAACCAAATATGTAATATGTTAAAGCATACCAATCATTAGATGTGGTGGCTGAATCTGTTTTCTTTTAGTAGGCTGGCCAATAACATTTATATTAGAGTGTCTCCACTCTGGATGAAGGAGCACAGGGGCATCTTTGAACAGCAGCATTGTTAATCTGGGAGGGAGAGGAGGGTTAGATGGACTAGCGGGTTTAGACACACTAAAAAATTGAAGATGAACACCAGATAACACTTTATAAGCAGTTACAGTAAACAGGTTTTTACATACAGTAAATAAACAAAGGCTGATCACCGTAACCACCCCTGTTAGTAGTCAATCGTTTATCTCAACTCTCTGACAGCTACTTTTGCAGGACGGCTTGTTATTTTATTAAAACAACAGACTTACTGGCTGGATCACCAGGTGAAAATAAAAGAAAGAAAGCCTACAAAAAGAAAACTAATGCAGCCATCACATCTAAGAATTGGCAAGCTGCAATATAATTACTGTTTGCTTTTGGATTTAATACTGCTTTAATAAAACATGTAAAAATGTGTTTAGCAAATGGAATGGTATGCCCTAAGCCAGGTGGCTCCTGCTGTGTTACCCATATGGAAGAAAAATATATTTGAAATATATTTAAAAAATATTCCTCCCAAATATATTGCCATATATTTGAAATGCTACAATTTTGGCCATATTCAATATATTTCAAAATATATTTCAATAAATAAAAAAATAAAATAAATATATATATATATATATATATATATATATATACTGTATATATATATATATATATATATATATATATATATATATACAATATATATATATTGCATGTTGAAATGCGTTTTTAT
This sequence comes from Staurois parvus, assembly GCF_062004578.1. Lineage (NCBI taxonomy): Eukaryota > Metazoa > Chordata > Amphibia > Anura > Ranidae > Staurois > Staurois parvus. The sequence goes on from NW_028318094.1 coordinate 3,099,681, forward strand.
TACAAAATATATGAAAAATATTTTTCAAAATACTTTTCAAATATACTGTATGTCTTTAAAAATACAAATCTGCATTTTTGGAATGCATTTACAAATATATGTAACAATATATATTAAAATGACTTTTTTATATGTTAAATATACTCTTCCGATTTTTTTTAAGATATAAAAAAGTAATTTTAACATATATTTTTACATATATTATTTTTCATTTATTTTGTAACAAAATTGCATTTCAACAACATGCAGTATATATATATATATATATATACTATATATATATATATTATTATATTATTATTATACAGTATTTATATAGCGCCAAAGGGTTTGCTCAGCGCTGTACATTATAGTGGGGAACAGTACATGAGACAATACAGTAACAGTACAATACACGAGGGGTTCGAGGGCCCTGCTCTTTTGAGCTTACAATCTAGGAGGGAGGGGATAGTGGTACAGGAGGAAGTGGCTGTGGGGGATGGAATGGTAGGAGGAGTGGAGGAGATCGGCTGTTAGGTGAGGGTGGGGTAGGCTTCCCTGAAGAGATGGGTTTTCAGGGTGTGCCTGAAGGTGAGGAGGGTAGGTGACAGTCTGATGGATTGGGGTAGAGAGTTCCAGAGGGTGGGGGAAGTCCTGGAGAAGTCCTGCAGTCGTGTGTGGGAGGAGGAGACCAGGGAGCTAGAAAGTAGGAGGTCTTGTGAGGAGCGAAGAGTTGGGTGGTATTTGGGTATCAGGTCGGTGAGGTAGTTTGGGGCAGCGGTGTGAATGGCTTCGTATGTCAATGTTAGTAGTTTGAATTTTGTTGTGGGCTTTTGAATCATGTCTCAAAAATATGACTTTTATCAAGACATAATATTATATGGCAAACAGCTCAGCAATAGCCGGATGCTAAGAGTTAATTTTGTCTTGGTTGAACCATCTAGCTAGAGAAATGTAATGGGTAAAGGGATTGTTTTTCTTTCCTCCTAGAGACAATACTATTTTAAAGTTCTACAGGTGATCAAACACCATCATTCAGACTTCAATAAGCAGGTAAACATATACAAGGTCTGGACATGACAATAGAGGAACCAAACTGATTGTCTGAGAGCTTACCCAAACCTTGTAGAGTGTGATGAACCAACAGACCTCTGAAACTATTACCATATACTATTGTTCACCAAGGGTGAAAGCATTAACAATTGTTTACTATGAGCCCAATACAAGGGCCATGCAAATAGAGAGTTTTTTTCCCTACACAGAGAAAAATGTTGATTCTGAAACAAAGGGGTGAAATTCAGGACATTTAAGTCTAAAAGTTCACTGTATATCATTACAAAAATGTATTACAAAAACAGATTATAAATAAGATGTCATAGACTTTAAACACCACTAAATACTCAGCAATGGGAACTATATATCACTAACTTGAGTATTGAGATGATGGGAAGTAAGATGTATTATAAACTAGCATTAGTTACATGTCTTATCAAGAAACAAACAGGATGATACTTCAAGGAGGAATAACCGAATATACACCTATATTCCATGGTCCCTATTTAGAATATCATAGGTATGATCACTGCTATATCTGGAAAGTGCTGTATATTTTATTCCTGAAATTACCTGAAGATTCCACCCAAGATATGAGTCATATCAAATACTCACATTGTTCTGTGATACATGACCGCCACCTGGCGGGCAGGTGAGAAATAGCTTATGTACACACATTTCTCAACTAGCCAATCAGGAAGCCTGGTGGGAAGGTATCTTAGAACAATGGACTAGTGGATATAAAAAGCCCATGTGCTGTAACAGAAAAAAAAAACCTCATGAAAAAGAAGAACCCTCATAAGACCTCATGGAAAGACCTGACATCTGAAGAAGATCTCTGCTGAAATAACTACTCTTCCATCTTTTCAAACTTCCTAAAACTTTAAACCTCTAAACTTATAACTTCCTACATTCTCCCCTATTGAATCTATCACTTGCCTATATATCAGTCTAAAGGCGTTCCACTGCCAGCTAAATCCACGGGAGAGTTGCCTAGTCTGACGTCCGGGTGTGGTGAGATGTTTATTTGATGTTGTATTAATTATTTCCTCTGTTGTGTAGAATCATAAAAATTACCGTAGTGTATTACAACAATATTGGGTAGTTAGATATATGTAGTCAGATACTGTGTTACTGTTAAAAATTGTTGATTGCCATATTATAAATTTTTCCATATTTCATAATTTATTGAATATTAATAAGCAGAGTATCACATATCAAGGGCTTACTTCTTGCAAGCCTATGGCCACGGCATGTAAGAATATAACCTTTGAGATATTCGAAATTATTAATTATTAATAAATTTAATAAATATCGTATCATTTAAATTTGTGATTGATGTAATTAGTTAGAGACATTATTAGTGTGTCTTACATTGGTAGGATATATTTTTGATTGTGTGTACCAATATTCATTTATCACCAGTCTTTTGTGTTTTGTGTTAATATATATATAATTTTTGTACATAAATAAATTTTTATATTTATCTATTATAAGGCAAATTTTGTGTGTATGGTACGAAATCATATTGGCTAAAAGAATTCAAGGTATAATAATAAGTGGTGATCAAATTATCAAGGTGTCCAAATTATTGGTTTACTAAATATTTGCCGTATTTTAACGGCTGGAGGCACTGTAATATTTCATCTAAGGGAAAGGGACACGCCCTTTATAAATAATATATATCCTTACATAAACCACCACAACATAAATTTGGAGGCACTGCTGAGATCCATAGAAATCGTACCATAACACAAAACGCACTGGTGATTGTATATTTGTACACGTTATCAAACATATATTTTGTATCAAAATGGCATCCAGTAATCACGGATCCACCTCTTCCAAGCATAACGAGGAAAATATGGCGGCTCAAGGCATTGAGCAGGAAGTTATGAAGCCAGCCCGGAAAGCTGCCGGTGCTTGGCAGAATTATGTTGAATGTGGAGTAATAGATTATCTCCGCAAGAGATTGAATTTGGGGGATAGCAATAATGAATTTGTGGATGAAGAGAAGGAGCAGGCCATGAATACCTTTGAGGACCTGTTCAACCAAAAGGGCCAGGTTGTTGGGTTTTTAATAGCATTTGCTGGAGCAGAAAGTGATAGAAGCCGTGACAGACTTCTCCTAGAAGCTTGGCCCATGTTATGGTTCATGACCGCTGGAGCTGCCCAGCAGACCAGGACTCTAAGGGAAGAGTTGTCAGAGGCCCGCCTCTTGTTAGAAAGCAAAAATCAGGACATTGAGTCTTTGAAAGGGAAGCTTGGTCATGCCGGTGTTCGTTTAGACGAATCCGAGAAACATTATGATAGATTGGTCGGAGACTTTCGAAGTGCTCAGGACCTATATGAAAGAAACTTTCAGGAATTAAAACAACTTCAAAAGAAGTATCAGGACTTGAAAGATGAGGTGGAGTACTTCAGATCAGAGAGGTTATCTCCTGTCAAAATTAAAGTTCACCCAGGGGATAAGCATGACCAGTCAGAACTTACCTTGATAAAATCTGAGCAGAAAACTCTGGAGGAGCAGATTATAAGGTTGACGGCCCAAATAAATTCTGGAGTCCAAAGACGGACTAACCCAGTCAAGCCAGAGGCTGATGAGCGGAGATACCCGCATCACAGCGAAGTATCTGATAGTGAGTCAGGGTCAGAATATAGGTCACCTCCTAAGCTGTTAAGATACACTCCAGAGCGCTCTGAAGAAAGATATGAGGTTTCATATAGGCAGGAAGGGAAATCCCAGGGGTCATTCAGGAGATATGACACCCCAAAGGTCATTAAGTTCCTAAAGGACACCGTTCCTATGTTTTCTAAGAAAGGGTCCCTTGAAATCACCGAACACATGAAAACATATGAACAGACGTTAGAGATTCTGGGCATTAGAGATGACCACACCAAAATAGAATTGCTGCCATGGGTGTTTGAGGAGAAATACCGGCAATTCTTTGAGACCTTGAGGGCCTATTCCAATCAGTCCTGGAGAGAGGTTAAACATAAGTGCCACATGGAATTTGGGCCTTATAAAACTGTAACCTCTGCCAAGGCTGCGGCCTACAATTTAAAGTGTGGTCCTCACCAAAGCCCTGCAGAATTTCTGGCTGTCCTCAGAAATGCCTATTTCCTGGCTGAAAAGGATCCCAATCCTAACCAGCCAGAATTCAAGACACTATTCTATGAAGCATTACCTGCTTACATAAAATTGGGACTTGCAAAGGATTACAGAAAGGGATGCTCTCTTGATTGGTTGGTGAGAGAGAGTGACTATTTATTCTCGATCCAACAGTCCAGTGAGGGCGGGATAAAAAGAGAACCTAAAAATAGCCCCAAGATAGTAGCAGCCACTACCGTTTCCCCTCCAAATCCAAATGTGCAGGCAGAGAAGAAATCATATGCGGAAGTAGTCCGTGGGGGTAAAACCAATGGTTCCCCTAGATTTGCACCTCAAACCCAGCAAGTGAAGGAGGTCCATAACTTTGCACCCCAAAACCAGTGGGTGAGAAAGGATAGGCAAAAGCCAGGGAACTACGGTAGTGGAAGTGAGAAGAATAAAAAGTATGGTAAGGGCCAGTACAGTGATGAAAATCAAAGGAGGCAATGGTATCCTCAGAGGTTCTATTATCCTCGCCAAAACCAACATGGGAATTTTTATGGGAACCCCAATTTCAACAGGAACCATAATTACAATAAGAATCCCAATTTTAATAAAAACTCCGATTTCCAAAGATTTCCTCCACGCCAAGAACACCCTCAGGCTCAAAGGGGGGATACAGTACCCCAGGCTCCCTTTAATAACAGGGAGACCCCAAAACCTCAGAGAGAACAATGGCGTCGGGACCAGAGCAGTAGTTCTGACTCTGAGTCTCATTACCAGTCTCGTCCAAAATACAAGCGCAAGTATAAGAAGAGGGAGAATCAACAGAATGACTCCTCTGAGCGTATTGGACAAATAGAGGCACAGGTCAGCAAAATGGCTGAACAAATGGACAGGCTTGTCACTCAATTTCCATCCAATCCTTTTTTAGGAGCAGCTCCTGTGACCAACCAAGGGTCACAGAATTAACAGGCAACCAAGCCTTAAACCAACAGGGGAGGACACTGAGTCAAATGACAGGAGATGTGTGCCCCGTCCCTGACACGCCTACTAATGGAGAAGCTAGTTCTCAGGCAAAGGGGGACCAGTTGTTGGTTATTAATGATTCTCCTGTTTTTCAGTGTCCATCTATTGCCCCTAATATAGTCGCGGCATCGGAAGTCATCAGGATTGACAAGCCAGACGGAGCACCAACTTCTAGTTGTGCTTCTGTCTTGAGACAGTCCAAGAATCCCACCAGGGAGGATAAGGGTGATGTGTCCACCACATGCGGTGAGATAAGAGCTAGTCATAGGTTATTGAAGGGCCCCCAGATCTTCAACCACACTAATTTCATGTGTGAGCTGACTGAATCTGATGGGAGATATTATGCCACGGTGCAGGTGCAGGATGCCAGTGATCTTTCGATTGTCGGCTTAATAGACACTGGATCCCAAGCAACCATCATGTCACAGGAGCATTTTGACAAAGTGGCGAATGTCATGCCCACCAAGCCAAGACTTAAAAGTTTTGACAGCTCATTGATTGGTGTAGGTGGAGACCCGTTACAAGTCATGGGTACCGCCTGGCTTAAACTGAAACTGGGTAATAAGGAACTGAGACACCCCATCATCATTGCTAGCATATCACAGCACCACATGATAATTGGGATGGACTTCCTAAAAAGGCTGAACACCATAGTTGATTGTGTGAACCAAGTCCTGTGGTCACAGGTAAATACCCCAATTAAATATGGGAAACTTAAAACTCCCCATTCCCGACAACACTGCCACCTGGTGGAAGAAAGGCCTGGATCATTAGAAATCCATTTCAGGAACAGCCAGCTTCCTGATGTAACGGTTATCAAACCTGATGACCATAACCCTATCAGAAGAGATGAGGAACACATTTTTAGAATTCCCCAAGAGAAAATAAAAGATATTTCCCTCCAAGATGACATCCTTACGATATCTTTTCATCAGGAGGATAAACCAAGAAAAGGGGGAGATCACACCCAATTCTTGACAGGTATTGAAAGGGTTAACAGCGACTTGTTTATCCCCATCCGGATAAATGGTCTTAATAGGTCAAAATATGCCAAACTAGATTTGAGACAGGAACACAGCTTTGTAAGCCATGGGTTGATAAAACACCTGACCGAAATGGAAATGATCCGTTTCTCCACACCTCAGCGTCATTGGATTTCAGACTCCCTTGATGACTCTGATGATCACAATTCAATGGCTAGGTGTCTCTTAAACGTCACTGTAGGAAACAAAACAGCCACCCATGTGTTCCTAGTCTTGGATAATCCCCAAACTAAAATTTATTTTGGCAACGATATATTACATCGCTTTGCAATGCAAGTCGACCTAATTAATGACTGTTTATGGAGTCGACTAAAGGGGGACCCCGAAAAATACCAAAATCTGGACTTAGCTTTAAAATCCCAGCAACAGATGCCTTATGCTGTTGAAGTCCAGGTAGCCCAAAAGATTACAATTCCTAAGGGCATAAATAATTTCATACTCCCCATCCAAGTTAAAAAGGGACATAGACTGAAGGGGTCAGATGCATTAGTATGCCTCTCCCATAAAATGCAGGGGGAGGGACTGAACATTACACACACGCCCCTAGTCAACACACATCAATCCCCGATGTACATTTACGTACATAATCTGTCCAATCAGGACATCGTCTTACCCAAAGAGACCCTTATTGGTCTAGCGGTAGAGACTGAATATTACACCTTTGGGGTCACTAACCAGGTGATTGGACTCATCCCCGATGAATATTTGTCGGAGGAACAATTAATTGAACAAACATTCCATTCATTACCAGAGGGTATTTTCACCATAGAGTCCATTTATCCATTCGATTCTAAAGATGGCACCTGTCGAGTCGAAGAGACATCAATTGTCTTTGATCACCCAATCAAAGAACAAGAGTACCCCAAAGAACCTGGATGGCAGGAGAACACACACACACATCACATACCCAATGACCTCACCACGAAACTTGAAGAGGCATATGAGATAGGTCAGCCGGAAAGCTTTCCTGGATTCAAGGAGTTAGTGGAAGAGATGGTGGCCCTCGCCGACGCGTGTGCCAGTGATCTCGACCGACAATTGCTCCGAGAGCTTCTCCTTGAATTCCAAGAGATCTTTGCCAAGGATTCTTACGATTGTGGGACTACTGACCTACACATCGCTAGGATCCAAACAGATCCAGATGCCCCACCAGTATTCGTAAGACAGTATAGGTTACCATTAGCTTCCTATGAATCTCTAGCTGAGATTATCAGGAAGTTACATGAAAGGGGTATAATTAGGCCCATCCACAGCTCCTACAACCACCCGATCCTGGGTATTTTAAAACCCAATGGACAATGGCGTTTATGCGCTGATCTCCGTCAGCTGAACAAACGTGTGTACATGTCAGGATGGCCGGTCCCATACATAGACCAGTGTCTCGCCCAGCTCCAAGGATCCCAGGTTTTCACAGCTTTGGATTGTGCACAGGGGTATTGGACCATAAAGGTGAGTGAGGAAGACCAATACAAACTGGCCTTCAGTTTTGGGAATCGACAATATTGTTGGGTACGAATGCCTTTCGGATTCATAAATTCCGGACATGAATTTGCTGTGTTCATGCACAAGGCCATGCCAGACGCCTTCGAAAGGGGGACGTTGGCATATGTGGACGATATCCTGATCAAAAGTACTGATATGGCCAAACACATTACAGAACTTCGGCATGTCCTGGGCCAATTAAAAGCAGCAGGAGTAAAACTGTCATTACAAAAAGCCCAGTGGTGTCGCACGAAGGTAAACTTCCTAGGCCATGAAGTTACTGCTGAAGGTTTGAACCCACAAAAGAAGAAAGTTGAGGCGGTTCTGAACTGTAAAGTCCCTACTAACCTTAAAGAATTGAGATCCTTCCTAGGTATGGTAAACTACTCGCGTAAGTTTATTGATAATTACGCCGAGATAAGCAAGCCACTGCTTCACCTACTGAAGAAGGATGTCGAATGGTCGTGGGGTAAGAAACAGGAGGACGCCATGAAGGAATTAAAGGAACGTCTCACACAAGCTCCGTGTCTCGGATATCCCGAAGGGGGTAAAAATTTCTATCTAGAGACAGGGTTTACGCAGGTAAGTATGAGTTCTGTTCTTTACCAGAAACGTGATGATGTCAGTAAGGTGATTGCCTATGCCAGTAAAACTTTGTCCCCGGTTGAAGTAAAGTTCAGTGACTGTGAAAAAGCTCTATTGTCCACCGTGTGGGCATTACAGAATTTTCGCAGTTACATTCAGGGAGAGAGAATCATTGTTGAAACGGCACACCAGCCTTTACAGTATTTAAAGAGTGAACGTATCAAGGGAGGAAATGTGTCTAATAGCCGCATCACTGCTTGGACTTTGTCTTTGCAAGGGTGGCCTCTTGAAATTCGGTACAAACAGAACAAGGAAAGTCCAGTAGCCCAGGGCCTAGCCGAGCTCCATGATTGTTCCGCAACTACGCCTGCTATGGAGGGTCCGGACACTGACTTTCTGGAAGAACAACTGTTCTCTCCCTACAAGGTTTACGATGAAGAATACTGTAAACAGCTGCCGTGTGTATATGTGGATGGTTGTGCTTTTCATCACAAGGATGGGGAACAGCTCCAACTAGTGGCAGGTATTGGAATCGTTTGGACCCAAGGTGTCACCCCAATTTCTGTGGGATACAAACTTGGACCAAAAAGCAGTCAGGTTGCTGAACTTACTGCAATTCTTAGAGCAGTTGAGATGGCTATAGAGTTCAACATCAGAGAGTGTGCCATCATAACCGATTCCAATTATGTCAGGAATAGTTTTGTGGAGTATTTTCCTAGGTGGAAGCGAAACAACATGAACAAGAGTAATCACAAACCCGTGAAACATGGTAAGCTCTTTTGTCACATCGATGAACTGGTAAGGTTCAATGATCTCACCCTGCACTTCAAGAAGACCAAGGGCCACTCCAAGGTTCTAGGTGCCGAGAAAGAAGGGAACGATCTGGCCGATTCTCTAGCCAAGGAAGGGGCAATCACCGGTGAACTGTTAGACATTGATCAATTTTTAGGTACCGTACAGGTTGAAGCTGTCACCAGGCAACAGGCCAGAACAACTGGTGATCCAAATGCATTACAGTGGAGTCACGATTCTCCTAGTGAGGATTTAATTACTGCCCAAAAAGAAGACCCAATAATTGGCTTGTTTTATAGTCATATAGAAGATCCCAACCAAAATCCCATAAATAAGGAAGTATATAGTGGGAAGGAGGATTTACGTATCTTAATGAAATCCAAATCCCAATTCTCTTTATACCAGGGATTGTTGATACGAACCTCAAAGGGTGGCGTACAACAATGGGTCGTCCCACTTAAATTTAGAGGTTTGATGCTACAGCATGCCCATGATGCTCCCACTTCCGGTCATCGTGGAGAGAAGATCACGTATGAGATCCTGCGGGATTATGCCTACTGGCCTCATATGTTACGTGATGTGAAGGAGTACTGCCAAGGTTGCCTAATATGTCCCCAATTTCAACCTACCAAGCCAACTCACAGAGCACCTCTCCAGAAGAGGGGGATATGTATGCCTTGGTCAGACCTTCAGATGGATTTTATTGGGCCAGTAACAAAATCTTCACGAGGAAATCGGTATATGTTAACAGTTACATGTTTATTCACCAAGTATGTCGAATGTATACCAGCACCAAATAACAGCTCCGAGACATGTGCTGCATTGCTAATAAATCATGTATTTTCACGTTTTGGTTTACCTCAGAGGATAGAGTCTGATAGAGGATCGCACTTCACTAGCGAAGTGATGGCCAAATTGTGGAAAATTTTGGGGGTTAAAAGGAAATTGCATATCGCCTATCGGCCAGCCTCTAGTGGTGGTGTAGAACGATACAATCAGACCATCGTTAATGTCCTTAAGAAATTTGTTAAGGAAACAGGCAAAGATTGGGATGTCAAGCTCCCGCTGGTCCTGATGGCGTTGAGGGCTACTCCGAATACAGTTACAAAAATGTCATCTTTTGAACTGATGACAGGTAGACGGATGGTACTGCCCCAGCACTTATTGTATCGCACTACAGATCAAAATTTGATCAATGCTACCACCACACACCAGTACATAGAGGATTTACGTAAACATCTGCAATATGCTTTTGCCTTTGCCCAGCGAAATTTGGAAAGAGCTGCAACTAGTGCTAAGACATACTATGATCTCAAAACCTCCAAGAAGGAATATGAGATTGGTGACAAAGTCTATCTATACAACTTTGCAAGAGACCAGATCAAGGAACGGAAATTCCTTCCATCTTGGAAAGGTCCGTTCTCTATCATTGATAAAATCTCTCCGGTCGCATATAAATTGCAGGTTACCCGGTATGGTGAAATCAGTGATAGATGGGTGCACATCAACCAATTACGTGCTTGCCATCCGAAGTCTCAATTGCAGTTGTTGGAAGACTGAACCCACCAATTCCTATCTGGAGATATTGAGATCATTATTAAATTTCCTTTAAACATATTACTCATTTTTTGCCTTACAGGATCCAGTAACATAATTTTATGTATATCCCATACTTAAACTGTTCATTTTAATAATTTAGAAAGGAAGGCCCAGACTATGACCAGACCGGCGATCGGAGGTGTCAATGACCGGACCCTAGAAGGAAGCTATGATGTCCTGTGGGAAAGACCAGATGCCAGAGATCGATCCGGAGACGATAACCTGATATCCCAGGCCACCAAGGGCCAGTCCAGAGGAAAAGACCCGCCTAGGAGACCGTCTAAGAGACCTGTCGTGCGGAGGACCCATGGACCCCAAGGTGGATGTGCCAGGCCAGGCCGGCCTCATCACAAGACCAGGATCGTCATCGGAAGTGTCCATCTAAAGACGCCGAGTCAAGTTGAGGAACAACCAGCATTACCGCTGCCATTTTGTTATCGGAAATTTTTTTTTATTATTTCATTCCCTTCACCGGAGAAGACGAACAATCACTCTAGCCAAAAGCCCACTCATGTTTTGCGACACAGACACCCCTATACACGTGCCTGTACCCCAAACAAAGGGGGATTTTGTTGTGGGCTTTTGAATCATGTCTCAAAAATATGACTTTTATCAAGACATAATATTATATGGCAAACAGCTCAGCAATAGCCGGATGCTAAGAGTTAATTTTGTCTTGGTTGAACCATCTAGCTAGAGAAATGTAATGGGTAAAGGGATTGTTTTTCTTTCCTCCTAGAGACAATACTATTTTAAAGTTCTACAGGTGATCAAACACCATCATTCAGACTTCAATAAGCAGGTAAACATATACAAGGTCTGGACATGACAATAGAGGAACCAAACTGATTGTCTGAGAGCTTACCCAAACCTTGTAGAGTGTGATGAACCAACAGACCTCTGAAACTATTACCATATACTATTGTTCACCAAGGGTGAAAGCATTAACAATTGTTTACTATGAGCCCAATACAAGGGCCATGCAAATAGAGAGTTTTTTTCCCTACACAGAGAAAAATGTTGATTCTGAAACAAAGGGGTGAAATTCAGGACATTTAAGTCTAAAAGTTCACTGTATATCATTACAAAAATGTATTACAAAAACAGATTATAAATAAGATGTCATAGACTTTAAACACCACTAAATACTCAGCAATGGGAACTATATATCACTAACTTGAGTATTGAGATGATGGGAAGTAAGATGTATTATAAACTAGCATTAGTTACATGTCTTATCAAGAAACAAACAGGATGATACTTCAAGGAGGAATAACCGAATATACACCTATATTCCATGGTCCCTATTTAGAATATCATAGGTATGATCACTGCTATATCTGGAAAGTGCTGTATATTTTATTCCTGAAATTACCTGAAGATTCCACCCAAGATATGAGTCATATCAAATACTCACATTGTTCTGTGATACATGACCGCCACCTGGCGGGCAGGTGAGAAATAGCTTATGTACACACATTTCTCAACTAGCCAATCAGGAAGCCTGGTGGGAAGGTATCTTAGAACAATGGACTAGTGGATATAAAAAGCCCATGTGCTGTAACAGAAAAAAAAAACCTCATGAAAAAGAAGAACCCTCATAAGACCTCATGGAAAGACCTGACATCTGAAGAAGATCTCTGCTGAAATAACTACTCTTCCATCTTTTCAAACTTCCTAAAACTTTAAACCTCTAAACTTATAACTTCCTACATTCTCCCCTATTGAATCTATCACTTGCCTATATATCAGTCTAAAGGCGTTCCACTGCCAGCTAAATCCACGGGAGAGTTGCCTAGTCTGACGTCCGGGTGTGGTGAGATGTTTATTTGATGTTGTATTAATTATTTCCTCTGTTGTGTAGAATCATAAAAATTACCGTAGTGTATTACAACAATATTGGGTAGTTAGATATATGTAGTCAGATACTGTGTTACTGTTAAAAATTGTTGATTGCCATATTATAAATTTTTCCATATTTCATAATTTATTGAATATTAATAAGCAGAGTATCACATATCAAGGGCTTACTTCTTGCAAGCCTATGGCCACGGCATGTAAGAATATAACCTTTGAGATATTCGAAATTATTAATTATTAATAAATTTAATAAATATCGTATCATTTAAATTTGTGATTGATGTAATTAGTTAGAGACATTATTAGTGTGTCTTACATTGGTAGGATATATTTTTGATTGTGTGTACCAATATTCATTTATCACCAGTCTTTTGTGTTTTGTGTTAATATATATATAATTTTTGTACATAAATAAATTTTTATATTTATCTATTATAAGGCAAATTTTGTGTGTATGGTACGAAATCATATTGGCTAAAAGAATTCAAGGTATAATAATAAGTGGTGATCAAATTATCAAGGTGTCCAAATTATTGGTTTACTAAATATTTGCCGTATTTTAACGGCTGGAGGCACTGTAATATTTCATCTAAGGGAAAGGGACACGCCCTTTATAAATAATATATATCCTTACATAAACCACCACAACAATTTAATGCGTTGGGCAATCAGAAGCCAGTGGAGGGAATGACAGAGGGGGTGGCAGAAGTGGAGCGGTTGGTGAGGTGGATGAGTCTGGCCGCTGAGCTCAGGATAGACTGAAGCGGGGATAGCCTGTATTGGGGTAGGCCGGTGAGAAGGGAATTGCAGTAGTCCAGGCGTGAGATAATAAGGGAGTGAACAAGTTGTTTAGTAGTGTCTGGGGCAGGGGCGGACTGACAACTCATGGGCCCCCCGGCAATAGGGGATCATGGGGCCCCTGTGTCCTTGCCCAAACTCAAAAAAGTCTATGAAAAAGGTACCAGGGGCATCTCATAGGGCCCTCTACTGACCCTGGGCCCTTGGGCAGTGCCCGAGTTTCCAAATGGTCAGTCTGCCCCTGATCTGGGGTTAGGAACGTACGTATTTTGGAGATGTTGCGGAGGTGGAGCCTCCATGAATTTTCCAGCGATTGGACATGGGGTTGGAAGGACAGGTTTGAGTCTAGGGTGACACCTAGGATGTTGGCTTGTGGGGTGGGATTGATGGTGGCGTTGTTGGTCGTGATGGAGTGGATGGGGAGGGGGGCGCGGGCTGGGGGGAAAACTAGGAGCTCGGTTTTGGAAAGGTTCAATTTGAGGAAATGGAGCGACATCCAGTCTGATATGTCATTCAGTAGGTGGGTGATAAGGGCGGAGACTGAAGGGGTGAGGTGAGGGGTGGAGAGATAAATTTGAGTGTCATCGGCGTAGAGGTGATAGTTGAAGCTGTGGGAATGTATCAGTTTGCCGAGAGAGTAGGTGTAGATGGAGAAAAGAAGGGGCCCGAGGACAGAGCCTTGGGGGACCCCAACAGAGAGGGGGAGAGAGGGAAAGGTGGTAGCGTTATAGGCAACGCTGAAGGAGCGTTGGGATAGATTGGAGGAAAGCCAGGAGAGAGCAGAGTCTCTGATGCCAAGGGAGTATAGTATATTAAGGAGGAGGGGGTGGTCAACTGTGTTGAAGGCCGCGGAGAGGTCGAGGAGTAGGAGGACTAAGTAGTGGCCATTAGCTTTGGTGGTTAGCAGGTCGTTAGTGATTTTGAGTAGGGCAGTTTCGGTGGAGTGTAGGGGACGGAAGCCAGACTGTAGAGGATCGAGGAGGTTGTTGTCAGTGAGGTCGGAGCTTAGGCGATTGTAAACTAAGCGCTCAAGGAGCTTGAATGTGAATGGCAGCAGGGAGATGGGTGTAAGGTTGTTCAGGGCGGTGGGGTCCAGGGAGGGTTTTTTGAGTATGGGGGTGATGTGCACGTGCTTTAGGGGGGAGGGGAATACGCCAGTAGAGAGGGAGAGATAGAAGATGTGGGTGAGGGAGCGCAGGATGGAGGAGGAGGGTGACCGGGGGAGTTGTGTGGGGACAGGGTCAAGGGGGCAAGTGGTGAGGTGGCTTCTGAGAAGACCTTATTGACCTCCTCAGTGGTAGTAGGGTTGAAGGAGCAGAGTGTTGGGGAGATTATAGTGTGCGGGATGTTAGGAGTGGTGGGGGGCAGGGCGGTTGTGAGGTCAGAGAAGGGGAGAGTTGATGGGGTAGTGGTGGGAGGGAGGCTAGGTGGGAAGGTGGATTGAGTATTGGCAATGTCCTTACGAATTGCGTCAATCTTGTTTTGGAAGTGATTGGCAATCTCGTGGGCGGTGAGTGAGGTACTGGGTGGGGGTGGGGGGGGGAGAGTAGGGAGTTGAAAGTGGAGAAGAGCCGGCGAGGAAAGGAGGAGAGGGTGTTAATGAGGGTTACGAAGTAGGCTTGCTTGGCAGTGTGGAGGGAGGAAGTGTAGTTGAGGAAGGCGGATTTGTAGAGAGAGAACGCTCGAGGAGATCTGGTTTTGTGCCACAATTGCTCCAGCGCGTGACTGCGTCTATATATATATATATATATATATATATATATATATATAAATATATATTAAATATATTTAATATGGCCATAATTGTAGCATTTCAAATATATGGCAATGTATTTGGGAAGAATATTTTTAAAATATATTTCAAATATATTTTTCTTCCATATGGGTAATAACAGCCTTCTGGCATTGCATGGATGCGCCAAAGAAAAAAGTAACCTCTCTCTCTCATAATCAGTGCTTCAACATTATTCTTTGAAAAAGTGCAGCACAATCACAATATAATTAAAAGAAAAGCACTACTGACATGCGTTAATGTGCAAATCCAACTTCAATGCAATATCACCTAACAGTTTAGAGTGGAATATGAATTCATGTGAACACAAATGATGTGCATTAACATGTATCAAAATCATACTAACTAAAAATACCACAATGTAAAGCTATCAATGCCTCAGTGTTGTATGTGGATTGTGGTTCAATACCCTCTGCTTGCAGGAACTCTGCTAGCTAAAAAATATTCAATATTAGACACTGTTGGGAGTGTAAGATGCATAGTTCCTTTCTGCATGCTGTAGGTTTTCCTCCAAACCCCCACTACAAAACACAGTAAGATCTAGTGGCTGATGGAATGAAGCAAGCTGCAGAGTCAGGGACAAGGCATATGACATGCGGAGAAGATGCTTAAAGTGGAACTATCGCAGTCAGGAGCAGGGGTGGACTGACAACTCATAGGGCCCCTATGTCCTTGCTCAAGAAAGCCTATGAAAAAGGTACAGGGGCATCTCATGGGGCTCTCTACTGACCCCGGGCTCTCGGGCAGTGCCCGAGTTTCCAAATGGTCAGTCCGCCCCTGGCTTGGAGACTTGAAGACCAATGGCTGTAGCAGTAGAGAGGCTCCCATCGGCAGGATAGGTATACAAGCAGGTCACTCTGGGGGATGATACAGGGTCATCTGAGTCTAAGCCCTAACCGGTATGCTTACACAGTAAAACACACTCACAGCACACAGTTAACCCTTTGATCGCCCCAGATGTTAACCCCTTCCTGCTCAGTGTCATTAGTACAGTGTCAATGCTTTTTATTAGCACTGATCACTGTATTGGTATCACTGTGGAAGTCGCTGCCATTATTAGTATTGAAAAAAAAAAATTCCAGTATATATACCGCCATTTGTAGACGCTATAACTTTCACATAAACCAATTAATGTACACATATTGAGATTTATTTTAGCAAAGAGCCGAATACATTTTGGCCTAAATTTATGATGAAATTTGTTTTTTTTTATTTTTTTACTGGACATGTTTTATAGCAAAAAGTCAAAAATATAGTTTTTTTTCCAACATTGTTAGTCTTTTTTTGTTTATAGCACAAAAAATAAAAAATCAGAGGCAATAAAATACCACAGAAATAAAGCTCCATTTGTGGGAAAAAATGGACATAAATTTAATCTGGGTGCAGAGTTGCATGACCGCGCAACTGTCAGTTAAAGTAACGCAGCGTTGTATCGCAAATATGGCCTGGGTAGGAAGGGGGGGGGGGTAAATCCTCTGGAGGGCAAGTGGTTAAAGAATATTAATTGTTATCAAACTGTTATGGGTAAAGTTAAGCTTTAAGCAGGCAGTGGGTATTTATGGTATGGGTAACAGGAGAAGTATTAATCCTTTACTTTAAAGGAAGCTCTTTCTTTAACAAATTTAAAAAGTGACAGAGTAACATGAAAGACAAAAGCGCCAGCCCCAATCAACTAAAAATAAAGTTTTGTTTTTACTTTTTCCTACATCGTGTAAACCTTGATCGCAGTCAAGCATTGACGTCAATAAAGATAAATTTGAAAAAAAAAAAGAAAGTGCAAAAGAACTTAGTATGTTTTCAGCTATGACAAATCATTCCGCCAGTTTTTCTTTTAATAAGCGGCTTCAATGTCTTTGCAAACATACTGATTTAATCTTTTTCTTCCCCATCCCAATATTACGCAGCACTATTGATTGCCTGTGTTCTGCTGCTTTCAACTCTGCATCAAAGTGGAACATTTCAGATCTCTTTCACACTGGTTAAATTAGTGAAAATGCATTAGCAAAATTCTCTATGTTGCACTTGCATTATAATTCCAAATAGTCTATGGAAAAAGTCTAGTACTCGTCATACAGGAAGCAGCATCATTAAAGGGAAATCATAGAAAATAGATGTATGACAGCCATGCCTATCAACTTTATTATATTATACTTTCTTTAAAACATGAATTGTTTACCGTGCATTTGATTGTGAAAAGCTGTTTATTTTCAATATTTTATATATAGGCCCCCACTTACTGGTCTTTGTAAATAAAAAAAACTCCCCTTTAATAGAGTCATTTCACAAAGCTTCATGCATGGATAATGAGAATTATTTGTGACTGTGTGCCTGTCATTTTCAAATCTCATTGGACTAAACAGAAAACAACTGTCTCTTTTTTGAAAATAAGTACGCTTCTCCTGACTTGTTTGCTTTGTGAATTGAGTGAACGCATCATATTGCTGACTCTCAAAACCACATTCTCATGTATAATGAAATATTCCAGACTGCCACCTTTCCTAATTGAACATACCAGCCGGTCAAGTCATTTTCTGTGTGCTTACATTTCAACAACTCTGGATCCATACACTTAAAACTTACAGAATATGTAAACCCAACATTTCAGATTCCTGGTATGTCCCTGTTGTACCATGTACTTGTGTGAAAAAGTATCCTGTTCTCTTTGTATTGTATTGCTTCCTTGGTGTGAAAACCTTGGTGTTCCTGCCAGTCCCTCTGCTTTCCTATTAAAAACTGACCATAGTAAGCATGAGAGCACAGCGTGGTCAGTTCTCTAGATGTGCTGGAAAATCAGCCTCTCTCTTCCAATGATCAGGCTTGTGCTGCCCCCCCCCCCCCCCATCTTACCACAGCCTTTCACTGGGAGGTTTAGTGTTCTGCTGTTTATCTTCCCCCAGCTCTCTGTTATCAGCTGCATAAGGAGCTTAAAGGGCATGTGATCACTTAAAAACAGGGAATAAAGGTATTTATATACTACTACTATATATACTACTATATATATTACTCGCCGGCACACGTTGATTGCTGAGCATCTCCGACGGGGGGGAGAAATGTTTGTAACAATGCAGTTCTCTCTCCTGTCAGCTCCTGCACACCGCTTTGCATGGCTGTGCACACACAGAGCACACACAGAGCACACTATGTAAAACAGCACACAGTTAACCCTTTGATCACCCCAGATGTTAATCCCTTCATGCCCAGTGCCATTAGCACAGTGTCAGTGCTTTTAATTAGCACTGATTACTGTATTGGTGTCACTGTGGATGTCAGTGAGACCAAGTCAGTTCCCCCCAGTGTCAGAATGCCCGCCACAGTCCCACGGTCCCACTATTAGTTGCTGATCGCTGCCATTACTAGTAAAAATTAAAAAAAAAATCCCAGTGTATAGATCACCATTTGTAAATGCTATAATTTTTACCTAAACCAATTAATTTACACCTATTGGGATTTTTTTAGCAAAGACATGTAGCAGAATACATTTTGGCATACATTTATGACGAAATTAGATTTTTTAAATTTTTTTACTGGATATGTTTAAAAGTAAAAAGTCAAAAATATTATTTTTCATAAAATTTTCGGAATTTTTTTTTCTATAGCGCAAAAAATAAAAATTCAGAGGCAATCAAATACCACCAAAAGAAAGATCCGTTTTTGGGAAAAAAAGGACGTAAATTTCATTTGGGTGCAGCCTTGCATGACCGTGCATTTGTCAGTTGAAGTAAAGCAGTGTCGTATCGCAAAAAATGGCCTGGTCAGGAAGAGGGGGAAATCCTCAGGAAGGCAAGTGGTTAATGGGTTGTTTTACAAGGTGAGGGTTTACATATATTTTAAAGATTTTATTCTGATGTACAGCTGGGTATGTGCAATCACACGTAATTTTACTGTTTGTATAGCTTCCCACAAAGCCCTAGTGAACAATTCCATGGCCTCACTTTCTACCCATGTGCTTACTGAGCCATCTCTTCAATTATTCTGCAGGGGCACTGAGATTAGAGTTGATACAGAGGACATCTGGGATGCTGTTCAGTATGTTTGTTTGAGTCTTGTACTTGTATGAAAAAGTATCCTGTTCTTTTTGCATTGCTTCCTTTGTGTGACATCCCTGACCTTCCTGACAGTCCCTCTGCTTTCCTATCAAAAACTGACTACCAGGGGCGGACTGACAACTCATGGGGCCCCCGGGCAATAGGGGATCATGGGGCCTCTGTGTCCTTGCCCAAACTCAAAAAAGCCAATGAAAAAGGTACCAGGGGCATCTCATGGGGCCCCCTACTGACCCCGGGCCCTCGAGCAGTGCCCGAGTTTCCAAATGGTCAGTCCACCCCTGCTGACTACACTAGGCATCAGACCACAGGGTGATCAGTTTTCTGGCTGTGCTGGAACTCAGTGTGCTCTCCTCCAATGATCAGGCTTATACTGCCCCCCCCTCCCCATGTTTTACCTCTCATTTCTATTTTTAAATGGAATGGGTTGTTTTACACGGTGGGGGTTTAAAATCACTTTACAGCTTAACTAAACCCAAGAACAAAACATAACATACTTCAGCCTAACTACTCCATCTTTCTCACCTGTTCATCCCTGATGGACAAGAGCAATTTTCTCATTTCTGATATAGACCTGTTTATTCAGCGATAACTTTGCCATTGCGTAAGATAACAACGTGATAAATATATATTTTTTTTAAAGTAAAAATAAGGCTTTCTATTCATGGATATTGTCTTGCAACAATTATTTTTTTTCGCAATCCTTAGACAATTAAACATAACTAAACTAAACAAAACTAATTTTTTTCTTTTTTTTAGCAGTGTTAGTTTAAAAATAAATAGTGTTAAAATAAAAAGTGCACATTTTATTCTGTAATTTGTGGTGTTTAAAATGACACTAAATTATGATTCTGGTTCAAAGCATTGCAAAGTTATTTTTTTTTGGTTTTTTTTTTCACTTTTGCACTTTTTTTTCAAGGTGACATGTGTAAATATATGTTAAAGCTGCAAAAATATTAATGTACAAAGCAAACAAAATAATTTCAATATTATTAGTTAATCCCTTGCCCCCCTTCTTGACCAGGCCATTTTTTGCTATTCAGTCCTGCTCTATTTCAACTGGTAATTGTACGGTCATGAAACTCTGTAACCAAACAAAATGTATGTCCTTTTTTTTCCACACAAATAGAGATTTCTTTTGGTGGTATTTAATCATCACTGGGATTTTTATTTTTTGTGATATAAATGAAAAAAGACCGAACATTTAGAATAAAAAATGACATTTTCTACTTTCTGTTATAACAAATATCCAATACACTCAAATTTAGTCATACATTTAGGCCAAAATCTATTCTGCTACACATCTTTGGTAAAAAGAAAATCCCAATATGCATATATTTATTGGTCTGTGTGAAAGTTATACAAAATATGGTATATATAATGGAATCTATGCAGCTTTTATTTTCTAACTGTCTACATGTCTTGAGGTGCTAACATGCCAGGGCAGTACAAAAACACCCACATCACATATGCCATGGATATATGTAGAATAACACCTCAAAACACATTCTGCCACTGGAATACCACATGTGAGAGACTTTTTGGCAGCCTATCCACACACAGGACCCCCAAATCCAATGACCAACTTTATGCTTTCAAAGGGCATATTTTCTCATATCACTTCCCCACTACCTATCACTGTTTTGGAGGCCCTAAAATGCCAGGATAGTACCCCCCTCCCCCCAAATATCCCCTTTTTGGAAAGTAGACATACCAAGGAAATTGATAAGAGCCATGGCACATTTGTTAAAGTTATAATTTTTTGTATTTTGCAGATATCATTTTTTGTCACAGGGTTTTGAAAAGGAAAAAAAGAAAATAAAAAATAAATTTTTGTTTTCTTTCTTAATTTTCCAAAAACTTGTGGCAACAAATGAGGTCTGCAAAATACTCACTAAGCCCCTTAGCAAATACCTTGGAGTGTCTACTTTCCAAAAAGGGGTCATTTGGGGGGTGGGGTGCTTCCACTATTATGGAATTTTATGCCCAACATTAGAAACTTTTGCTAAACATCAACCACTCTTCTAACCACTTGAAGACCAAGTATTTTCTTTACATAAAAAATTGTTATTTTGCTAGAAAATTACTTTGATCCCCCAAAACGTATATATTTTTTAAAAGCAGAGTCCCTATAGAATAAAACGGTGCATGTTTCAATTTTTTATGTTACATAGTATTTGCACAGCAATTTTTCAAACGCAAATTTTTTTGAAAAAATATACTTTTTTGAACTTTAATGCACAAAAACACAATATATTGCCCAATTGTTTGATAAATTATAAAATAGGATATTATGCTAACTCTAGATCATTCCCCTGCCAAGATCAGTGTGATCAGATGCTTTCCTAATTTTAAAAAGGCACTGTTTATATGCGGCAAAACCGAAATGATGAAATGCTTGTAGCTTCTGTTTTTTTAGACTACAGAAGCGATTGAAGCATTCTGGTCTCAGAATCAGCTCTATGGTCAGCCAGCTGCATTTTAGGGGTCCTTGGTGGTATAAGAGAGCACAAGAAAGCCATGGAAGGCGGCAAGGGGGCAATTGCTAGGATTGCTTTTACATGAAAGCCAACTGCCAGCTGAAAAAAAACGATACCAGGGTGCTGCCTGTAGCTGCAGGCATCATCCTGGACTCAAAGTCCAGTGACGTACAGTACGTGGCTGGTCCATGTTGGGCATATATGCAACAGCAGAGAACAAGGACATATGATTAATCATGTCTTTGGACCTATATGTCCCCAATTTATTATTTTTGTAATGCCCATGTTGAGGGTTAGGCCCAACAAAGTTTTAAATACAGAAACTGTGATAGGTTTCCATGTCAATTGTCTGTCAAGAGCTGAATTTGGGTGGGTGGCCATGTGTTGTTGTGCACATAAAATGCTTTGGCCCACACTCAATTCATTCAAATATTCCATGAAAAACAGCAGAGGGGCTAACTGCTAGTGCTGGCAGCGAACGGGGCCGATCCTGCAAACACTGCATTTTTGAGGACTTAGGAGGCACTAGTATAGTTCTGTTCATGATCAATATATTGATCCGTATAAACACTATACTAGTAATGGCGATGATCAGCAACCTATAGCGTGAGTGTGATAGTATGCAGGCAATCTAATGCTAGCTGACCCTGGCTGGGAGGGGAGCCTACAGACCCTGAAGCTATCTGCAGTAATACAATAATCAGTGAAAAATTCTACTGTATATACTGACACTGACTGCGCTGCCTTAGTTACACGGTGATCGAAGGGTTAATAGAGGCAATCAAAGGGTTAAATGTGCTAATATAATATGTGTGTATGTAAAATGTAGTGCTTTAACTCAGTGTGGTGTTCTCTCTTCTCTCCTTGGATTGGCATAGGGGGCGCACGCATGTGCATGTACACCTGGAAATAGAAAGAGACGACAGGGTCACCTTGCCCAGAGACTTTGCCCAGAACAAGGGGGCGGTTGGTAGGTAAAAAAAAAAAACATAAAAATGTTTAAAAATCTGTTACTATGGTAACATTGCACTATTCTGTGTGTGTGTGTGTGTGTGGGGGGGGGGTGATCAGGGACTTTGTATTGCAGGATCAATGCTTCATTTAATAAAAAGCAAAACCTGTCTTTTACTTGTCAGGTTGCTTTAACTGACTTAATCTACTGATAGAAGGTCATCTCATTAATCTATAGATGAATAAAAAGAAAGATACAAAATGATACAATGTTTGCCACCCCTCCACGCAGCCCTCTGGGTCACTTCACAGAGGACTGCGGCCCATTCACAAAGCGCAGCGCACTTCGCACATGCGCAGTAGAAACTGACTGTGAAGCCGCAAGGCTTCACTGCTGGTTTCCTTAAGTCAGGATGACGGTGCCAGCACCCCTACAGCAGATTGAAGAATTGGTTCAGGTGAGGACACTGCTGGATTCCTTGGCAGGTAAGTGTCCTATTATTAAAAGTCAGCAGCTATAGTATTTTTATCTGCTGAATTTTAATTTTTTTTGGGTAGAGGTTCCGGGGGCCAGAACTCCACTTTAATAAGAGTTGAATTGCTGTGTACTCCTGTGACCTACATGAGTAGTACGGCTAAAAAACTTTGGCTATACTTCTGTTTTAATCTGGACAATCCTAAAGCCTCATGAACACTGGAGATTTTCTTTAACTCTCCTAAAAGCCTAAAAGTGTGTAACACGTTTAGCTGCATTTACCCGCATCATGCGTTTGGGCATTAATTTATTTCAATGGCCAGAATAAATAATATATTTTGGCCATTGAAATAAATTAACGCTCAAGTGCTAAATGCATCTAGCCATATTTCTGCCAAAACTCTGCTGCTCCTGGATGCCCTGGCAGTGGGGGTTTTCCTGCCTCTAAACTCTCCTGCCACTAAATGCCTCTAAAAGTCTATGTGTGCCTGGACACATAAGCTAACATGCGGGGGAGTTTAGAGGCAGGAAAAAGATTGCCAGACACCGCTAGGAGCAGATGTAAATATGTTCAGTGTGTATGAGGCCTAAAGATTGTAAACTTACTTTGTGAAGATCCCCACACATATACTATACTTCTTTGAATTCTGTAACACATATTCACTATGCCCTGTGAGTAGGCACTGCTGTGTCACACATTTCACAGAGCCTGCCTTCTGAACTACAGAGGTGCTGAGAGGAGGAGTTTCAGGAGGCAGAGTCAGTACAGGAATCACAGCTTGCATACTGGAGGGTACCATGGGATATGTAGTCCTTAAAAACTGAAAATAAACAGCAGAAGAGAAACTGCAAAGCAAGGAAGTTGTGAAAATAGATGGCCAACAGACAGACATAACTTGCAACATAATAGATTTTTCAAGTAAGGTAATGGATTGTCAAAAAATAATATTTGTATTGCATTTACAATGCTGATGTTATAAAATGAAAGTGTATGCTGTGACAATACAACTCCATTAAAATACATTTTTATAGTTTTGGATGGAGTAGACAGGAATTTGTACACCTGACTAGTTTTTAATTCTTTCTGTGCCCCATTAGGGAGATTCACTATCTTTATTTGTCCTGTTATCACCAAAAGTAAAAGCAAAATAAAATACCAACCTTTGAGTTGTCACCAGAATGAGAATAGAGGCTGGTAAAGACCAGAGATTCTCCCAATTTGGAGAGATTTTTTTCTCACTTCCTGTTTGGCTATGGGACAAGAAGTGAAGGGAAATCTCCCCAAGATGGCCAAAGAATTGACAGGGGGGTTATAAATCTCCCGGTCCCTGTTCAAATAAAAAAAAAAAGGTTGTGCCTTTAGTTCGGCTTTCAGTAAACCCCACTGTGGAAAATGCTCTCAGACAAGCACCTTAGTGAAGGTGTATCTTTATTGGGTGAGACAAAGTAGCAAATATAATAAAATTGACCAGCCTGAAGTGGACAGTGTGACTCCAATGGACGGCCCGTCCGCTCTGAGGGGAGCTGAGATCAGAGAATGCTCCTGTCGGCTTCAAATCACGTGGTGTCAGCGTACCAGCATCCTGGGTGGTGTCAACATGGCAATCGAAGGCAGTGTCCGGAGTTGGCTTCAGCTGGGAGCATATGTAGGGTTACCAAGATGACATGTTTTGCGAGGTTGTGCTTTGTCAAGTCAAGGACACAAGCCAACGCCGGACACTGCCTTCGCTTGCCATGGTGACACCATGTCAATTTTATTATATTTGCTACTTTGTCTCACCCAATAAAGATGCACCTTCACTAAGGTGCTTGTCTGAGAGCATTTTCCACAGCGCCTTTTTGTTCAAGTTCTCTTCATCATGCACATGATTAACAAGGCAGCAGTGGTGAGCTCATGATTAACCGTTCACATGTTTCCACCTGGAGTGGCCTCTCTGCGCTCATTTGTATGAGTTTTCCTTTGAGTAAACCCCTACTCCCTTTAATAAAACCTGAATTGTTACCCTTACTGTATCATACATACCCTCCTCACTGTGTCCTCATCATAGTGTGCCCCATTAATTCCTATAGATAGTATGTAGTCATGGCTGAGCCATACAGTTGAGTACAGACCATTCACAGGAATAGAGCCATGGTACACATGTAAACTAAGAAGAGGACCCAGTTGGAATATTTTCCTTGGAAAGACTGTGCAGTGTCAGGTAGCGCTGCACAGTAAAAAAAAAACTTGGAAAAAGGAAAGAAGGTAAGTATTTTAGTACATGAGCTTCACTGAGGGGGCGGAGAGTTTACTGAGTGAAACTGTCTATTTAGAGCTATTTGCTGAATGTTTGAGCAGTGTATGTTATCTATGTGCTTCAGGTGTAAGCAGTGGTAGCAGGGGCAGACTGACAACTCATGGGGCCACCGGGCAATAGGGGATCATGGGGCCCCGTGTCCTTGCCCACACTCAAAAAAGCCCAAAAAAAAGTTACCAGTGGCATATCATGGGGCCACCTACTGACCCCGGGCCCTCTGGCAGTGCCCGAGTGCTCCAATGGTCAGTCCGCCTCTGAGTGGTAGTAGAGTGGGACTAAGGCTACTGCAATGGCAATAGATCTTCAGATAACAACTGGTATACTATAACGCCTATTTTCACTACTATTTACAATGGCTGCCTCCTCTACTTCCATATACAGGGGTTGGACAAAAAAAATGCTTAACTTGTTAAAATGACAACTTTATGAATAAAATATTATGTACTTTCTTTTTCCAAAGAATTTTGGCAAAAAATTACAACATAATAAAAATTAATATGCCTCTTACTAAATACCTTGGACTGTCTATTTTCCAAAGAGGGTCATTTGCTGGACATTTGTACTGAAGTTTTAGGGTCTCAAGAAATGAGGCAGTCAGTACATCAGGATTAATCAATCTTCAAATACACTGTTAAAATGTCAGGTTTCTGTGATGTAAAAGAATGAGACAAAGATAAACCATTTGAGAACTTTTTCCACTTTTTATGTAACCTATAAACTGTACAACTCAGTTGAACAACAAGCCAAAATATTTTAGGTGGAGGGAAGAAAAAATAATAAACTAAAATAATATGGTTGCATAAGTGTGCACACCCTTAAACTAATACTTTGTTGAAGCACCTTTTGATTTTATTCTATCACTCAGTCTTTTTGGGTAGGAGTCTATCAGCATAGCACATCTTGACTTGGCAATATTTTCCCACTCTTCCTTGCAAAAACACTCTAAATTTGTCAGATTGCGAGGGCATCTTCTGTGCACAGCCCTCTTCAGATCACCACACAGATTTTCGATCGGATTCAGATCTGGGCTCTGGTTGGGCCATTCCAAAACTTTAATCTGCTTCTGGTGAAGCCATTCCTTTGTTGATTTGGATATATGCTTTGGGTCGTTGTTATGCTGAAAGATGAAGTTCCTCTTCATGTTCATCTTTCTAACAGAAGCCTGAAGGTTTTGTGGCAACATTGACTGGTATTTGGAACTGTTCATAACTCCCTCTACCTTGACTAAAGCCCCAGTTCCAGCTGAAGAAAAACAGCCCCAAAGCATGATGCTGCCACCATCACGCTTCACTGTGGGTATGGTGTTCTTTAGGTGATGTGCAGTGTTGTTTTTGCATATCTCTTGGAATTATGGCCAAAAAGTTCAACCTTGGTTTCATCAGACCATAACACATTTTCCCACATGCTTTTGGGAGACCTCAGATGTGTTTTTGCAAAATGTAGCCGGGCTTGGACGTTTTTCTTCATAAGAAAAGGCTTCTGTCCTGCCACTCTACCCCATAGCTTAGACATATGAATAACTGTCACATGTACCACACAGCCAGTACTTGCCAGATATACCTGGAGCTCTTTTAACGTTGCTGTAGGCCTCTTGGCAGCCTCCCAGAACAGTTTTTTTCTCGTCTTTTCATCAATTTTGGAGGGACGTCCAGTTCTTGGTAATGTAACTATTGTGCCATATTTTCTCCACTTGATGGTGACTATCTTCACTGTGTTCCATGGTATATCTAATGCCTTGGAAATTCTTTTGTACCCTTCTCCTGACTGATACCTTTTAACAATGAGATCCCTCTGATGCTTTGGAAGCTCTCTGCGGACCATGGGTTTTGTTGTAGGATGCGACTAAGAAAATGTCAGGAAAGACCCACTAGAACAGCTGAACTTTATTTGGACTTAGTCAGAGGATACTTTAAATGATGGCCGATGTGTACTGACTCCTATTTAACATGATTTTGAATGTGACTGCTTATTTCTGAACACAGCTACATCCCCAGTTATAAGAGGGTGTGCACACTTATGCAACCACATTATTTTAGTTTTTGTATGTTTACTTCTCCCCAAAAAAGATTTCAGTTTGTTTCACAATTGAATTGTACAGTTTATAGGTCACATTAAAGGTGGAAAAAGTTCTGAAATTATTTATCTTTTTCTAATTTTTTTACATTACAGAAACCTGACATTTTACCAGGGATGTGTAGACTTTGTATATCCACTGTATACTGATACGGGTTGAATTTGCCAAGAAAATTTAGCAGAATGCATTTTTAAATTTATGAAGCCCCCAAATGTAACCCTCAAGGTACTGAGAATAATATATGTTATATCACTTCCCTAAATATTCTCAATAGATAAATAAATAGTTGAAAATGCATACAAGATTGGAGGTGGGATCATTATAGCCCTTTTTGAATGCAGACCTGGATCTAAATTAGAATTCAGTCATGTCAGTTTGGAGTGTGTCTCCAATTCATCAAAAAGTAAACAAAAGAATTTACAACATAGTTACATTCAAGGTATGTACATACATGCACATACATGCTTAATGGAATAAGCCCTTAAACGTTACCATGTAAGCATAACAGTAAAGTATAAGGAATTGCTAGTTTTGTTTTATCATTTCCTATCTAAAAATAGATTTCAGGGAAATTTCTGTCTTTTCCAAAGAAACCTCAAAGCAATTGTTGAGATGGAGTAATTGTATTTTATTGCAGCCCCTTATGCTGCTTTTACAGTATGTGGAGCTTTGATAAAAGCTACAGCAGAAAGCAATAAACATGAAACATGCAATGAAAATAAACATATACAGATACACAGGTGTAAACAACAAATATATTCTCAGACTTTGGTATGTGTACCATGACAAGTTCATTATATATGCGGTGTATACTGTATATATATATATATATATATATATATATATATATATACTGTATATATATATATATTGTGGCAGTTCTGGGTACTGTCACTGTGAGGATCAAGGTTATATCCCAGGATTCTCAACTAAACAGGTTGAGGGGCTCCAGAGGGTTTATTTAATGCAGAGGAAACTGGCTTTTCAGTTTCTTCATTTGTTCGTAAAGTGCGTTTTGGGATCTGGAGCCTGCAGATTTCAAAGTGATCTGGGAGGGATGAAATCACCAATCCTGGGTCCATGTTTTCTTAACCCCCAGCACACTAATTGTACAGGTGTGTGCAGGGCTTTCAAAATTAACCTGACTTGGGTTCTAGGCTTCACCCCGGCAGACAGGAGGTCGTTGCCCAGGAGTCAGGAGAGCTCCACCTAGGAGAGGTGGGAGCCAGAGCAGCAAGGGGCTGCTAGCTGTATATCTGAGAGAGCCAGGAGGCCAAGCCAATACTTTCAACTTGTTGTGTTCCCCAAACCATTCTTAAATTATGCAGACCAGGTCACCTTGGGCTTAATTTACTAAAGGCAAATAGACTATACACATAGACTATGCACCTTGCAAAGTGCAGTTGCACTCTGGAAGGGTAGTTGCACCAGAGCTTAGTGAATGAGGTAAAGATTCACTTTGCAAAGAATACCCAAACACGTGCAAGGAAATAGAAAAAACTGCATTTTTGCTTGCACATGATTGGATGATGGAAGTCAGCAAAGTGTCTCCTCATTTACTAAGCTCTGGAGCAACTTCACTTTGCAAAGTGCCCAGTTTATTTGTCTTTATTAAATCAACCCCCAAGTCTTGCAATTTAGCCCAGCGTGGAAGGTCCTTTTTAGGGGAGAATAACACTCTGTCATTTTCTCCATATTCTGTTAGCCCAGCCTGGTATTTATGCATCCCCCTATGGGGCTCATCCTCATGCAGGCTGGGCTCATAGTACTCCAGGACTGAGCTTCTCTCATACATCCTTATGTGAGCACTGCTCATGGAATGGCACAAGAAAAGAAGAATGCCCATCCTTGGCTGCTGCTGGAAGAAAAAGGACAGGTGGTGATGTCACTGGATCAGAATAAAAATGTGACAAATATATGTATAAGGGATGTAAAAAAAATAATGGAGGGCTGGGTGGGGGAAGGTGGGTGACTGGAAACCCTGCAATTTCACTCTAGGTTTTATGTCTTAAACACATGATGGCAAAAAAGAGGTTCCCAGACATCCTCTGTATGATAGAAACCACCATAAAATTCTAATTCAACAGACTGACTTGTTGTGAGCAGCATAATATTATGATTTTCGATTCTGAATCTTGATTATTTTTTCCTGTTTTTTTCCTAATCTCCAAAGTGTTGTTGATAACAAGTTTGATTTTGCTAGCAATGTATGAGGCACATGATCCTTTAGAGAATATGGATTCAGGCAGTCTAACAGGACAATAAATCTTTATTTCAGTAATAAATTATACTGTGTTTCCTGCTCTCTGTCAATATGGACATGTATGTGGCTAGTAGCATCTCAGGGTACCAAAAATGCTTGACAGACCAGCGTTTACTTATGAGGCCCTGTTCTTGCTTTCCAAAGTCATAATCTGGTCTACATCTAAAGACACACATTAAAGTTTTACTGTCAGTAGTGATGTACAGTACCTCTGATCATTTTAAGGATATCCAAAGCCAAATCTGTTTTAAAACTTTTTGGTTAGAGGAGGAAATGGTTAAAACTATCTGTGTCCCATTGCAGAGATTTCCCTTGTATTTGCTGTCCTGTTTACAGAACTGGACAAATAAGCTTGTTCTGGAAAAGACTCAAAATTTTGGATTCTTCTTCACCAGCATTAACAGAGGAAGTGAATAAAAATCAGTAATAAAAATCTGATTTGGATTCAAACCCTTCATCACCCCCTCCAAACTACTAAAGATTTGGCTGTAGATATATATAACAAAAGGCACAACTTTTTTTTTTTAGTTTTCATTTAATGGACATGGATTAGAACACCTGTCAGGTATTTATTGCTGTTGAGGAAAGTGGAAATATAGTGCAGGACCTGTAGGGTTATCTCACTGGTATGGCTTAAAGTATTGATGTTGATGTAAATGAACTGATTCCCAGGCAGGCAGCTTTTACACCCAAGAGGATCTCCACGGTCTCCTTAGCTTGTAATGTAACAAAAATGGAAATCGAAACCACTACTAGGAGGTAAAGATACAACTTTATTGAGAGAAAAGTCAGGGAGACATTCCAAAAATGCATTTAGGAAGCTCAAGAATGCCCCCTTCATCAGAGCTTGACTTACAACAATGTGAATAGACTAGAAGTAAACTGGACCTTTAATGTTTTTTCCCAGTATGACTGCGAGCACAGACCTTGTCAGCAGCTGCATTGGACCCCTGCAGCTGTATTGGCTACTTTTTGGCTTGTCCCCCAAGTTTTTTATCAGGATATAGTTGTATCTTTAAGTGTTAGCACTTACAGTAGTTTCCATTTTTGTTACATTACATTATGAGCCAAGGTCTTTATTGCTGTCTTTGTCCCTGTTAGGGGGATTCACCCTCTCTATTTGTCATGGTGAAAATTATTACAGAGAGTGATAGTGAAGAAAAATCCAAAACTTTGAGTTGCCACCAGAACAAGAATAAAGGGTAAATCCTCCAATGAGGTACTAGTGCCCCTTCTGACAACCAGGGATTTCCCTCACTTTGGAGGAATTTCCTGTCACTTGCTTTTGTGACTATAGGACAGGAAGTGAAGGGAAATCTCCCCAGTGGGACATAAATACAGAAAACACTCATAGAGATTATATCCCTCTCTTAGGCTAGGTTCACTTATATGCATACATGTTTGTGCGCATGGCATGAGTACAACAAAAACAAATCTGCTCTTATCAGTTTAATATCTATTATGTCCCCTATTTGGGAACTATATGATAAATGGATTTTGTTAAGTTAGCCTTTCAATGAAGGATATCAATGCCAATCAGCTTGCTTTATCTGTATATGGTTTATTCAAAATATCTCTGAATAATATGACATTTGGAATTTTCCCAGACCACATCTTTACAAACATGATTCTCAAACCCATTGTTTGTGGCCAAACTATGATATTTCTTAGAACATAATTCTTGGAACACAGCTTTTGTGGCCAAACTATGACATTTCTCGGAACACAACTCTTTAGGTCACTTGTAGTAAAAAAAAAAACCTGCTTCCAAGTACTAGTAGAACACAAATCATTATGCATATTACAAGATAATAGATTTTTGATAAAACGTTACAACATTATATGTCCTCTTAAACATACAGAAGAGGTCCTGACCACGTATCATGCAATATTACAATTTAAAATAATATGATCTTTAATATGACATCTTGATTCAACTTGTCAATTTTTAGAGCAGAGAGATGGAAGAAAAGCAAGAAGAGCAGAAGGGCAGCATAGTGGCTAAATCAGGGGTGGGCAAACTTTTTGACTTGAGGGCCGCAATGGGTTCATATATTGGACCCGGGGGCCGGACCAAGAGTAGATGAATGATGTGTATGTGTCATCCATAGTAAGTATAGTAATATTCCCCCATAGTAAGCATAGTAATTAATCCCCCATAGTAATTAATCCCCCATATAGTAATTCATCCCCCATATAGTAATTCATCCCCCATATAGTAATTCATCCCCCATAGTAATTCATCCCCCATATAGTAATTCGTCCCCCATATAGTAATTCGTCCCCCATATAGTAATTCGTCCCCCATAGTAATTCATCCCCCCTATAGTAATTCATCCCCCATAGTAATTCATCCCCCATAGTAATTCATCCCCCATATAGTAATTCATCCCCCATAGTAATTCATCCCCCACATAGTAATTCATCCCCCACATAGTAATTCATCCCCCATATTAATTCATCCCCCATATTAATTCATCCCCCATATAGTAATTCATCCCCCATATAGTAAGTCCTCCATATAGTAATTCATTCCCCATATAGTAAGTCCTCCATATAGTAATTCATTCCCCATATAGTAAGTCCCCCATATAGTAATTCATTCCCCATATAGTAAGTCCTCCATATAGTAATTCATTCCCCATATAGTAAGTCCCCCATATAGTAATTCATTCCCCATATAGTAAGTCCTCCATATAGTAATTAATTCCCCATATAGTAAGTCCCCCATATAGTAATTCATCCCCCATATAGTAAGTCCTCCATATAGTAATTCATTCCCCATATAGTAAGTCCCCCATATAGTAATTCATTCCCCATATAGTAAGTCCTCTATATAGTAATTAATTCCCCATATAGTAAGTCCCCCATATAGTAATTCATTCCCCATATAGTAAGTCCCCCCTATAGTAATTCATCCCCCATATAGTAAGTCCCCCATATAGTAAGTCCCCCCCTGTGTCAATTCACTTACCTTTGGTCCGCGCGTTCCTCTCGTATTCCCGCGCCGTTCTGGTCTTCAGGGAGGACTGTGAGAGGAGTTCGTCACGCTGCCCCGCCTACATCCTGGCTGCCCCGCCTACATCCTGACAGCTGCAGAGTCCTGACGTCCGAGAGGAGGGAGGGGGGCGGCCATCCGAGAGGGGGGGCGGCCATCCGAGAGGAGAGGAGGGGAGAGGAGGGAGGGGAGCGGGCGCCCGGCACACAGGAGAGCCGCATCTAAATTTGTAAAGAGCCGCGGCTTGCCGACCACTGGCCTTGCGGGAGCCTAGCTCCGCGGGCCGGATTAAAAGGTCCGCCGGGCCGTATACGGCCCGCGGGCCGTAGTTTGCCCATTGCTGGGCTAAATGGTTAGCACTTCCACCTGGCAGTACTGGGGTCACTGGTTCAAATCCCAACCACCTGTCTGGAGTTTGCATGTTTGCCCTCTTTCCTCCAGGTACTCTGGTTTCCGCCCACACTCCAAAGACATGCTGGTAGGTTAATTGGTATGAATGTGAGTTAGGGACCTTTGATTGTACACCCCTTGAGGGTTAGGGGCTGATGTGAATGTGAAATATATACAGTATGTAATGCACTGCATAAATTGATGGTGCTATATAAGTACATAAAATAAATAAGAGCTTTCTCTGGCCACTGCATGCATCAATCTGCTATTGCAGTACCTCCAGGACAAGTGCACCCCACAAACAATTAGCATGGCTGCCCATTTATTTGAATGGGCTGCTGTATCAGCAATAAATGCGGGGAAAGAAGTCACTGACACTTTTTAAAACACGTACTATTGCTGTACCTTACGGTTTTGCACATAGGCGAAGATGCATATGATTGCCACTAAGAATTAATGGTATCCCATGCATCTGCTAGAAAGCAGCGTGTTTCTATGTGGGTCAGGAATGTTTGTGAATATGCATGCATTCCCGACCCACACATATATGAACCTTGGCTTACTCTATGCAATAAAAAAAAAAAGTTTGGAATTTAGTTCTTCTTCAACTGGGTCTTTAGTACTGTTGGAATTCCAATAGATCTTCTTAACAATTTCAGTGCAGCAAGAACTTATTGTTGGCATGAAGAGCTGCCAAAAATATTCATGTAGATAGTAAGTACCAATACAATGAGGTTTTGACTGGTTCTACAGCTAATTTTGTAATGTTTGTAAACAATTATGTAAAAACCATCTGATTGCTAAAAAAAATCATAAAATAATATAGCATTACAAAATTCTTCATCTTTTTCTATAAAATATTATTTTCATGCCTATCAATTAGATGTGTTCAGTACAAACAGCTAGGCATCTTTTTTTATATATATACCGTATATAAATATTTTAGTTTTTTTTCTTTTTTATTTCTCCTTCACCTTTCCTCATCTATTCTTTTATGTGTAAGAACACTTTTAAACACAGCTCTCTCTGTCTAGATGTAAGACACAATAGTGTATGTTGTATATAGGTATAAAAAAGTATATACTTTCTTGACAGCTGGTTGCCATAGTAATGAAAATAGCTTTTGTTATAGGATGGTGAATGGCACATAACAGGAAAAAAGGATGCTGTACATTCATACAGGAAAGAGTGCTCTTCTTGCTGAACAAACAATGTGAATGGTGCACAGATGGCTTTCAAGGACCTTGGACCTTGCTTCCAGACAACTAGTTCAAAATGACCTTTGTCTCTCCCTGAAGTCCTGGCAGCCAAGCTAATTGAACTATGTATACCTTAAAACTTTTTTTTTTTTTGCAAATTCTTTGTTTAGCAAGTCCAGTAACCAACAAGCCGTACAAATGACAACAACATATACCACGTGATCAGATACAAGCAGGCCATCTTTATGTAGTGAAAGAAACCATGCAACATAACAACAGTGCCAAGGGGAATTACCTAATTAACCACTTGCCCTCCAGAGGATTTACCCCCCCCCCCCTTCCTGACCAGGCCATTCTTTGCAATACAGTACTGAGTTACTTTAACTGACAATTGCGCGGTCATGCAACGCTGCACCCAAATAAAATTTATGTCCTTTTTTTCTACAAATAGAGCTTTCTTTTTGTGGTATTTGATCGCCTGTGCATTTTTATTTTTTGCGCTATAAACAAAAAAAGACCGGCAATTTTGAAAAAAAAAAAACAATATTTTTTACTTTTTGCTATTAAACATGTCCAATAAATTTTTTTTTCAAAATCTAATTTCATCATAAATTTAGGCCAAAATGTATTCTGCTACATGTTTTTGCTAAAAAAAAAATCCCAATACGTGTAAATTAATTGGTTTACATAAAAGCTATAGCATCTACAAATGTTGGTGTATATACTGGCATTTTTTTTTCTTTACTAGTAATGGCACCGATCAGTGACTTATTGCAGAACTGCAGAACTGCGATGGGCATTCTGACACTGGGGGGGAACTGTCTAACTGCCACTGACATCCCCAGTGACACCAATACAGTGATAAGTGCTAATAAAAAGCACTGACACTGTACTAATGACACTGGGCAGGAAGGGGTTAACATCTGGGGCAATCAAAGTGTTACCTGTGTGCTATGTGTGTTTTACATGGTGTGCTATGTGTGTTTTACTGTGTACACAAGCTGCTTTGTTGTGCAGAGCAATACAAAGCAGCCTGTTTGTGCTGACAGGGGAGAGAGCTATGTTGTTTACATACAGACCTCTCCCCTGTCAGTTCCGCCAACGATCACCGAGTCCTGGCCGAGAATTGGAAGTCAGGACCTGGTGATTGACATGCCGAGGAGCCAATAGCAGCGTGGGTATATATAGGTGATTTTGTGCATCCCTGCCGCCCTGTAGCAGTACTTCAGGGTGATCAGGAAGGGGTTAATAGATTGGGTAAGACTCTGTAGGAAAAATAAACTAAAACTTAAATACCTTATAGACTTTATCTGCACTTAAACCTGGTCAATGGTGGGTGTGAGCATAGAGATGGAGCTTTCTGGTGCTGACATTTTCAGTGTTTAACGTGTTTTTTTTTTTGTTTTTTTTCAGGCATTTAAGGCTGGTGTTGGATATTAAGATAAATAAGAGTTAGGAATATACTGTATTTATAACAAAAAATAGCATGGCAATTTGCCCAGTGAAAGTGAATGTACATTCAATCTGTTCAAAAGGAGGCAAAAGAAAAATGTTATTAGACTAATTCCTGTGCTGGTCAAATGTTTTCAATTAAATTTAATTGGAAAATATCACATTTACCATTAGATGACTCTGAATATCAGAAGACCTTTCTATGATGCTTACCACCATCAAGTGAAAAAATGCAGTATTTTCCATTTAAAATCAATGAAAAACATTCCACCTGCACAGGAACTAGCATTCTAACTAGCATAACAATAATTTTATGCCCCCATTCCTGCAGAATATATCCACATGCACTTTCACTATCTTGCTATCTTCATTTTTATATAAGAAAACCCTTACTGTTAAGCTAATGTGTTGAAGTGAACCTATTCTTTGCCCAAAGCAGTCAGTTCTCTTAACTGCCAACCTCCCAAGTTGCACTTACTCCTCTTGCCTTTGCTCCCCCACTTCTCTATTCTGTTGCATTGTTCACAGAAAGTAGTTCTGTGCATGTGGCAAGTTGTAACTTGGTACTTACGCAGGGATAAAAACTATCTACCTACCCCCAATGGCAGTATGGGGCACCTAAAAGGCCAATCAGAAAGCTCAGGGCTGTCAGATGGGAGGAACAAGAGTTAGTCATATGACCCACCCCATACCCAGAAGGACCATATTTTTATCTTTCTCAGTGGCTAACTGCAGTGGCTGGGGAGTGAAGGGAAGCCAAGTATACCCAGCTGGTGGAGGGTGGTAGTTAAAGAGTACCTCCACTTTCATGGGAACAAAATTACAAAATAAACAATGTAGCATATACAATTGCATCTCAAA
Organism: Staurois parvus; assembly: GCF_062004578.1. Lineage (NCBI taxonomy): Eukaryota > Metazoa > Chordata > Amphibia > Anura > Ranidae > Staurois > Staurois parvus. Next base: position 3,136,267 of record NW_028318094.1, read on the forward strand.
TCATACTGTATTTGAACGTTATTAAAAAAGACCTTTCCTTTTCAATCTGCAGAGCTGTAATTTTCTGTAAAATGTGGCTACCTGGAAGTGTTCTGTACACAGACGGTGTACAGAACGCCCCCTGAAAATGTAATTTCCTGCTTGTGTGATGGGCTTACTGATTTTCCCAGAAGTCTGCACTTAGATACACATCAGACTTTTGGCATCCCCTGCAACAAAAATGTAATTTTTGGTCAGATACTCCCAAAAGTAAGAAACGTTTAAAGGGATGTAGACCCTGCCAATTTCCTTATCAGAGCCCTGCAGGTGCAGCAGTTTATTGGTAATTATAAAACCCATACAGGTTCACTCTGCACATGGACACAGACAAACAACTATTTCTTCATAATAACAAAAAGTAGGAAGATGCAACAAAGTTTGTTAAACTCCTTGCAATGTACATCAATCACCCAAAGCTGATTTTTTTTTTTTTAACAAAAGTGGAGTTGCGCTTTAAGCGTTTCACCCTTGCATATTTTTCTATCCTAAAAATAACACAGTTGGTGTCAGGACCTGGGTCTGAGCCTACGATCTCTCATGTGTCCGGCGATCTCTCTTCCTGCCGAGCTGCCAGAGATGCGGGACAGTCCTCTGTCTCATCCATTGGACAATTCTGCCTTGTGTCCTGTTTCTGCTGAACCTTGAACAATTGCTGTGACTGATGTTATAGTGCCTGAACAAAAAAACTCCATTACTATCTACCTCCCCACTGGTTCATAAAGAAAGCAAAGTTAATACTATATTGTCTCATTTTGTCATCTATATTATATTTCACTGAAAACCATGAATTTCCACACTCTGCTATGCCAGACTCCGGGGCCGGGGGGAACTTTATAGACATAGAGTTTGCCCAAAGCAAACAAGAAATAGATCTGCCTGAGGGGATGATGATGGTTTATCAGGACCTGTTACCCATGAAACGATTCCTTTGGTACATCAATTTGAGTCTGACCATCATGAGACTATCAGATTTCAGCTGATTACATTACTAACGTTTCCTGTCATCCTGGGTATTCCTTGGTTTTGTACCGACAATCCTTCCATCAACTTAGGAGCATGGATCATAAATTTTACTTCCCCTCCATTGTGAGGAACATTGTAGAGATCCTTTTCAAAAAGTTCTCCAGCAACCAAGGAAATTGATGTGGTAACTACCCAGTCATAGGTCAACCCTCCTCAACAATATCATGAGTTCTGGGATGTCTGTAATAAAAAGACTGCAAATCAATTACCTCCTCATCCCCTCCTATTAAACTGATTCCAGGGGCAGAAATACCTTTTAGCTGCCTTTTCAATCTGTCTGAACCTAAATTCAAGGTAATCAGGGAGTGGCCAGATGAGAATTTGGAAAAAGACTTTATTAGACACTCAACAACTTCTGCAGAGGCAACCCTGTTCTTTATTGAAAAAAAAAGAACGCCACCTTGCATCTGTGCATTGATTACAGAGATTTGAATAAAATCACTTTTAAAAAATGCTATCCACTTCCCTTAATCTCTGAAATGTTAGATAGACTCCATTCTGCTGAAGTCTTTACAAAACTAGACTTACAGGGGCCATATAACCTTATGTGCATTCATCATGGAGATGAATAGAAGACTGCCTTCAGAACCAAATATTGGCATTTTGAGTCCATAGTTATGCTTTTTGGCCTTTGCATTGCTCCTGAAACAGTTCAATGCTTCATTAATGATATTTTTTTAAGTATGTTGGACCAGTTTGTGATTGCTTATCTGCATGACATTTTCATCTTTTCTGAAAACATCGAGGAATATTGCAAGCATGTTTGCACTGTTTTTGAAAGATTAAGGAAGAACCAACTTTATATCAAACTGAAGAAATGTGAGTTTGCACGAACCCAAAACCATTTCTTGGGATATATTATTTCTCTAGAGTGAGCATGGATTTCAAGAAGATCAAAGCAGTGGTGGACTGGCCTGCCCCTAGAATCATTAAGGAAGTACAATGATTTGTTGGAATTGCCAACTTCTGCAGAAAATTCATAAAAAACTTCTGTAAGGTGATAGCACCAGTTTCACAGCTGACAAAAAAGGGTTGCCCTTTGTGCAGTCACCTGAGGCTTCCATGTGCTAAATTGGGACAAAAGTGTGTGGGATCTTTCCACATTTCTGCTCAAATCAACCCAGACACTTTTTCCTTAAAACTTCCTGACACAATGAAGATACACCCTGTTTTTCACATCTCCCTACAGAAACCATTTCTTGAAAATCCTTGTAATTTGTTCCATGATCTTTAGGATGATCTTGGGTGCCGGAGGAGAACATTCATGCCCCTGGAATAACAAGAGAATTCCACCAGATGTTCCCTCCCAAACCTGACCCTAAGATGCCCAAAGGAAATCCTGCAAGGAGGAGGAGTACTGTCTGAGTATGGGTCTGAGCCTGTGACCACTCCTGTGTCTGGAAATGTCTCTTCTTGCTGAGCCCCTGAGATGCTGGACAGCTCCCTGTCTGAACAATGGACAATCCTGCAGTGTGCCTTGTTTCTGCTGAACCTTGAACTACTTGCTCCTCCCATTAACTTCTTATTTAAGCCATACCTTTGCACTTCCTGTTTGCCAGATTATTGTGCTCTCTTCTACCAATATCTCGCGCTTGTCATTCCTGCTGCCATCTGTATCTTTGCTACTACTCCTTACCTATCTTTGGCTTGTTCCTCGACTATGTTCTGTTTAATCCCAACCTGTAACTTCTTGTTACCGGCCATTAGCTTTTTTAATGACTATGCTTCTATTTTATCCTTACCTGCTATATCTGCTACTGGCGAGGCAATTCTTAGGACAATGACCTGATACTAACACACAGCAAAACCCATCTCCACCATCAGGAGCTCTGGTGAATACTGGTTAGTATTTAGACTCTACACCTCGGGTGAGCCCACATCATCTGCCAGGGTTACCAGCTTGTCTATATATCTTGCTGGTTGGTGGGGGTCTCTCTACAGCTATAGCTTCTGGTCTCCAATCCTGACTCCAAACTGTGACAGTTGGGTTACTTCCCTGCCCTCAATCTTTGGACTGTAAAGAAGAAGCAGCTGCACAGTGATAAGTGATTTCCCTGCTCGCTGTTTTCTATACCTCTCTGAATGTTCCTTCCAGTACATTGCAGCAAAGTTACATAGTTAGGTCCCTTTTACATGGCAAGTACCATCAATTATTCAGGAGGACCTGATCAGATAGTCCATTCACCCCTATGGACAGGTTGTGTCCGTTTACACCTGCCTAGTTCTGGGTCCGATCCAGTCCTACAAAGAAACGGGGGGGATCAGACCTCTTACATTTAGGCAGATCGCATTGGATGATAATTAAGTGTAAATGGACAGTGGAGTTCATTTACACCTGGTTACCCATAGAGCAGAGTGGGCTCTGTCCGGGTTGGCTCTGCATAATGTGAATGGACACGGATGTGTCATTCACCCACTCTGCTTTAATCAGGAGTGGCTCTCTGAGCAGATCCCTTGCTGATAGGGACAGAGTCCACCCCGTCTGAAAGGGGCCTTAGGCAAGTTGAAAAAAAGACACAAGTCAATCCAGTTCAACCTATACCCACACTTGGTTTAGAGGAAGGCAAAAAACTCTATAAACCATAAAAATTACTTTCTAGTACCAGTTTCTGCTGCACAGGTGATTACAAGAGACTGATACTTAAGAGCAATATGGTACCTGCATTGTAAGAAAAATAAATGCTATATGTTGTAGCCTCCCTGGCGGTATTCCCGAGTGTAGCTCGGGGTAAAGTTTCAGTACCACAAGTGGTAACCCCGAGCTACACTCGGGCTTACCATGCGGCGCTGCTCCGGGATCTGTTCTTCTCTTACCTTGTCCTGTGCTCCCGTGATGTCCCTCCTGCTGTGTCCCCTGTAATGTCCTCCGGTGGATGCCAGCATCTGTCTTCTGGGTTCTGTCCCCTGTAACGTCGGGACGTATGGGGGACGGAACGGCGGGAAATTTGAAAATGACAAAAAGGGACATTCACTAAATTCACTAAAATCACATAGTATAACATTACTGTATCAAACCATTTCACATACATTTTGTCCCTAGTGCTTTGTCCTGTGCCCTGCCTACATTTTTACTGTTCTTTCTGCCTGGAAACTGAGAAACGTCCATGGGGTCCAAAAAGCGTCCCTTTAGGTCAAAATCAGTTTTAGACCAGCTAGAGAACAGTAATAGTAAATTAGAACCACTTGCAGAATGGAGTGATAATGATTCGTGGGGAAATTCGTCATCAGACACTGAAAACGATTTTGCGACTTTGCCCACTGATGTGCGAACTTGGCGCTATATTTCAAATTTCTGTGTTTTTAGTTTGATTATATTATTGAATTAAATGTATTATTATATTATTATTTTTTATGATTATTTATTAAATTATAATTTATGATTTCGTGTTTCAAATTTTAACATACCCGGGATGTTTACTAGACTCTTGTTCGGACAGATTTCAGTGAGTTATTCCTAAAAATTACAGGCCTACAATAAAAAAATACATATTTCCATGCAAAATAATGTACCGCTTTGAGCACAGAAATATGGACATAATCAGACCGCTAGGGAGGTTAATTAGCACCTACCTGCCCTAATTGGTGTTGTTTGTATAGTTCAGTTTTAAGCAATAATTTTGAGGCTTAGGTTGAATGTTAAAACATATGTAAATCTAAAACCATAAATGTATTATATTGCAACTTACCAGTCTTTAAATGTAGTGGTTACATTATAGTGTAACTAAAGGCAAACCTTTTTTTTAGTTTTGGATAGCGGAGCAGAGCAAAGAGAACACCTGACAGATTTTTATTACTGTTTGTGCGCCGGTAGGTAGTTTCACCCTCTCTAATAGTCCTGTTGAATGTTATCATCAAAAACTAAATTAAATAAAATCCTACATTTTGAGTTGACACCAGAACAGTAATTAAGCAAAAATATTTAAAACAAAAACCTGACTGGTGTTACAATCCTTCCTTACTCTATCCAAAATGAGAAAAAGTTTTGCCTTTAGTTCTATTTTCTTTTTCTTTTTGTAAGCTTTTTTTAACCTTTATTTTCACCTGGAAATCCTGTGAATAGCACACTTGCTGGCACCCCATGACTGCACTCATTTTTCCACTGTATCTATTGGGGAAGCCATGGTTGTCACCCAGACTGAGCTTCAAACCTGTCTACCATTGTTAAAGTCCATTAAAGGGTGGATTGATGGGATTAATAGTTTGAAACAGAAAGTGTACCTTGCAGGAAGTTACAAGGACAAAATCAAAAGGTATTTTCTGTACTTGCTGAAAATGTTCTTAGCCTGAAAGTTAATGTAGCCCTAGATCTAAGACTAAAGTGGAACTAAACCTAACTTTTAGAAAACTGCGAGCAGGCAGCTTTTTATTGCAGAAGAAACATGCTATGTTGTTTCTGAAATAATAAATGGTTTTCTGCCTGCTCGCAGTGTATTTTTATTGAATGTACACTGAGCTGCTATGCGCAGCTCAGCATGTGCACCTGGCATGCTTCCCGCATACCGGGGTGACTGACTCCTGTCCCTATGCATGGGGTGACCTCATCCCTGCCAATCAAGAGGCCAAAAAAAAAAGGCACCCTGGGGAATGGTTGGCCGGTGAGGGATGTAACTGCCACATTGCTGGAAGGTGGAAGTGAGCATACTGGGGAGTTGAGTTACATTTTAAAACATTACTAATAGCCTATTTTTTTAATGCATGAAGGTGAAAATGAAGGTGAAAAACCTTCAGGCTTTGCATTCACTTTAAGCTTCAATATTGTATATTACGTTTTTTGTTCTTGGGTTTAGTTAAGCTTTAAGTTGATTGTAGCTGTATTAGTGCATTTGCGACAGAAACAATTGAGTACTGTCCGTGATACTTTTTTTATTTGCACTAACATACAATTTTGAGGACAAGCTTTCGGGGAATGCCCCCTTCTTCAAGGTCTAAGCAGTACTACTCACAAAGTTAGCAGAATGTTAGAAGAGATGAAAGAAAAAAAAAAGGGGGGGGCTAGAGATAAGATGCAGTCAAACCGAGGGGGGAGGGGATACTACACTCACACAGAGGGAGTCAAGCTACAGCTAATAGTCATAAAAATGTCGGATAATGATTGAAGAATCCCATGTCCAAATTAAGGCCCTTATCTCTTGTGTCAAATAGAATTATCATTCTTAGTTCAAAAGTTTTTCTTTCCTGAATGGATTTGAAATTTCCTTTAAGTACTAAAACATTGAGGTCTCCCATTGTGTGGCCTCAGAAATAAACTAATCATTAGAAAACTTTCTTCTGATAATGATGTCACAAATAATGGAAGCGAACCCTGCAATAAGAAACGCTGCAAACTGAGCAACCAAATCAATCCATCAAAAAGTGTCAGACACTCAAAAGGGATCTTCAATATCTCCGGATCATACAGCTGCACCTCCAGTAATGTTGTGTATCTTATCCAGTGCAGAAAATGCAGCAAAGGATCTTATGTTGGCGAAACAGGACAGAAGTTGCAAACAAGGATGAATTTGCACAGACATACCATCAAGGAACATAAAGAAGATGACCTCTGCACACCTGTAAGACACCATTTCGCACAACCAGGCCACACAATGGGAGACCTCAATGTTTTAGTACCTAAAGGAAAGTTCAAATCCATTCAGGAAAGAAAAACTTTTGAACTAAGAATGATAATTCTATTTGACACAAGAGATAAGGGCCTTAATTTGGACATGGGATTCCTCAATCATTATCCAACAGTTTTATGACTATCAGCTCAAGCTTGACTCCCTCTGTGTGAGTGTAGTATCCCCCCCCCTCCCCCCTCGCTTTGACTGCATCTTATCTCTAGCCTCCTTGTTTTTTTTTTTCTTTCATCTCTTCTAACATTCTGCTAACTTTGTGAGTAGTACTGCTTAGACCTTGAAGAAGGGGACATTCCCCGAAAGCTTGTCCTCAAAATTGTATGTTAGTGCAAATTAAAGAAGTATCACGGACAGTACTCAATTGTTTCTGTTAAGCTTTAAAAAACCCAGAACACCATGAACTACCAGCCCTGGGTTTTCAGTGCTAAAAACCAATATACTGTCTATCTGATTACTCAGACAAAGGCAGACTAGAACCTTATTTTTATGGATTATTTAAAAAATTACATAACCCTTCCATTGAGTAACTGTTACACGGTTATTCAGTAGAAGCACATGATGTTATACTTACGTGGTTCTAATTTACTAATTCAGTGTTAAATCTCTGCCTTGAATAAACATAAATTGAATTATGCATACTGATATTTAATTAGGCTAAAATGGAGCTCAGAGCAATTTTAATAACTTCTATAATACAAAGTCAACACAGAGAATTAAAAAAACTTAGCAATCTTATATCCTGTGGTCTGAGATAAAACCTTCATCTAAATGGAAATATTTGCGCACAGGAGTAAACAAAACTATTTAGTGATTTAGAGAGAAAGAAGGACAAGAAAAGAACAAATGTGCTGGAACTTGCAGCAGTTGATCAGATTATGGTGTTATTTGTCTAGCAAAGTTCAGAAAGTTAAAACTGAGGCAGCTTGCAAAGATAAGCTACACATGATGATATAGACATTTCTTTAGAAAACATTTCTGCAGAAAGTTTTGAGTTTAGATGGTACTTTTTATTGGTCACCTTAAAGAGTAACATCCCTGCTCTAATTTTTTTTTAAATTCCTTCTTACCGCAAGTTTGGTTGTCCTCAGCTCAGAGGCTTACCCAACCAGTGGATCCAGCGTTGTCCAGCTGGGATCCATTTCTCCACTGACATCACCCTGGTCCTGCTTTGCCTACTTCAGTGACATTGTGAGGCAGCTGGCTCTTCTGTTCCCAAGCAGCCACCCCCGATGATGCTCAGCCAGGTCCGCCCTCCCTTTTAGTCTGCTAGATTCAAGCCATTGCCTCCTGAGATATGTGACATGCATATGCCAGGAGGCACTGGGATCAAGACACAATATTTTTGCCTTGGAGATCATGAAGGGCACGGACCAGAACAGAAAAAAAGGTACACAAACAAAAACACAAATACTTTTCATGTTGTAGGGTGGGGATTTAGAGTGGATGAAAGTTACCTTTAAATAGGAAGGTTCACTTTAGGTTTTTAAAGATGTGAGCATTCAGGACACCTTATATTCCTTCTTCAGGCTGTATACTGTACATTAAAACAAGTTAAAAAAAATTCATTATGGGCCACTTGCACACAGGGTTGCCCTGCTACTGTGCATCCCTCCTGGCATTTTAGTGAGCCTGGGAAGGACAAGTGCAGCATCCAGCCCTACTGCGTGTACCCTGTTAAAGTCTAAAGTCAGCTTGCTGCTGGATGGGGCTGAGTACTGTATCAAGCTCTATTCACTTTTAGTGCCCAATACATTCAGGGACACATGCCTGGAATGTAGAATTAATTTATCGCTACCGTGTCCCACTACAGCCAGCCTTAGACGTTGACAGTCTGCAGGCAGTGGAGCTTAACTTTGCACCCGCGTCTTCCAGGGCTTTAGTGTGCCCACAGCAACTGGATGGCCCTATGTACCAGGGGCCTTAAAGTTATGAAAGAACCTTTTATAGTATAACTGCACTTTTATCACCATGATCCTTTAAATATAGATTATCCTCCCCCAAAAAGTCCACCACTTACCTGTCCTCAATCCATGGAGATCTTTCTTGTGGAGCCACTGGGTGGGGCTGCTGTGGGACCACGCAGTTCCATTACAAAAACATCTTTCACATGTCTAATAGATTTCCAATTCATTCCTTTGGGAAACATGAAGATCCTTAAGGCCAATGTTTGATGGTTTCCAGATATAAAATTGTTCTGCCTCTGGCCTGTAGATGTCACTACTTACAGTTGTTACATGTATAGTGTTTTGTATACTCTGTACAAGTTATTTCCACTTACTGTTCCTGTTATGATATACACAAAAGCCTGCATGTGTAATACAGATGCCTGCACTTTGTAATTACTTTGCCTCCCAGGTTACAGCGTACAGCCAGAAATATTGGGAAATCTCCTGTGCATATGAATACCAGCCAACAGATTTTCTGTGAAGGGGCTGTGCAGCACCCACAGCAAAGATCTCCATGGATTGAGGACTTGCTAGGGGGACCTGCACATGGACTGTAGTGCATTTCTGCAAACTGAATAAGGCACTGAAATCTGCATAACTGTGCTCCTAGGGTAAGTCAATAACCTGCAGCAAGTATTCAGATCAGGCCAGACCTTTCTGCATGATTACTGATGTAGGGTGAAGGTCTTTACATTTCTATATATAACAGAGTTAAGAGGCAGTGTGTGTGCGTGCGTGCGTATCTAAAACCAAACATTTTTCTGTGTTGTGAATTGGGTAGGGAGCAGCTAGAACCCAAACCCCTGTCAAGGTTTTACCGCTCTCTGTATCACCGCTGGGGAGACTAGATTACTCTATTTGTCTAAATGACAAATTTACATTTTCTACTATCCAAAATAAATAAAATGACTTTAGATAAATTACAAATAATTACTCCCCAAAAATTCCCCCCTCCCCCCCAAATACATACAAATGTAAATACATATGTCAGAGGCTCCTACACACAAAAACCTTGATTGCACCACACATGTTACATGTCATTGTGCATGCTGAAGTAAAAGCCACTAAGATATAAAACAAATAAAAGGTTCAAAAAGTATACTACTGCTAACTCACTGCGGTCCCTACAGCAGAAAAAGCACCAAACAAATTCATATCCAAAGTATCAATACTATGGTCTAAAAGGAAGCTGCCTAGAAGGGACCTAAGTGGTGTGTCAAAATAATAAATAATGTATTAAATATGTACAAAAATACCATAGGAGACTCTGGGAGCAGTAGAAGCCATAGGCCCATGCTGGTGTCAGTCAAATTCCTATCAAGAGGGAGCAGGGGGTGTGGCTTGCAGGCACTCTGTGCACCTTGGGACACACACAGCCTTGTTTGGGAATGTGCTCACATGGCCCTTTAGCAACCAACTTGCTAAGGGGGCGCTCGGACTTAAAGTGGTAGCAAACTCTTTTTTATACTTTTACCTACAGGTAAGCTTATAATAAAGCTTACCTGTAGGTAAAATGAATATCTTCTAAATGTGCACTGTTTAGGAGATATTCTATTGAGCAGCAGCAGGTAACAACACTAGCGCATGCGCTCTGAAAGAATGGCATGAAGACGTATGCACAGATGGACAGAATGTTGGATTCCTTCACTGTCAGATCGGGAGGACCAAGATTTTTTGAGTGATGACAGCAGTTACTCCAAATTACAGAGGAGTTTGGCTACGTGCTCAGGACTGACATTTATTTACTGACACACATTGGTCAACACACATTGGCTGGCATGTAACTGATCTACACTAACAGAGCACGTCCAGATGTACATAAACTGACTGCTACATGCTTTAGTGAGATGCACACAGACAGATAACCAAATCAGGAGAGAGTAGATCGCTCACACAGATTATAGGATGAGGCCTACTACAAACATAACACAATATTAGAAAACCGATGACTAGCAACAAGTAGGGTAGCTTAGTGTAGTTTAGTGTAGGTCCTGTCCTAGGAGAGTCTACCTTGTTGTGGTGGGCAGGCTTGTAATCTGTTGGTCAAAGGTGTGTCAGTGAATGGGAGAGTGGATCACTAGATTTTCATTTTTGGCCGATTGATTTCACCAAGGGGCTCTCTGTTTAATCAGAGTACATGAAAACAATTTATAGGATACTTATACTTTCATAAACTCACAATAAATAACTGGCATATTTCCATTTTCATTGTTTCCTCTTTTTTTATTTATCCCTTTCATGACCAGGGGGTTATTAAAACTTGCATGGACAGGCCTCATTTAGCTATTTTAGTTCTAGTATGCATTAGCTAACCTGACAATAATATATTACGCACGGTTGCAAAAGGCAACTAATGAAGATATCCAAAATTGCAAATAGGCAACCCATCAGTTCAGAGGTAAATTAAAATAACAGCCCTAAAATGTTTCTAACACTTATGGTGTGTGTAGGGTTGTGTAACAGGTGTTTAGGTATGTACATACTGTATGTCCTGACCATGTATTGATTATTATTATTATACAGGGTTTATATAGCGCCAACAGTTTGCTCAGCGCTTTACAATATAACGGGAGACAATACAGCAACAATACAGTTCAATACAAGAGGGATGGGAGGGTCCTGCTCCTCGGAGCTTACAATCTAGGAGGGAGGGGCTAGTGGTACAAAAGGTAGTAACTGTGGGGGATGGACTGGTAGGTAGAGTAGAAGAGTCCATTATTAGCTGACGGCAGGATAGGCTTCCCTGAAGAGGTAGGTTTTCAGAGATCTCCTAAAAGTGAGCAGAGTAAGCGATAGTCTGATAAATTGGGGTAGATAATTCCAGAGGATGGGGGAAGCTCTGTAGAAGTCCTGGAGACGAGCATGGGAGGAGGAGACAAGGGAGCTAGAGAGCAGGAGGTCGTGCGAGGAGCGGAGAGTATGGTTTGGGTGATATTTGGAGACAAGATTGGTGATGTAATTTGGGGCAGAGTTATAAATGGCTTTATATGTTATTGTTAATGTTTTGAATTCTATTCGATGGGCAATGGGAAGCCAGTGGAGGGATTGGAGAGAGGGGTGGTTGATACAGAACGGTTAGTAAGGTGGATGAGTCTGGCAGCAGCATTCATGATAGACTGAAGAGGGGAAAGCCTGCGATTAGGTAGGCCATTGAGGAGGGAGTTACAATAGTCAAGGCGAGAGATAACAAGGGAATTAATAAGTTGCTTAGTGGTTTCCGAGGTTAGGAACGGGCGTATCTTGGAGATGTTGCGGCGGTGAAGTCTACAAGATTTGGACAGCGATTGGATTTGGGGCTGAAAGGACAGAGTCTAGGATTACACCTAGTACAATGGCATGAGGGGAGGGACTGATGATTGTGTTGTTGATCGTGATGGGGAAGTCTGGGGGGGGGGGGCATGGGCTGGAGGGAATACTAAGAGCTCAGTTTTGGAAAGATTGATTTTGAGGAAGTGGAATGACATCCATGGCGATATGTCACTTAGTAGGTTAGTATTGATGTATGTATGTACTGACAAGCCCCCTATGTGATAGTAGTGACAAGGTCTTCTTTATGGAGGCATCAGGGGTCTATTTGCTTCACTCCAAGAACTGGATATGGGTTTGAATCCTGTGATGAAACAACTAACATTCATGTGAGGATTGAGAGCTCACATAGGACATTACAAGAAGGCAGAAGTTAGAAGCAATTTAATGAAAAATACATTACAGGGCCATTAAGTAATGATTGTGTATGGATTATTTTTGGAGAAAAATGATATTGTTTAGTGTCACGTTACCATATTTATGTATAAAAAAAAACCCAGGTGAAAGCTGTAGAAAATTGTGGTTTCTTATATAAAAGCTCAATTGACCCTCTTTTTGCAGTGGGGTCCATGATATAAGGTAAGGAGATACTTATGAGGCATGGTGAAGGGCACGTTGGTATTTGTTCATGTTGAACTATTGTTGCTGACCATGTCTATCCCTTTATGACTACAGTATACCCATCTTCTGATGGCTACTTCCAGCAGGATAATGCATTATGTCACAAGCTCAAATCATCTCAAAATAGTTTCTTGAACATGACAATGAGTTCAATGTACTCCAATAGCCTCCATAATCACCAGATCTCAATCCAATAGAGCATCTTTGGGATATTGTGGAATGGGAGATTTGCATCATAGATCCAACAAATCTGCAGCAACTGCGTAATGGTATCATGTCAATATGGACCAAAATCTCTGAAAAATGTTTCCAATACCTTTACGAATCTATGCCATGAAGAATTAAGGCAGTTCTGAATGCAAAAGGGGGTCCAACCTGGTACTAGCAAGGTGTGCCTAATAAAGGGGCTGGTGAGTGTATATGGTCACCAAAAGGCTGACCACAGACTAAGCATTGTACAATCTCTTTTATATCTACAATCAACTATGTAGTGCGGGGGCCTGCCTTATTGTACAAAGATTTATTGGATCAATTGGGTTTGTCCTTATATTACATCAGCCTTGATCTGCAGTATAAAAAGATCAATCACTGCAAATGGACCTCAACTGTTTACTATGTGCCCTGTACAGACATGAACGCAGCATTTGGGTGAGCTATGCTGCCAAAATCTGCAACATGTCTGCGTTTTCCACATCATAATATAAATTGCAGTTCATGCACAAAACTAGACCAGTCATTCATCATGCTAAATTTAGTTTATGTGTTTGCTAAATTTTAAAGAAATGCTTGTTTAATAAATAACAAAGTCACCCTGCGCCCAAGGCTGCCTTTTTCCTGCTGAGAAGACATTGCGAATTTAACAGCCCACAGGTCAGCATACTGCTTTCCTTAAATTCACATTACACTTTGCTATGGCTCATTAACCTCCAACAGAGAAGTCTCCCTGAGGAATGTCACCTAGCTTTCCTAATACATTTGTCACAAAGCATTATAGATAGAAAATCATTATTTCAATGAAGTATAAAGGACCACTAATGCAGGCATATAATTATTCCCACAATGTCAAAGTGGTCTTAAAATGGACCTCTCAATAACTTTACATTGATAAATACATTTACAATGTATAAATACATTTTTGACCCGCATGCCATCATAAATAAAAATTGTCCATCTACAGTATGACATTCTATTGTTATGCTGTCACTAGAGATGAGCGAATTATTCAAAAATTCGATTCGGCTGATTCGCCGAATTCGCGGAATAAATTCGATTCGAGGCGAATATATTCGCTGCGAATTTAACGTGTAAAAAGGGTGTTTCTAGGCTTCAGAGAGCCTTTATATTAGTGCAGAACACTGTACCTTTAATTTAAATGCCCTTGGAGTCTGCTGGGGAAGAGAAATAATAATGTCAGTCAGTATGACATGCAGATGAGTGCCGTCGATCTTAGAATCACCGCACACTTCACTCATTTGGGCAGTCACGGGGCCAAAACCAGAGTGTGGAGCCACAGTGTGGCGGTGGAGGCAGCAGCAATGGGAGGCCATACAGCACCCTATGACAAAATGGAACCCACCAGCAGTGTGAGGAGACCTGAAAGTGGCACATGGCAGAGTGTGGCGATGGAGACAGCAGCAATGGGAGGCCGTACAGGGACCCATGACAGACTCTGGACCTGGCAGCAGCATGAGGAGGCGGTACAGGGGCCCATGACAGATTATGGGCCTGGCAGCAGCATGAGGAGTCGGTACGGGGGCCCATGGCAGATTACGGGCCTGGCAGCAGCAATGGGAGGCCATACAGCACCCTATGACAAAATGGAACCCACCAGCAGTGTGAGGAGACCTGAAAGTGGCACATGGCAGAGTGTGGCGATGGAGACAGCAGCAATGGGAGGCCGTACAGGGACCCATGACACACTCTGGACCTGGCAGCAGCATGAGGAGGTGGTACAGGGGCCCATGACAGATTACGGGCCTGGCAGCAGCATGAGGAGTCGGTACGGGGGCCCATGGCAGATTACGGGCCTGGCAGCAGCATGAGGAGGCGGTACAGGGGCCCATGGCAGAGTGGCGGAGCGTAAGCAGCTAAAATTGAAGACCATACAGAGGCCTATGTTAAAAAGTCCCTCCAGCAGCAGCATGGGGAGACGACTAATAGTCGACTATCAAGAGTCCAATGGCAGAGTGGCGGAGCAGAAGCAGCTTCAATTGAAGGCCATACACAGGCCTAGGTTTAAAAGTCCCTCACAGTTAATTCCAATAACGAACTCTACTCCTCCGTGCAATCTACTTACAAGACCCTGGGCAGGTCTGGGTCCAATTTGTGGTAGAGACTGGTTTTGTTCAGCCATGCTTGAGCGAGTAATAACAGGTCTGTGCTGCCCTTTGGTGTCTGGCTTAATGCGCACAACACTGAACGTCCCAGCGTTTGTCAACGATTTGCCGTTAAGTGATGCAAACCCGCTGAACCACGTTCATGAGGAGCCGGTACAGGGGGCCATGAATCAGTATGGACCTGGCAGCAGCGTGAGCAGACGACAGAGGCACATGGCGCAGGGTGGCGGTGTAGGCAGCATTATTCTGAAGCCATACACAGGCCTAGGTTAAAAAGCGGAAGCCGTCAGCAGCGTGAGCAGACGACAGAGACACATGGCGCAGGGTGGCGGTGGATGCAGCAGTATTCGGAAGCCAAACACAGGCCTCGGTTAAAAAGCGGAAGCCGTCAGCAGCGTGAGCAGACGACAGAGGCACATGGCGCAGGGTGGCGGTGGAGGCAGCAGCAATGGAAGGCCATACAGCACCCTATCACAAAATGGAACCCACCAACAGTGTAAGGAGATCTGAAAGTGGCACATGGCAGAGTCTGGCGATGAAGTCAGCAGCAATGGGAGGCCGTACAGGGACCCATGACACACTCTGGACCTGGCAGCAGCAAGAGGAGGCGGTACAGGGGCCCATGGCAGAGTGGCGAAGCGTAAGCAGCTTAAATTGAAGGCCATACAGAGGCCTATGTTAAAAAAATTAACATGTTTGGGGCATGATTCATGGCGGATTTAGTCAGTTGTGTCAGGAACTGGTGGTTTGAAATCCAGACTAATCCACGCCTGATTCATTTTCACAAACGTGAGTCTCTCCACACTTTGGGTGGACAGTCGTGTCCTCCGCGGAGTTACAATACCTCCTGCCGCACTAAACACGCGCTCCGATGCCACGCTACTGGCCGGGCATGACAGCCTTTCAAGGGCAAATTCAGCTAGTTGGGGCCAAAGGTCAAGTTTCGTTGCCCAGTAGTCAAGGGGATTGTCTACCTCGGTTGGCAGGGTGCTGTCCAAGTAGGCCCGAGCCTGTTGCTTGAGGTCCTGCTCCAGGTCCACCTGATGCTGCTGCTGCGGCTGGTTAGTAGTTTCCTCACTGCGCTGGTGAAGAAAGCTACTCATCATCGACTGCAGACTGAGGCAGCCGATGCTGGTGGAGCTGCCACTGCTCCTACCACCCCACCCCTCCCCTGCTGCCATGGCAGCGGAACGAGAGCGCACAGGGCCCACAGTGTCTGAGGATGGACGTTGGCGCACAAAGGCAGAGACCAACTGACTACATAGGTGGTTTTTATAGTACGTTATTTTGGCCTCCCTCTCAGCAGGTGTGAAAAAGGCCACCATTTTTGAACGGTAGCGAGGGTCCAACAAGGTGGACAGCCAAAAGTCATCCCTCTGTCTGATGGTTATTATTCGGCTGTCGCTACGCAAGCAACCGAGCATGCTATGGGCCATTTGTGCCAAGGAATGTGAGGGACTCCCTGCCTCCATCTCCACAGCATACTGCCACGGTGCGTCTGGGTCCTCTGTCTCCTCCTCCTCCTCCTCTACCAGATGCTCCTGCTCCTCCACTCCTGTCCGCTGAGTGGAAAAACCACCCATTTCACTCAATAATTCCTGAGCACCAATGTCCTCCTCTACCTCCTCCTCTTCTTCCTGTCCTGCCCCCACAGGGGTCATGTGGCGTTGAGATCTGTGCGCCACGTCTACCGCACCCTGACCAGCCATTGTTAACAGCATTTGTTCCAGGACGTGCAACAGAGGAATGACGTCGTTCATCCCATAGTCCTGCCGACTCACGAATAGCGTGGCCTCCTCAAAGGGCCTGAGCAAGCGGCAGGTGTCACGCATGAGCTGCCAATGGCTGACATCTAAGTTACACAGGGGAGTACCTTTATCCGCTTGTAACATCAGGAAATCTGTGATGGCCTTTCGCTGTTCGTAAAGGCGGTCTAACATATGTAGGGTTGAATTCCACCTTGTTGCAATGTCACAGATCAGGCGATGCTGTGGAATTCCGTTCTGCCGCTGCAGCTCAAGGAGGGTGTGCTTTGCGGTGTAGGAATGGCTGAAATGCATGCAAAGTTTACGTGACATTTTAAGGATGTCTTGCAGTGGGATGGTGGATTTTAGGAACCGCTTGACAACCAGATTGAACACATGAGCCATGCATGGCGCATGGCACAACCTTCCTTGACGCAGAGCAGACACCATGTTCTTTCCGTTGTCGGTCAACATGGTTCCGATTTTCAGTTTGCGCGGAGACAGCCATCTGTCGATTTCTCTGTTCATTACACTCAGAAGTTCCTCCCCTGTGTGACTACGTTCGCCAAGGCATACCAGGTGCAGCACAGCGTGACACCGTTGCGCCCTGCACATGTGATATGCCGGTCGGGTAATGGGACTTGGCACGGGGGTGGCGGCTGAGGACACGGCGGAAAAAGAGGTGGTAGAGGCGGACATCTTTGCTGGACCAAGGACGTGCAGACGTGGAGGCAAAATCGGCGTGACCTGTCCAAGTTGCTGGTGCGGCTGTGCCGGCACCACGTTCACCCAGTGGGCCGTAAATGACATGTACTGTCCCTGACCGTAGTTACAGCTCCACACGTCGGCGCTGCCGTGCACTTTGGCAGAGACCGACATGCTCAAAGACTGGTCCACCATCTCTTCTACATGTGAATGCAGGGCTGGCACTGCCTTTTTGGCGAAGAAATGCCGGCTTGGCACTCTCCACCGCGGCTCGGCACAAGCCATCATTTCTCGGAAAGGTGCTGAGTCCACCACTTGGAAAGGGAGGGACTGTAGCACCAGCAACTTGGACAGGAGGACGTTCAGCTTCTGCACCGTCGGGTGCGTGCTCGAAAACTGTTGTCTCTTGGAAACGGATTCCAAGAAAGACTGCTGACGGAATCCGTGAGGAGTAGCAGGAGAAGGAGCATCTGAACGAGTGGAAGATGCCAACGAGCGACAACTCCCCTCAGCAGAGGTGTTGGAGCCTTGACTGGCTGATAGAGGGCGACTGACGTCGGGTGACGGAGCAAGTAACGGAGCAGGTGATGGAGCGGGGGCTGGGCAGGCAGAACCGCCGTATCTTTATCACGGTTTTCCCAGGCCACCGAATGGCGACGCTGCATATGCTGCCGCAACGCTGTAGTCCCAACATGGGCCCCCTGGCCACGCTTGACTTTCTGGCCACATAGTCGACATACGGATACGTTTACTTCCTCGGGCGGCTTGATGAAAAATTGTCACACCGCCGAGTAGGAAACTTTGCCCCCACTACTCCTCACTGGCTGACTGCTACTTCCTCCGTGCACACCGGCACCACTACTGGCCGTGGTGGTAGGCTGCAGTGGAGCTGGTGCTCTACTCCGTTGCCGTTTGCCTCCACTGACACTGCTGTGACCCTGCTGCCTCCTGGGCAACCCACCGACTGTTTTGCTCGCTGGCACCCTCTTCTCCTGATGATGCGGAAGCAATAGCCTGATGACGACGAGGCTGCCAAGTGCGATCAGCCTCATCATCATCAATTAGGGTCTCCGCGTCACTACTAGCCCCCTCGGCTGCGTGTGGATTAGGAGACAGACCTGTCTCTAGACCAGCTACCGAGCCACTCTCCTCGCCAGTACTTCTTCGCCTGGCTGCTGAAGAGGTGGATGTCTCCCCCCGTTCCTGACCGCCCTCTGTTAGCTCTTCCTCACTGTACAGTGGGGCTGAGCCCACAGCATGCGATACTTCGCTTGGTGAGGGAACACCAAAGGACAGGGGCAGGTAGAGGACACGTGATTTCAGTGGGCTTGCTCCCGGGCCATGCCAACTAACGGTTGTGTCTGACGTACCCACCGACCGTTGGCTGTAGGTGTCAGAGGTGACCTGGGAAGAGGAAGACGACCGAGTCAACCAATCGATGACGGCAGGGTTGTCGGTGGAGACACGACCACTGGATGACACCGGGAGCACTGGCCTCTGGCTGCGACTAGTGCTGCCTCGACCCCTTCCTCTGCTGCCACGTCTGATCGCTCCTGAAACATTGCCTCCTCTGCCACTCCTCTGCGTGTTGTCTGACATACTCGTTAATTCAATAGTGGTTGTGAAGCATAAAGTAACGATTCTGTGTCCCTGAGTAACAATTCTGTGTCCCTGAGTACAATTCTGTGTCCCTGAGTAACGATTCTGTGTCCCTGAGTAACAATTCTCTGTCCCTCAGTAACGATTCTGTGTCCCTGAGTAACGATTCTGTGTCCCTGAGTAACGATTCTGTGTCCCTCAGTAACGATTCTGTGTCCCTCAGTAACGATTCTGTGTCCCTAAGTAATGATTCTGTGTCCCTGAGTAACGATTCTGTGTCCCTGAGTAATGATTCTGTGTCCCTGAGTAACGATTCTCTGTCCCTGAGTAACGATTCTCTGTCCCTGAGTAACGATTCTGTGTCCCTGAGTAACGATTCTGTGTCCCTGAGTAACGATTCTGTGTCCCTGGGTATTGATTCTGTGTCCCTCAGTAACGATTCTGTGTCCCTGAGTAACGATTCTGTGTCCCTGAGTAACGATTCTGTGTCCCTGAGTAACGATTCTGTGTCCCTCAGTAACGATTCTGTGTCCCTGAGTAACGATTCTGTGTCCCTGAGTAACGATTCTGTGTCCCTCAGTAACGATTCTGTGTCCCTGAGTAACGATTCTGTGTCCCTGAGTAACGATTCTGTGTCCCTGAGTAACGATTCTGTGTCCCTCAGTAACGATTCTGTGTCCCTGAGTAACGATTCTGTGTCCCTGAGTAACGATTCTGTGTCCCTGAGTAACGATCCTGTGTCCCTCGGTAACGATTCTGTGTCCCTGAGTAACGATTCTGTGTCCCTGAGTAACGATTCTGTGTCCCTGGGTAACGATTCTGTGTCCCTGAGTAACGATTCTGTGTCCCTGGGTAACGATTCTGTGTCCGTCAGTAACGATTCTGTGTCCGTCAGTAACGATTCTGTGTCCCTCAGTAACGATTCTTTGTCCCTGAGTAACGATTCTGTGTCCCTGAGTAACGATTCTGTGTCCCTCAGTAACGATTCTGTGTCCCTCAGTAACGATTCTGTGTCCCTGAGTAACGATTCTGTGTCCCTGAGTAACGATTCTGTGTCCCTGAGTAACAATTCTGTGTCTGTCCCTGAGTAACGATTCTGTGTCCCTGAGTAACAATTCTGTGTCCCTGAGTAACAATTCTGTGTCTGTCCCTGAGTAACGATTCTGTGTCCCTGAGTAACAATTCTGTGTCTGTCCCTGAGTAACGATTCTGTGTACCTGAGTAACAATTCTGTGTCCCTGAGTAACAATTCTGTGTCCTTGAGTAACAATTCTGTGTCCCTGAGGAACGATTCTTTGTCCGTCAGTAACGATTCTGTGTCCCTCAGTAACGATTCTGTGTCCCTCAGTAACGATTCTGTGTCCCTGAGTAACGATTCTGTGTCCCTCAGTAACGATTCTGTGTCCCTGAGTAACGATTCTGTGTCCCTGAGTAACGATTCTGTGTCCCTCAGTAACGATTCTGTGTCCCTGAGTAACGATTCTGTGTCCCTGAGTAACGATTCTGTGTCCCTCAGTAACGATTCTGTGTCCCTGAGTAACGATTCTGTGTCCCTGAGTAACGATTCTGTGTCCCTGGGTAACGATTCTGTGTCCCTCAGCAACGATTCTGTGTCCCTGAGTAACGATTCTGTGTCCCTGAGTAACGATTCTGTGTCCCTGAGTAACGATCCTGTGTCCCTCGGTAACGATTCTGTGTCCCTGAGTAACGATTCTGTGTCCCTGAGTAACGATTCTGTGTCCCTGGGTAACGATTCTGTGTCCCTGAGTAACGATTCTGTGTCCCTGGGTAACGATTCTGTGTCCGTCAGTAACGATTCTGTGTCCGTCAGTAACGATTCTGTGTCCCTCAGTAACGATTCTTTGTCCCTGAGTAACGATTCTGTGTCCCTGAGTAACGATTCTGTGTCCCTCAGTAACGATTCTGTGTCCCTCAGTAACGATTCTGTGTCCCTGAGTAACGATTCTGTGTCCCTGAGTAACGATTCTGTGTCCCTGAGTAACAATTCTGTGTCTGTCCCTGAGTAACGATTCTGTGTCCCTGAGTAACAATTCTGTGTCTGTCCCTGAGTAACGATTCTGTGTACCTGAGTAACAATTCTGTGTCCCTGAGTAACAATTCTGTGTCCTTGAGTAACAATTCTGTGTCCCTGAGGAACGATTCTTTGTCCGTCAGTAACGATTCTGTGTCCCTCAGTAACGATTCTGTGTCCCTCAGTAACGATTCTGTGTCCCTGAGTAACGATTCTGTGTCCCTCAGTAACGATTCTGTGTCCCTGAGTAACGATTCTGTGTCCCTGAGTAACGATTCTGTGTCCCTGAGTAACGATTCTGTGTCCCTGAGTAACGATTCTGTGTCCCTCAGTAACGATTCTGTGTCCCTGAGTAACGATTCTGTGTCCCTGAGTAACGATTCTGTGTCCCTGGGTAACGATTCTGTGTCCCTCAGCAACGATTCTGTGTCCCTGAGTAACGATTCTGTGTCCCTGAGTAACGATTCTGTGTCCCTCAGTAACGATTCTGTGTCCCTGAGTAACGATTCTGTGTCCCTGAGTAACGATTCTGTGTCCCTCAGTAACGATTCTGTGTCCCTGAGTAACGATTCTGTGTCCCTGAGTTTCGATTCTGTGTCCCTCAGTAACGATTCTGTGTCCCTGAGTAACGATTCTGTGTCCCTGAGTAACGATTCTGTGTCCCTGAGTAACGATTCTGTGTCTGTCCCTGAGTAACGATTCTGTGTCCCTGAGTAACAATTCTGTGTCCCTGAGTAACGATTCTGTGTCCCTGAGTAACGATTCTGTGTCCCTCAGTAACGATTCTGTGTCCCTGAGTAACGATTCTGTGTCCCTGAGTAACGATTCTGTGTCCCTGAGTAACGATTCTGTGTCTGTCCCTGAGTAACGATTCTGTGTCCCTGAGTAACAATTCTGTGTCCCTGAGTAACGATTCTGTGTCCCTGAGTAACGATTCTGTGTCCGTCAGTAACGATTCTGTGTCCGTCAGTAACGATTCTGTGTCCCTCAGTAACGATTCTGTGTCCCTGAGTAACGATTCTGTGTCCCTGAGTAACGATTCTGTGTCCCTGAGTAACGATTCTGTGTCTGTCCCTGAGTAACGATTCTGTGTCCCTGAGTAACAATTCTGTGTCCCTGAGTAACGATTCTGTGTCCCTGAGTAACGATTCTGTGTCCCTCAGTAACGATTCTGTGTCCGTCAGTAACGATTCTGTGTCCCTCAGTAACGATTCTGTGTCCCTGAGTAACGATTCTGTGTCCCTCAGTAACAATTCTGTGTCCCTCAGTAACGATTCTGTGTCCCTCAGTAACGATTCTGTG
The DNA here is from genome assembly GCF_062004578.1 of Staurois parvus. NCBI lineage: Eukaryota > Metazoa > Chordata > Amphibia > Anura > Ranidae > Staurois > Staurois parvus. The sequence continues at coordinate 3,158,536 of NW_028318094.1, forward strand.
TCCCTGAGTAACGATTCTGTGTCCCTGAGTAACAATTCTGTGTCCCTGAGTAACGATTCTGTGTCCCTCAGTAACGATTCTGTGTCCCTGAGTAACGATTCTGTGTCCCTGAGTAACGATTCTGTGTCCCTCAGTAACGATTCTGTGTCCCTGAGTAACGATTCTGTGTCCCTGAGTAACGATTCTGTGTCCCTGGGTAACGATTCTGTGTCCCTCAGTAACGATTCTGTGTCCCTGAGTAACGATTCTGTGTCCCTGAGTAACAATTCTGTGTCCCTGAGTAACAATTCTATGTCCCTGAGTAACAATTCTGTGTCCCTGAGTAACGATTCTGTGTCCCTGAGTAACGATTCTGTGTCCCTCAGTAACAATTCTGTGTCCCTGAGTAACGATTCTGTGTCCCTGAGTAACAATTCTGTGTCCCTGAGTAACAATTCTGTGTCTGTCCCTGAGTAACGATTCTGTGTCCCTGAGTAACAATTCTGTGTCCCTCAATAACAATTCTGTGTCCCTGAGTAACGATTCTGTGTCCCTGAGTAATGATTTTGTGTCCCTGAGTAACAATTCTGTGTCCCTGAGTAACAATTCTGTGTCTGTCCCTGAGTAACGATTCTGTGTCCCTGAGTAACAATTCTGTGTCCCTGAGTAACAATTCTGTGTCCCTGAATAACGATTCTGTGTCCCTGAGTAACGATTCTGTGGCCCTGAAGTCTCTGTGGCCCTAACTCTGTCCCTAATACAGACAGGTCTGTCTCTCTTGAATGACCGGAGGCTAATGGAGAATTCTAAGATTGCCGCAATTTATAGCTCCACCATTACACAGTGCTGGCTGGCTGGCTGCTGATTGGCTAATGCGATCACATGTCATGAATGAATGCATTATGGGTCGGCGCGCCTTGTCTGCGCGCCTTCCCAGAGATCCCCGCTCCGTCGCCACACATGTCGCCGCCATTTTTGGGAAAATTCGATTCGTGCATCCGAAGTTTGCTAATTTTCGGATTCGGCGCGAATCGAATTTTTCCTGATCTTCGAAACGAATTCCACTTCGCCATGTTCGATTCGCTCATCTCTAGCTGCCACCACAGGGTATAAGTAGATTGGTACTGTACTGGTGCAGAGACTACTGGTCCATCCTTCATGGGTGCAATGTGTACAGGACTCATGGTTTATGAGGGGTATGCTCTCACTCGCTGCACAACGTGATTGTAGAATGGATTGGGAAATGGTTTCAATTTAAATCCTGTGGCCACACAGGCACCTAGTCAACTCCATTCTGAGGGACTCCTGAGCTGCAGCTGCTCCTTTCACTTGCAGCTACAGCTTGAAGGAGATCCATTCCCTGTGTGTATACTGCCATTGCACCTGTCCTCTAAACTGGATGGGTGCGGATGATATGCCTACCACACATGTTATGCAGCAAGGAAAGACTCTGGGTCTGTGTGTGCAACTAACCTTGCTTGCTGCCTGGAATGCACATGTATAATCTGACCGGGAAACATAGACCATACTTGTGCAGTGCTTTTCTTAGAAAAGAGTAAACTCAGAACAGTACACTGCAGTGATTGTGGTCATGTTTGGGAGTTGGAGAATTGGAGGTCATCAACTAAATAAATAAATAAATAAATTCATTCAAAATCAGCTCACAACCAGCACCAATGTAGCAGCCCAGGGAAGAAAGAGGAACTTTAGTGTTAGGTAAGGAGTAGTCAGGGGTTTTTTTTATCTAGGAGAATAGGTACTCATAACTCACAAAAAAGCAGTTTTTTTTGGAAAATAATAACATTTTAAACAAAAAGGTAATAAAAAAGGGCTAAACCTGGAGAGTGCAAAATCTGGAGCAGCTGTGCATGGTAGCCGATTAGCTTCTAACTTCTGCTTGTTCAGTTAAGCTTTGACAATAACCTTGGAAGCTGATTGATTTCTATGCAGAGCTGCACCAGATTTTGTATTCTCCAGCTTTAGTAAATCAACCTCACAGTCTTTAGCTAACTAGATGTCATCCAGTTAGCATTTATATCAGCAGTTTTTGCATTAGGCAAGAACTCATCCTAAAGTGAATCTACCACAAAAACATTTAGTGGGAGCACATAAAAGTGTGTGAAAGAAATAGATTTTTGAGGTGCCACATGTACAACATATCTATTTTAAAATCTATCTATCCATTCAGTCATAGCCGACCCTTGGCGATTGCATGGACTGACACTCATAAGCGACTTTTTCCATGAATTCTATTAGCAGTTATTTTACAGGGTAGGTTGTCAGGTCTTTCCCCAGCCCCTACCATGCAGGAGATTCTGCATGACCAGGGATGAAACTAGGACAATTTAAACAGGAGCCAATTAACCTACCAGCATGTCTTTGGAGTGTGAGAGGAAACCGGAGTACCCAGAGGAAACCCACGCACGCAGGAGGCGCCATGGTTGGGAATTGAACCCATGACCCATTTACTGTACGACAGACGTGCTAACCACTAAGCCACTGTGCCGCCCCTATTTTAAAATACATTTTCTATTATATAAAGAATATAAAATGTAAATACAAATAAAATACCATTATTTTGTTATTTTGTAACAACAGGAATATTTAAAGTGCCTTCAAAGATCTCACTTCCACAAACATGCTCCTTAATCACTAATTATAATGTACAATTTTATGCCCAATAACATAACCATTAATATGAACTCAACTAGGATTGTTCCTTGAGGGGTATCCCTGGGACGTAAATCTTCCAACGCATTTTCTGGGAGAACCCCACTTTATCAGAAGAGGAAGAAGGTATAAAAATATAGATATATAGCAAACATATATAAACATTATAATGACGATAATATAACAGCAGACTGTAGATGGTTCACCAACAATCTGCAGTTAGAACCTCTTTCCTGTTTTATTGACTATTGTCATCAGGACATGAAAAAAACAAAGCTATACATTTGTCACTGAAATATGAGGTAAGGGAAATCTTCCAATGAGGACATTTGTTCTGGTGACAGCTGTCTATTTCCCCTCAGTTTATTTATATTTACACTTGCTTTCAAATGGAAATCTTGTGAAAAGGTGAGGGGTAGTCTCCCAAATAGACATGCATACAGAGATAAACACCTGACAATGGCTTTACCTATTTTCTAATTTATTTAAAGTGAAAAAAAAATAATCTTTGGATACACTTAAAAGATATACTTACAGTATCAGTAATGTTGAAAAATGTGTGTTCTGTATAATAATCCCTGAAAGGAAAACAGCAGTGTCAAAATGTATGTAGTGTAAGAGGACATTCATGCCAACTGTCCCGGAGAGCAAGAGTAGTTTGCTGTAATAAAGAAAACTGTATGATGGTGGTTAAGAGGCTTCATTTGTCTGCCCTTAGAATTGTAGATTTAAGAGTGTTTGTGCTTCTTCTCATCTGAATCACATCAAGAGCCCTGTGTGCATTTGATTACATTTCTGGAAGCCAAATAACCTTGTTTTTTTGCTACGGGTGATGGACTCTTATTTCGTATCCCTATACCACCAGAGCTAATGTGCCAGATACTTGCATTCATTTGTTTAAGCTTACTCTGTGCAAAAGGATCTGGCTGGGAGAACTGTATTCCACTTAAAGCCCAACTCTGGGTCCATGGCCTATACATACATACACAGGGAGCCTCCAGGGAAAAGGGGGAACCACTGAAAGCTCTTTGCAGTTGCTTTTAAGGGCTTGTTCATACCAGCAGCCTTGCTCAACACAGTCACAAGGCAATTTCACGTATGTCTATGACTTTAGTTCATGCAAAAGCAGTGTGATGGCATCCACTGAAAAAAAAAAGCAAACAAACTTATATTGCATTTTTGTGCATTGCATAGGAAATACATGCAAGTTGGAAAGCTCATGTTCACAAGGCACATTGGATGGATTTTCTTTCTGATATAGAATCTCATAAATATAGTCAAGTAGACAATCTTTACACAGTTCTCCAGAATACCACTGTTTCTCCCTTTTGTACACTAAAAGGAAAAAACAGGTTCTCCCTGTAGCAATTGTGCACACAGATATGGACGCGGTCATCCATCTTGCTCAAGATTCCCCATCTTGTATCATTCTGTCTTCCTCCAATCCCCCTCCCTCAGGAATGTGGTGTGTGTGTGCTGGGTTCACAAGGACATCAGGCACAGTTGGATATACTTCATGGTTGTAATCCCAAATTAGCTAGTGCCCAGGTGCCTGTTAGCTTCTCGCTCGGAGATGATCGTAAAGCTATAAACCAGTCCTTCACTGGACATGAAACACATTCCAGAATAGCACACGTAGATATGTCATATCTGATATCTAGACGTTCAGCAGATGATTCTGCATATTATCCTACCAGTAGATAGGATGCTCCATGTACCTATGGAAGATTATTGACCATGGTATAAACGTGTGAGGGGTTTGGTCATAACAGAGTTCCCCGCATAAACACCATCCCCAAATGAGGCGATTAGTTCTCTGCTTTAAGGAGACACCCTGCCGGTGGACTAGAAAATAGGCTGTCTGGCCTGAGAGAAAAAAGTTGAAGAATTCTCCCTTTTTAACATCAGGAACCAACTTGGGAGAACGGGACCCTTTTGTTCAGGACCTTGATCTGCTTAAACCAAGGCTGACGGCAAATATTCTACCTCTCTAAACTTCTTTCTGTTATCCCTCTGTTCTGGTATTGCTCTCTGTACTTATATATATATTGGCTACATCTTTTTCTGGAAATATTTTTATTGCACCATTTTGACCCTTTTTAGTAATAAATCCTATTTTCTGAAAAGTGTTGAACGGTTTCTAAAGCTCTTTAATGCAAACAAAGAATCCCTGTCTCTGAAGAGCGCTACTGTGTGTTTTAAAACCTCTGGATACATCTGCCTGCGGTGACTGTGTATCCAGATGCTTATTCAAACATCATAGTGTTACTGCTAAGATTGGCGAGTTTTCTCCTTCTCTGTACAAAAAGGCGGTGGTGGCAGTGTGAAGGGTTAATTGCGTAATTAACCTGACCCAGTAACAATCGCTCTCAGGCTGCGGCACATAGGTTGGGGTCCATTGAGCTGGAAAATCTTTGTGCGGGTTGCAGCTGAGTGTGGCATTGTTATGCACGTGACAGAGCGGTTTTAGATTGGCTAGTCCTTCGGTCACGAGTTGGTGAGAAGGGCTGGGGGTCTGACGCTGTGTCCGTCACACTCCCTTTGTGGAAAATTCAAGAAATTGGAGAGAATCATTCATTCTGCCAGCATTCAATGGTGGGATGAATTTGTTCTACAAAAATATAAAAAGTTTAAGATGTGTCCTAGAGGCCTTAGAGCAGTGGTTCTCAACCTTTCTAATGCCGCGACCCCTTAATACAGTTCCTCATGTTGTGGTGACCCCCAACCATAAAATTATTTTCATTGCTACTTCATAACTGTAATTTTGCAGTGGGAGGAGTAGTGCCATGTCATTGGTGTCAGTGGAAGGAGTAGTGCCCCATCGTTGGTGTCAGTGGGAGGAATAGTGCCCCATCGTTGGTGTCAGTGGGAGGAATAGTGCCCCATCGTTGGTGTCAGTGGGAGGAATAGTGCCCCATCGTTGGTGTCAGTGGGAGGAATAGTGCCCCATCGTTGGTGTCAGTGGGAGGAATAGTGCCCCATCGTTGGTGTCAGTGGGAGGAATAGTGCCCCATCGTTGGTGTCAGTGGGAGGAATAGTGCCCCATCGTTGGGGTCAGGGGGGGGGGGAAATAGTGTCCCATCGTTGGTGTCAGTGGGAGGAATAGTGCCCCATCGTTGATGTCAGTGTGGTGGAGGGGAGAATAGTGCCCCATCGTTGGGGTCAGGGGGGGGGGAATAGTGCCCCATCGTTGGTGTCAGTGGGGGGAGGAATAGTGCCCCATCGTTGGTGTCAGTGGGGGGAGGAATAGTGCCCCATCGTTGGTGTCAGTGGGGGGAGGAATAGTGCCCCATCGTTGGTGTCAGTGGGGGGAGGAATAGTGCCCCATCGTTGGTGTCAGTGGGGGGAGGAATACTGCCCCATCGTTGGTGTCAGTGGGGGGAGGAATACTGCCCCATCGTTGGTGTCAGTGGGGGGAGGAATACTGCCCCATCGTTGGTGTCAGTGGGGGGAGGAATACTGCCCCATCGTTGGTGTCAGTGGGGGGAGGAATACTGCCCCATCGTTGGTGTCAGTGGGGGGAGGAATACTGCCCCATCATTGGTGTCAGTGGGGGGAGGAATACTGCCCCATCGTTTGTGTCAGTGGGGGGAGGAATACTGCCCCATCGTTGGTGTCAGTGGGGGGAGGAATACTGCCCCATCGTTGGTGTCAGTGGGGGGAGGAATACTGCCCCATCGTTGGTGTCAGTGGGGGGAGGAATACTGCCCCATCGTTGGTGTCAGTGGGGGGAGGAATACTGCCCCATCGTTGGTGTCAGTGGGGGGAGGAATACTGCCCCATCGTTGGTGTCAGTGGGGGGAGGAATACTGCCCCATCGTTGGTGTCAGTGGGGGGAGGAATAGTGCCCCATCGTTGGTGTCAGTGGGGGGAGGAATAGTGCCCCATCGTTGGTGTCAGTGGGGGGAGGAATAGTACCCCATCGTTGGTGTCAGTGGGGGGAGGAATAGTGCCCCATCGTTGGTGTCAGTGGGGGGAGGAATACTGCCCCATCGTTGGTGTCAGTGGGGGGAGGAATAGTGCCCCATCGTTGGTGTCAGTGGGGGGAGGAATAGTGCCCCATCGTTGGTGTCAGTGGGGGGAGGAATAGTGCCCCATCGTTGGTGTCAGTGTGGTGGAGGGGAGAATAGTGCCCCATCGTTGGGGTCAGGGGGGGGGGGAAATAGTGCCCCATCGTTGGTGTCAGTGGGGGGAGGAATAGTGCCCCATCGTTGGTGTCAGTGGGGGGAGGAATAGTGCCCCATCGTTGGTGTCAGTGGGGGGAGGAATACTGCCCCATCGTTGGTGTCAGTGGGGGGAGGAATACTGCCCCATCGTTGGTGTCAGTGGGGGGAGGAATACTGCCCCATCGTTGGTGTCAGTGGGGGGAGGAATACTGCCCCATCGTTGGTGTCAGTGGGGGGAGGAATACTGCCCCATCGTTGGTGTCAGTGGGGGGAGGAATACTGCCCCATCGTTGGTGTCAGTGGGGGGAGGAATGGTGCCCCATCGTTGGTGTCAGTGGGGGGAGGAATGGTGCCCCATCGTTGGTGTCAGTGGGGGGAGGAATGGTGCCCCATCGTTTGTATTAGTGACACAAATGATGGGGCACTATTCCTCCCACTGACACCAATGATACTTACCTTGCTGACCCCTGCTCCAGCCTGGGCTCGCTCTCTCACTTACCTGTCAGCTGTCTTCCTTCTCTGGCCGCTCTCCTCTTCACTCGCTCCCTCGGTCTTCTTTGATGTACGTGCGCTGCCGCTTGGCTCCTCCTCTCCAAGCTCCACCTCCTCGCCGGTGATTGGCCGCCTGTGTGCCTCTCCTGAGCTACAGTTCCGGTGGCCAATCAGCGGCGAGGAGGCGGAGCTGCTGAGCGATCCCGGAGGTGTGGCCGGGTGACAGCAGCGTATCATCCCGCCCACACATCGCCGGAGACTGCAGCGGTGTCTCGGTTCCTAAGACCATCGGAAATATGTGTTTTCCGATGGTCTTAGGCGACCCCTGGGAAATGGTCGTTCGACCCCCAAAGGGGTCGCGACCCCCAGGTTGAGAACCGCTGCCTTAGAGTTTTCAAATTCTGTCCTTTCCTTGCACCTGACACCCAAAAGGAATGGGCTGCTATCTCAGAATTCTGTAACTCCAAATGGATGGTTATCCTGATTCAGGACAGACATTCCAGATATTAACAACTGACCCATAAGGTACAAATTCTAGCCACTGAATTCGTAGATTTAAACAATTCTATCCCCACTTCATGGTTCAATACACTTAAGAGGAATACAAAGAAAAAAGATCATCTCATCAAAATCAACATAAATAAATTTAGACTTGATCTTGATGACTATAATTCCAACGTCATTATGATATCCCATCACTCCTAACCCTAGATCCCTCTGTGGTCCGTCTCACCAATCGCTTTATCAGTCTACATGGTCCTTATATAGTTAAACCTTTTCCTAATACTTCCCATCCTCCTAAAAATTCACCTCGGCCAGCACTCCCCCATAATACCATATTGAGAACCACCCACATATCTACTCCATGGGTGACCGAGAAACAGACCTAGATAGCCCATCCCCTTCCCTCATCGACTACATCAATAACCCATACCTCCAATAACAACCACCCACTTACATCCAGACATAACTCTTCGCCTAATCCAGAACTCCTCAACATAGATTTCCCTATCCCCAGTTCATCAGTTTCTTAGAAACCATCTACCTATAATAAAAAAAAAGACAGATAACTCATTCATTCACAACCCCTCCATGGCTACTAAGACCATCCCTCCCTCTACTCCCCAACCTTTTTTATGCCAAAGTCCCCCTCAGAACAGCAACCTAAAAAGAAAGCTCACAAAAGAGGATGCAGAGGGGGGCAGACACGAAAACTACCCAGAAGGCTTACACAAAATATGCAAACTATAAAAATCTTCAATTTATCCTCACATAACCTCTCCCTAGATGAAACCTCTCTTTTGAAACGTGGACTGAATTTTGCCCCTACCATAGGTCCCAACTCATTTTCATTATTCAAAGACCTCAATCTATGTATCAGAGAGCTTACTATCAAGAGATACTACCACTTTAAGTCCCTCAAAATATATATTCCTTCATCTAATAATACTCCCCCCACCGTATCCCCTTTTCTAGCATTAGATTTAGACCTTGACCAACATGTCCTTACTACAGTTCAGCAACTGTATGATGACAATCTGGAAAAAGAACTTGATTTTACTTACTTAACATCTGGCTACCTCCCCACAGATTAAACACACTACCCTTAGGCCGAAATCAACTTTTTTTCCTTCTTATGCCAAGGGTCCTTTTGTAGAGGCCTTCAATAAAGTGGTTTATTCAGATCTTACAAAATTATGCAAAACTAAAACAGCTTGATATGACAACCTCCACCCCTCTAAGAAAAAAGTATTAAAAAAACCTCACTGACAACACTAATATAATCATTAAACCTGCAGACAAGGGAGGCGGTATAGTCTTACAAGACAGAATAGATTATATAGCTGAGGCCACTAGACTACTTTCAGATTCTGTCACATATACCAAATTGAAGAAAGACCCTGAATTTCAAATAGTGGCAAACTCTCTGGTTGATTCTGCCCTTTCCCAGGGAGTTATCACAAAATTGGAAGCCTCTTTTTACGCAACACATTTTACAATACCCCCTACTTTAACCATCTTCCAAAAGTGCACAAAAGCCTAACCAATCCACCTGGGAAACACATCGTTGCTTCCATGGATAGTATTACTAGTGGTTTTTTGCAGTATATAGATTTTTTCTTACAGCCACTTGCTCATGGTTTACAGTCTTATATCAGAGATGGGGCCCACCCTATACATCTACTCCATATGACTGGAATCCCACCTACAGTTGGGCCTTTTTGGACGTTAGCTCATTATATACATCCATCCCTCATAATCTGGGGCTCCTGGCCCTACAGTACTTTTTATCCCATGACCCCCTCATTAATCCCAAACAAGCTGATTTTATACTTCAAGCCATCAACTTCTGTTTAACACATAAGTACTTCAATTTCAATGGAGAGTTTTTCCTTCAGCTCCAAGGGACTGCTATGGAAGCCAATTTTGCGCTTTCCTATACCAGTCTAGCCATGGGCTATTGGGAGAATCTCTATATCTGGCATAATAATCCCTTTGCTACACACCTCATATTTTTTGGTTGCTATATAGATGACATCATTGTCATTTGGGATGGATCTACACCTCTCATAGATAATTTTGTCGCTCACTGTAACAATAATCCCTTTGGCCTATCCTTCACATTTGAGAAACATCCAGATCATCTTGCCTTTTTGGATTTAGAAATGAGCCATGATAACTGATAAATTATATCCAAAAACTATACTAAGCCAATAGCAGGAAATTCTTTTTTTACATTATCAGAGTTGTAATTATCCTACATGGATGCACAACATACCAAAGAGCCAATTCTGCCACCTTCGACAAAACTGTATCAAACAATTTGATCAAACAATTTGATTACATCAATCTAAGTATCACTCTCAAAAACAAAGCAAATTCAGAGAAAAGGGTTACCCTGAGCCACTAATAGAAAAAGCCTATACTCTGTACTTACCAGGCAAACCCAACACCATTAGGCCAAACTGAAGCTCCGTAGAGGATGGGTGATGCAACAGGACAATGACCCAAAGCATACAAGTCATTCAACAAAACAATGGCTGCAACAGCACAGAATACGCCTTCTGGAGTGGCCCAGTCAGAGTCCTGACCTCAACCCGATTGAAATGCTGTGGCATGACCTTAAGAGAGCGATTCACACCAGACATCCAAAGAATATTGCTACACTGAAACAGTTTTGTGAAGAGGAGTGGTCCAAAATTACTCCAGATCGTTGTGCAGGTCTGATCTGCAACTACAGGACACGTTTGGTTGAGGTTATTGCTGCCAAAGGAGGATCAACCAGTTATTAAGTCCAAAGGTTCACATACTTTTTCCTCCCTGCACTGTGACTGTTTACATGTTATGTGCAATTAAACCATGGCAACATCTAATGTTTGTGTAGTATTATGTTCAGCAGACTGTGTTCTTCTATTGTTGTGACTTAGATGACGTTCAGAGCACATTTTATGCCCAATTTGTGCAAAACTCCATGTAATCCCAAGGGGTTCACATACTTTTTCTTGCAACTGTAAGAAAAAAAGAGACAGGTGCATCTTGAGAGCTCAGACTCCATTTTGGAAACTGATAGAGAAGGAACTAGCTATAATTCTCTGCAGCACATATCCTAGACTAAAATTACATCTCTGACAGCAGTATTGCTGGTGACCATCTACAGCCTAATTATTTTGTTGTGTTTGTATGTTTCATATATTTATTATGCGTACTTCTTTTCTGTTTTTTCCCACTCTGTTTTGTTAATAAAGCTTCAAGATTACATTCAGTCTGACTTATTGCAGAAAAGGATGGTTTAACTGCATGTCGAGCTATACACAGGGTAATATGTAGCTAGGACTGAACACCATGTATCAATACACTCTAATAAAAGGGTACCATCATGATTTCCCCTTGGTTTTCCAAGGTTGAGTTCCACTTTAAAGCCTTAAAACAAACCTGTTACAACAGAAAAATAATTTTTTTTTGTTAATAGGAATTTCCCTCCAGCATCCCCCAAATACGGTATTTTTGTTTAACAAAAAGTTATATACTTTGTTTTAGCAAAAGATGTTTTCACAGTCATATCTTGATCTCACTAGATCAGCTCTATGCTCTGGTTATTATCAATGCTTCGGCAGAGTCTATTAAGCATTCAAGAGAGCGTGTGCCACCAAGATTGAAAATAAAAGTAAAGGGCAAGACATTCACAGCTTTGCTATAAATGAGCAGTTTGTTTAGAAGGCCAATTAAAAAGTCATAGTATACTGACAGTTTTCTCTGGAGTGAAAAATCGAAATTTAAAACATGCACACATTTGCAATCATTTTCTGATTTATCAGATTGCTAAGAAGCTGCTATTAAACAACTCATTAACCCAGTCATGCCCATAAAGATCCAAACTTTTTAGGGATATGGTGAAATTTTCCTCTGGAGACAAATAACTCTTGTCAGTTGTAAGTATCTTACGTGCTATTTGTTTTCTGCAGAGCTGTATTTAAAACCCAGCCATTTTTTTCTTAGAATGTGAATCAAAGGTTTAGGATATTAGGTGTGTATTACACATTACTTTGGTCTCTGAAATATAATTTAAAAAATGACAGATAATCTTTACTATAAAACATTTAAATGCACTAAGGAACATGGTTCCTTAGCACAGCTTAACTTTCAGTTTAAATCAGCTTAACTACTTGCACTCCAGAGGATTTACCCCCCTTCCTGATCAGGCCATTTTTTGCGATATGGTGGTGCATTATTTTTACTGACAATTGTGCAGTCATGCAGCGCTGTACATAAATGAAATTCGGGGATGGCCTCTTCCTGTTCCAACATGACTGCGCACCAGTGCAAGGTCCATAAAGACATGGATGAGAGAGTTTGGGCCTGCACAGAGTCCTGACCTCAACCCGATAGAACACCTTTGGGATGAATTAGAGCGGAGACTGCGAGCCAGGCCTTCTCCATCAGTGCCTGACCTTGCACCTTTGCTTCTGGAAGAATGGTCAAACCTTCACATAGACACACTCCTAAACCTTGTGGACAGCCTTCCCAGAAGAGTTGAAGCTGTTATAGCTGCAAAGGGTGGGCCAACTCAATATTGAACCCTACGGACTAAGATTGGGATGTCATTAAAGTTCATGTGCATGTTAAGACTGGCGTCCCAATACTTTTGACATTATAGTGTATATATACAGTTGCAAGAAAAAGTATGTGAACCCCTTGGGATTACGTGGAGTTTTGCATGAATTGGGCATAAAATGTGCTCTGAACGTCATCTAAGTTACAACAATAGAAGAACACAGTCTGCTGAACATAATACTACACAAACATTAGATGTTGCCATGGTTTAATTGCACATAACATGTAAACATTCACAGTGCAGGGAGGAAAAAGTATGTGAACCTTTGGACTTAATAACTGGTTGACCCTCCTTTGGCAGCAATAACCTCAACCAAACGTTTCCTGTAGTTGCAGATCAGACCTGCACAACGATCTGGAGTCATTTTGGACCACTCCTCTTCACAAAACTGTTTCAGTGTAGCAATAATCTTGGGATGTCTGGTGTGAATCGCTCTCTTAAGGTCATGCCACAGCATTTCAATCGGGTTGAGGTCAGGACTCTGACTGGGCCACTCCAGAAGGCGTATTCTGTGCTGTTGCAGCCATTGTTTTGTTGAATGACTTGTATGCTTTGGGTCATTGTCCTGTTGCATCACCCATCCTCTGCGGAGCTTCAGTTGGCGGACAGATGGTCGTACGTTTTCCTGCAAAATGTCTTGATAAACTCTGGAATTCATTTTCCCATCAATGACAACAATCCGTCCAGGCCCTGAGGCAGCAAAGCAGCCCCAAACCATGATGCTCCCTCCGCCATGTTTTACAGTGGGGATGAGGTTTTGATGTTGGTGTGTTGTGCCTTTTTTTCTCCACACATAGTGTTGTGTGTTCTTCCCAAACAACTCAATCTTGGTTTCATCTGTCCACAGTATATTTTGCCAGTAGTGCTGTGGAACATCCAGGTGCTCTTTTGCAAACTTCAAACGTGCTGCAATCTTCTTTTTGGACAGCAATGGCTTCCTCCGTGGTGTCCTCCCATGTACTCCATTCTTGTTTAATGTTTTCCTTATTGTAGATGTGTCAACAAAAATGTTAGCATGTGCCAGAGATTTCTGTAGGTCTTTAGCTGACACTCTGGGATTCTTCTTTATCTCATGCAGCATTCTGCGCTGGGCTCTTGCAGTCATTTTTACAGGACGACCACGCCTAGGGAGAGTAGCAACAGTGCTAAACTTTCTCCATTTGTAGACAGTCTGTCTTACCGTGGACACAGGAACATCAAGGCTTTTGGAGATACTTTTGTAACCTTTTCCAGCTTCATGCAAGTCAACAATTCTTGATCGTAGGTCTTCTGAGAGCTCTTTTCTGCGAGGCATGGTTCACATCAGACAGCGCTTCTTGAAACCAGTAACCCAAAACAGGTGTGTGTTTTTTAAGGGCAGGACAGCTGTCAGCAACACATCCAATATCATCACACTGATTGGAGTCAAGGTTGGCTCACTCCTGGATCCAATTAGCTCTGAGAGAAGTCATTAAGCTAGGGCCTCACATACTTTTTCCTCCCTGCACTGTGAATGTTTACATGTTATGTGCAATTAAACCATGGCAACATCTAATGTTTGTGTAGTATTATGTTCAGCAGACTGTGTTCTTCTATTGTTGTGACTTAGATGACGTTCAGAGCACATTTTATGCCCAATTCATGCAAAACTCCACGTAATCCCAAGGGGTTCACATACTTTTTCTTGCAACTGTATTTGTGCAGCCAATTTTAAAACACAAATTTTAAGGAAAAAATACACTTTGATGAATTGTAATACACAAAAACACTATATAGTACCCAATTGTTTTGATAAAAGATGATGTTACACATAGTAAATAGTTGCCTAACATGTCATGAAAATATTTATTGGTGACACTTTAAAAGCCCTTACTGGTTACCAGTGTAGAGTTAATCAGCAGGTCTGGAGGCAGAATTATTGCTCTCAAGTTCATGTTGATACCTCACATGTGTGGTGAGATCAACATTTACATATGAATGCATGATCTAAATGCGCTTGGGAATGGGAGGATGGGGGCACTTTCATTTTTTTTTATGTTCAAATATTATTTATTGAGAAACGTTTTCAGACATACAGAGGAGAAAAACATGGTAAATCTTGAATGTGAGAATAAAGAGTTCACTTGGGTAATTGTAATACATACAGAGAATAAACAGGTGTGAAGGATCCCCACCAATAGGCCGGGGATATTTTAGGTTTCAGATGTTTACAGGAGAGGTATGCTCATTGGTCAGTGAACCATTCTCGCAGTCATAAAAAATTTATAATTGGGGAAGAGATGAAAGTTTGGAAGGGGGAAGGAAACAAGAAGGGAAGGCACCTGGGAATACACTATTGTTAAATTTGGACGGGTTGTATTAGTAATCAGTTTACGGAACAATTTGGATGTTTCAGCCATCGAGACCATTGGACTTTAAATTTGTGGGAAGCTGAGTTGTGTAAGGCTATTCTTTTTTCCATTTCACAATGGAGATTAAGGTCTTGAAAGAGGCGAGACAGAGGGGGAGTAGTGTTAGAGCGCCATAATCTGGTAATATTGGTTTTTGCAGCAGCTAGAGTATGTAAAATGATGGTCCTTGAGTCTATAGGGAATTTTCTATGCCAATGTGTAGGAGAGCCAAAGCAGGACTTGGAGTAATTAGTGTATCTGTAATGGAGGATAATATCTGAAGAAATTTGTTCCAGTAAGACTTAATCGACTTACAGTTCCAAAGTATATGGAGGAGTGAACCAGACTCTCCACAGTGTCTCCAGCAAGCTCGCGATTGTTGTGGATAAAATAAAGATAACTTAACAGGAGTCATATACCATTCGTGTAGAATTTTTAAGTATGTTTCCCAGTGGGGAGAACATTTTGAAGCCTTGTAAGTAATAGTGAATGTTTTTTCCCACACAGTAGGAGAAACGGCTTGGTGCAAATTCTTTTCCCAGTTGGTTAAGGAAGACCTATACGTTGCAAATTGCTTTTCGAGTATAAGAGTGTAGAATGTGGAAATTCCTTTCTTTGGGTAGGTAGTTCTATGTAAGAAATGATGAGCCGTTGCAGGGATTTCTATGTTATGTAAAATTTTGGTTTTGTAGAGTGCGTGAGCTATGTGCATATAGGTAAATTGTTCGGTGTCAGGGAGGTGGAATTTACTTTGGGTGATGTAGAAGGAGTCTAATGTGTCTGAGGTATATATGTCATGAATATGAAGTATTCCAGAGGTCATCCATGTCGTTAGGTTTAAGTGGGGGATGATGTGGTGGAGGGATGATAGTGGGATAGGGACTTGTACGTTGTGGTTCCCCGATTTGTTATAGTCAATAAAGTCGTACCAGGCTGTTAAGGAAGCAAGGATACATGGGTGTTTATGGGGTATTTGATTCTGAGCTGTGCGAGGTAGAAACATCATGTCCTTTAGAGCGTGTGGGCTGTATAAAGATGTTTCCATAGTAGACCATAGTTTTTCAGGGGAGGGATGCCACCAGAAGAAGAGCTGGTCTAGCAGAATGGCTTGGTAGTAGGATTTCATGTGTGGGAGACCTGCTCCTCCTCTGAGGGTAGGGCGTATTAGTAAATTCGTGGCGCATCTGGATTTTTTTGAGTTCCATAGGAACTTGTTCAATATCGCCTGGAGTTTGGCGAAAAAAGAGTAGGGAACTGGAATAGGTAGTATTCGAAAAATGTATAGTATTTTAGGAAGTATACACATTTTTAGGGTTGCTATTCTACCTAGTGTAGATAGAGTAGCAGTACGTAGGTTTTTGAGATCCTGTGGGATAGTTTCAAGAAGCGGTCTATAGTTAGTTGTGTAGAGTTGGTTAGTATTAGCGGTGAGTTTAATTCCCAAATATGGGATGCTGTGTTTTTCCCAGGTAAAAGGGAACTGCTTAGATAGTAAATCCTGGGTTATGGGCGGTGTGTACAGGTTTAATATTGATGATTTGGGTTCATTAAGTTTATAGTACGAAACCTCTGCATAATCGTTAATATGCGCACGTATCGTCTGAAGAGATTTATGTGGGTTTGTGACTATGAGTATGATGTCGTCTGCAAAGAGACTGATTTTATGTTCTGTACTATGATATTTGACTCCCGTGAACTCTGGGTCGTTTCTGAGCTTAGTCGCTAGTGGTTCTATTAGTAAGGCAAAGATTAAGGGGGATAAGGGGCACCCTTGTCTGGTTCCATTTGATATGGAGAAGGGTTGTGAGAGCGTGCCATTAGTTAAAACTCTAGCAGAGGGTTGAGAGTAAAGAGCAAGAATCGCCGATAGTAGCCAGCCAGTAATGCCGAATTTTTGTAGTGTAAGTGTCATGAATTGCCAATGAATTCTGTCGAAAGCCTTTTCCGCATCTAATGACAAGAGGAGAGAGGGACGTTTGTCAGTTTCTAGGTGGTGCAGAAGCGATATTATTCGCCTAGTAGCATCTGGGGCCTGTCTACCATGTATAAAACCCACTTGATCCGGATGTATCAACGCAGGTAGATAGGGGAGTAGTCTTTGGGCAATCACTTTGGCATATATTTTTATGTCTGTATTGATTAACAAAATTGGTCTGTAATTTTGAGTAGATTGTGGGTCTTTACCCGGTTTTGGAATAGTAGTGATTATCGACTGCAACATGTCGGAAGGGAATTTACCGGTAGAAGCTGCTTGGTTATACAGAACAGATAGGTGTGATTTGAGGTCGGAAGCAAACGTTTTGTAGAATTCATTAGTGAATCCATCATTCCCTGGGGATTATTTAAGGGTAGGGTAGAGATAACTTTTTCAATTTCTATTGACGAGATTGGCGCAGATAGAGATTCAAGTTGAGAGGGGGTAATGCGGGAGAGCTTGGAGTTATGTAGGAAGCTTTCAATGGTAGGAATCGTAGGTTGGGTTGTGTTTGGGTCATCTTTTATATTATATAGCGTTTGATAATATGTTGCAAAAGCATTGGCTATATCTTGTGGGTTTGAAAGCGGCGAACGTGTGATTGGGTGTTGAATCATAGATATTTTGGTCTTAAGTCGTTTATGTTTAATGGTCTTAGCAAGAAGAGAGCTTGCTTTATTTCCTAGTGCATAAAATTTGGTCTTCGTTTTTTGGAGATTGGTGTCATATGAATGGAGTAGTAGGGTATGTAATTTCTTTCTTTCTTGATTTAGGGTCGCAGAAGTGGAGGGATTAGGATTTTTTTTGTTGAGTTCTTCATTTAGATTAATGGGGGTTAGGAGTTGGTCGATTTGTTGGGACCTCTGTCTTTTTATACGCAAATTTAATTGTATGAGGATACCTCTCATGTATGCCTTGTATGTTTGCCAGAGTGTGGTGATTGAGATATCCGGTGTGGTGTTAGTAGCAAAAAATAAATTATGTGCTTCCAAGATATGCTTCCGATTGTCCGGGAATGAAAGGAGTGAGGAATTGAGTCTCCAAATCGGCGGAAGTGCCGAACGTCTATCATCATCTAGGGTTAAACTGATTGGTGCATAATCTGACCAGGATATAGTGCCAATGTTCGATGAAGTCGCTTGCTGTAATGTCCATTTATCGGTAATAAACATATCTATCCTTGAATAGGAAAGATGTGCGGGGGAGTAGTAAGTATAGTCTCTCTCGGAGCCATGGTGGCATCTCCATATGTCATATAGGTCGTGGTCGTGTAGAAATCGGTTAAAGGTATATTTAGTAGATTTCTTTTTGGATGATGAATCCACAAGAGGGTTGCTCATAACGTTGAGGTCTCCGCCAATTATGAGTCTGCCTTGTTTATGGGTAGAGATGGTCTTGTAGAGTTTCCGATAGAATTGCAATTGGTTGTTATTCGGGCCATATACATTTACCAATGTATGGATTATGTCATTGATCTGACAGATAAGGATATGAAAGCGTCCAAGTGGGTCGACTATTTGTGAGATGAGGCGGAAAGGGAGAGAATCGCTGATGGCTGTGATGACTCCATTTTTCTTCTTGGGGTTGGTAGCCATAAAAAGTTGTGAAAAGTGGTGGAGGTGTAGCTTAGGTTCTTTTCCAGTGGGAAAATGGGATTCTTGTATGAAATAAACGTCAGCTTGGGATTTCCTGGTTTCTTTAAAGAGCAGTGATCTCTTGAATGGGGAGTTTAGGCCTCTAACATTGAGAGATGTTATAGTAATCATTGGTAGGGAAGTATTTGTTGAAAGTACAGTGTCGGGTTGTTGTTTAAGAGAAATAAGACTCGGTAATCTCCTAGAAATAGGAATTGGTTGCTTGCTTGTGGTACCAGTATGGCTCGGATGGATGCTGTGAGATTATTGTGCCATGTAGGCTGTAGGAATGCGGGAGTAGGAGTAAAGAGGAGTATTCGACAGTGCCTTGGAAGAAGGGGGGTGGAGATAAACAGGATAATAAAAACATTTCTGCATAAAAAGCAGGTAGGCCAAGTAGCCAACATTGCTACTTTAGAACTGAGGGGTGTAGATGGGCTTTGACCCCGGGAAGGGTCATGCCAAACAAAAACAGATAGAACAAACATCTTCAAATAAGGGCCGATCGCCAGACATTTGGACATTTAGAATAGGTCCCCTGGGGGGGCAGGACATTTGTCTGCACCTGGAATGTTTCATGCGTCGCTCATGTTGCTTCCATATGTTGGGCCGAGTTAGGAATGGCGTCTTGTGTATCTGCAGGGAGGATATTCCAGGTTTTAAGCAGATCAATGCCTGCTTCCAGGTTTTTAACGGTAAATATTCTGCCTTGTCGCCGCACTATTAGTTTAGTTGGAAAGCCCCATTGGTAGGCTATACCATGATTTCTGAGGGCCTTTGTGATGGAAATCATTTTCTTCCTATTGAGGAGCGTAGCTTTGGAAAGGTCCTCATAAAGGCGGAGATTTGCATGTGATGGGGGGAGAGGTGGCATGTTTCTGACCGCCGTCATAATTTTTTCCTTTACATGGTAAAAGTGTACTCTAATTAGAACATCTCTTGGGATTGAAGCTGACAAAAATGTTGGTTTGGGCAAGCGGCGGGCCCGGTCAATCGCAAGCTCTATGTCCGGAAGTGCTGGGAGCAGCATTTTGACGTATTGTTGTATGTAGGGAAACAAATTTTCATTTGTTACTGATTCAGGGATCCCTCTGATTTTGATGTTATTGCGTCGCGAACGGTCCTCTAAGTCGGCCAGTTTTAGGTTGATTTGTTCGATGTCGGACGAATGATCCGCGTGTGTGTCAATCAAATCATTGTGTGCTGTTATTATGTCACCTAGGCTGTTTTCGATGTGGTTTATTCTGCGTTCTTGGTGTTGGACCACAGTAGATATTTGGTTTAAGGATGTGAATACGTCCTTTTGCAGGGATTGGCGCAGGGACGTCAGCATATGTTTCATTGTCACCTCTGTGAGCGGTTGGTTCGCTGCAGGGAATGCGGCTATGTCAGGGAGGTCTACATTGGGGGATGGAGGCAGGAGAGTAATGGCTTGGTATGGGGGGTCCGGGTCATGGTCCAGACGAGGTCTGGATTTGGCAGGGCTGCTGGTCGTGGGAGACAAGGGGGGTGATAACTCACCAGGGTCCCCTGGATACAGCGATGCCTGGAGCCTCGGGTCCCTGTGCTGGGCTCTGCAGTCCTCCTCCTCGTGCCTGCCTTCTCCCTCCACTATGCTGTTGCGGCCGCCATCTTGGCTTCCCAGAGCAGGGAAGAATTTAGTGAGTTTCCCGGGGTGATCCGGGGCTCTGCACTTGCGGGGCATGGCTGTTGAGGTGCGGGCAGATAGCGGCAGCGACGTGGGGTGGTTTATTTCCCCCGGGGCCGGTGAGTGCCGGTTTTTAGCTGGCAGGTGGACGGAGCGGATCTCAAGACGCGTCCATCAGAGCCCTTTTCATTTTTTTTAAAATGTATTTCTTTATTTTTTTTTTTTTTTTACACTGTCCCTTTTTTTATCAATTTTATTGCTATCACAAGAGACTTAAAACATCCCTTGTGATAGCATGGGCAGTGAGTTACTCTTTACTGATAGATCTCTTGTCTGTTCGACCCCAGATCTCTCTTCTATGCTTAAAAGCATCTGATCAGTCCAATATAGTTTTGATCAGATGCTTCACAAGCCAAGAACGGGTTGTAAACAGCAAACCAAAACCAGAAGTGATGAAATCCTTGTCGCTTGCTGTGTGTTCAACAGGACTAACAGGTCGCAGCAGTTCCGGACACACCAGTTACACCTGAGAGTCTGGAAAAGGTGGCAGGCACCTTTCTGCATCCCAAAGAAGTGATCAGGTGGTTGTAGAGCTGCTCAGATCACTTCTACAGGAAAGCCCAGTGCTGGGTACAAATTTTGATACTGGAATCATGGCTGCAGCTGCAGCCATGATCCCAGTATAACCACTTCAACCTAAGAATGTATGGGTAAGTCCTAAGGGCACTGCAATGTGTGCATGCTGTTTGTCTCAGGTGTAAATGAATATACACTTTACTGACAACCCCTCTTGTCTTAAAATGCAGACCTCCGACCCTTGAAATATAAAATAAAAATATTATTGTCAAAAATGTATTGCCAGCCCCTGCCTTCAGTAATATCATAATGTCAATTTTTTGGCACATATCCCAACAGCACTAATACGTTGTTCTTTTCAAAATCAAAATCTAGAAATATTACCTTCTCTTTGCAAAAGGATCTCTCACCAGGAGCATGAGGAAAGTACTGCCGATAACCAGCAATTGTCAGAGAAAAGATCGGCACTGATCATCAGTGCCCTGATGATCAGTGCCCTGATGATCAGTGCCCAGCAGTGCCACCCAGTAGTGCCACCCACTTGTGCCCAGCAGTGCATCCCACCAGTACCCAGCAGTGCCACCCACCTGTGCCACTCATCAGTGCCCAGCAGTACTGCCAGTCAGTGCCAGGCTGTGCAGCCAGTCAGTGCTTTCAGTCAGTGTCACCTATCAGTGCTCATCAGTGCTGTCCCATCATTGCGGCATATCAGTGCAGCATCACCAATGCCGCTTATCAGTGCCGCCTATAAGTGCCCAGCAGTGCTGCCTATCAGTGCAGCCTCATCAACGCACATCAGTGAAGGAAAAAAATGTTAGAATAGAAACAAAGAAACTTTTTTTCAAATGTAATGCTCTTTTTTTGTTTATAGCGCAAAAAATAAAACACCAAAAGGAATCTCTATTTGTATGAAAAAAATGATAAAAATTTCATATGGGTAAAATGTTGAATGACTGCGCAATTGTTGCTCAAAGTGCGACAGTGCTGAAAGCTGAAAATTGGCCTGGGCATAAGTGGCCGGTAGGCAAGTGGTTAAGCTTCCACTTCCGAGTAAGAACTCTTAATTTACCTAATCATATCAGAGAAATATTACATTTCAGAGTCTATAGATTTGGTCAACAATGACTGGTAAGTATTATTATTATACAGGATTTATAAAGCACCAACAGTTTGCGCAGTGCTTTACAATATAAGGGAGACAGTACAATTACAATACATTTCAGTACAGAAGGAATGTGAGGGCCCTGCTCAAGGAGCTTACAATCTGTTAGGAATGGACTGGCCAGCAATGGTGGGACTCACCTGCCTTTTGATCTGCAGTACCAGGGCTGGCCAGCGGGTGCTCCCAGCAATCAAAGACTCAACCTTTCAGCCAGCTAACACCTGGAACTGATGATACTGGGGTATTTAAGGGATGGCCAGACTTGCAGACTCTGCCTTGGTGTTGTGTTTGTCCTGGGCCCTGTATCTGTCCTGCATCCTGTTTCTGTTCCTTTGCTGACTTCTCCTGCTCTGATCCTGGCTTGTGACCCTGACCATCCTTCTGTCTGACCCTCTGTACTACGCTGCTTGCTACCTGCTGAACCTGGCCTGTGACCCCGACCATTCTCTGCTTGCTCCCCCTGTACCTACCTGCCCATTGATATTGACCCGGCCTGCCTGACGACGCTTGCTTGTATATACTGTTATCTGTGGGTGGTTGGTTTGGTTTGTTGCACTGTGTTATGTTTTAGTATTGCACTGCATTTATGTTTGTATTGTTAGTGTTAATAAATTGTATTGTTATTCACATATCTGAAGTCTGCGTTTCCCTGCATCAGTCACACACCTCTGGTCATACCTGGGAGCCCTGACATTACACCAAGGCCAATCCTGACCAGAAGTGGCTGCACAGGGAAGCCATCTTGGCTTGTTGATGGGAAGGATGGATCTGGATGAGGTTGAATATTGATATCTGCTAGTGTTTGATGACAGGGAGTATGCTTATCAGACTCTGAAGGAGTATACCCGGGATGAACTGCTAGAATGTATACGGCTCGCTCATGTTCTAGTAGATCAGGGCATAGAGTTCTCTGAGGTGCAGCCTTTGATTGAAGTTTGTGCTGAATTGGTTTCATCTGGTTCCCCCGAATGCAGGGATGAATTTTTGCCACCATTTAGTGCAGACCAGGTAGAGTCCCTGGTGTGGTTATTAGAGGATGATGTGGGTTACTTTCTGGAGCGTTATTCCACATGTTCACCACAGGTACTAAGAGACTGTATAAACGCAGTGCAGTCATTGACCAGACAGGCTTTGTGTAAGCTCAGCTTTGTTCAACCCATACTGCAGACATGGACAGATTTGTTGCACCCAGCCTCAGTCAGCTTACAAAGACCCAGTCCTGCTTCTAATCTATTTCCTCAAAACTCTATTCCTGCATTCCCAACAGCTCCTCCTGCCCTGCTATCTACCGCATGTCAGTACCCTGTTCCCACTCGCTGCACCTATCCTGCCTTTAACCCTGTAAAAAAGCCCTCTGTAGCAACCGCTCCCTCTCCTGTTCCATCCTCCAGTTCTTCTCTGTCTCCAGCTGCTCCATTCGTTTGCAGACCTGCGTTTACTTGCAGTGCTCCAGTAGTTAAAACCAGAAAAAAGCGAAAATTCTTTCCAACCAATACCATCCTGCCAGTATCCAAACCGGTGAGCCTGCCTTCCGTGGTTCAGCCTGAAGCCTCTCTTCAGCCTGATGCCGGTACGCAGCCTGATGCCTCTCTTCAGCCTGATGCCTGTACGCAGCCTGATGCCTCTCTTCAGCCTGATGCCTCTACTCGGCCTGAAGCCTCTACTCGGCCTGATGCCTCTACTCGGCCTGAAGCCTCTACTCGGCCTGATGCCTCTACTCGGCCTGAAGCCTCTACTCGGCCTGATGCCTCTACTCGGCCTGATGCCTCTACTCGGCCTGAAGCCTCTACTCGGCCTGATGCCTCTACTCGGCCTGAAGCCTCTACTCGGCCTGATGCCTCTACTCGGCCTGAAGCCTCTACTCGGCCTGATGCCTCTACTCGGCCTGATGCCTCTACTCGGCCTGAAGCCTCTACTCGGCCTGAAGCCTCTACTCGGCCTGAAGCCTCTACTCGGCCTGAAGCCTCTACTCGGCCTGAAGCCTCTACTTGGCCTGAAGCCTCTACCCAGCATGATGAACTGATCCAGCCTGACGATCCTATTAGGCCAGTTGACTCGATGCCCGCTGTTGATCCAGATGATCCGGTACCTGATCCGGTGCCCGCTGTCGAGCCAAATGACCTGATGCCTGGTGACCCAGTGCCCGCTGTCATACCTGGTGACCCGATGCCCGCTGTCGAGCCAGACAATCCGGTACCTGATGACCCGGTGCTCACGGTCGTGCCTGTTGACTCGGAGCCCACTGCCTTGCCAGATGACGCAGTGCCCGCTGTCAAGCCAAATGACCTGATGCCTGGTGACCCAGTGCCCGCTGTCCAGCCAGACGATCCAATGTCTGACCCAGTGCCTGCGGTCATACCAGTTGACTCGGAGCCCACTGCCTTGCCAGATGACGCGGTGCCCGCTGTCGAGCCAAATGACCTGATGCCTGGTGACCCGATGACCGCTGTCCAGCCAGACGATCCAATGTCTGACCCAGTGCCAGCGGTCATCCCAGTTGACTCGGAGCCCACGGTTGTGCCTGGTGACTCGGTGCCCGCCGCCCCGCCTGGGGGCCTGAGACCTGTCGTTCCGCCTGGGGGTCCGGCACCCGCCACTCCGCCTGAGGGTCCGAGACCTGTCGCTCCACCTGGGGGTCCGGCGCCCGCCGCTCCGCCTGAGGGCCCAAGACCTGTCGCTCCATCTGGGGGTCCGGCGCCCGCCGCTCCGCCTGAGGGTCCGAGACCTGTCGCTCCGCCTGAGGGCCCGAGACCTGTCGCTCCATCTGGGGGTCCGAGACCTGTCGCTCCATCCGGGGGTCCGGCGCCCGCCGCTCCGCCTGAGGGTCCGAGACCTGTCGCTCCGCCTGGGGCTCCGGCGCCCGCCGCTCCGCCTGAGGGCCCGAGACCTGTCGCTCCTCCTGGGGGTCCGGCGCCCGCCGCTCCGCCTGAGGGCCCGAGACCTGTCGCTCCGCCTGGGGGTCCGGCGCCCGCCGCTCCGCCTGAGGGCCCGAGACCTGTCGCTCCACCTGGGGGTCCGGCGCCCGCCGCTCCGCCTGAGGGCCCGAGACCTGTCGCTCCATCTGGGGGTCCGGCGCCCGCCGCTCCGCCTGAGGGCCCGAGACCTGTCGCTCCTCCTGGGGGTCCGGCGCCCGCCGCTCCGCCTGAGGGCCCGAGACCTGTCGCTCCGCCTGGGGGTCCGGCGCCCGCCGCTCCGCCTGAGGGCCCGAGACCTGTCGCTCCATCTGGGGGTCCGGCGCCCGCCGCTCCGCCTGAGGGCCCGAGACCTGTCGCTCCGCCTGGGGGTCCGGCGCCCGCCGCCCCGCCTGGGGGCACGATGCCCGTCGCCCCGCCTGGGGGCACGATCCCTGTCGCCCCGCCTGGGGGCACGATGCCTGTCGCCCCGCCTGGGGGCACGATGCCTGTCGCCCCGCCTGGGGGCACGATGCCTGTCGCCCCGCCTGGGGGCACGATGCCTGGGGGCACGATGCCTGTCGCCCCGATGCCTGTCGCCCCGCCTGGGGGCATGATGCCTGTCGCCCCGCCTGGGGGCACGATGCCTGTCGCCCCGCCTGGGGGCACGATGCCTGTCGCCCCGCCTGGGGGCACGATGCCTGTCGCCCCGCCTGGGGGCACGATGCCTGTCGCCCCGCCTGGGGGCCCGGTGCCTGCTGCTCCGCCCGGGGGCCCGGTGCCTGCTGCTCCGCCCGGGGGCCCGGTGCCTGCTGCTCCGCCCGGGGGCCCGGTGCCTGCTGCTCCGCCCGGGGGCCCGGTGCCTGCTGCTCCGCCCGGGGGCCCGGTGCATGTCGCCCCGCCCGGGGGCCCGGTGCATGTCGCCCCGCCCGGGGGCCCGGTGCCTGCTGCTCCGCCCGGGGGCCCGATGCATGTCGCCCCGCCCGGGGGCCCGGTGCCTGCTGCTCCGCCCGGGGGCCCGGTGCCTGCTGCTCCGCCCGGGGGCCCGGTGCCTGCTGCTCCGCCCGGGGGCCCGATGCATGTCGCCCCGCCCGGGGGCCCGGTGCCTGCTGCTCCGCCCGGGGGCCCGGTGCCTGCTGCTCCGCCCGGGGGCCCGGTGCCTGCTGCTCCGCCCGGGGGCCCGGTGCCTGCTGCTCCGCCCGGGGGCCCGGTGCCTGCTGCTCCGCCCGGGGGCCCGGTGCCTGCTGCTCCGCCCGGGGGCCCGCTGCCTGCTGCTTCGCCTGGTAAACCGATGTGCCTCTGCCCGGAGTCCTGCCCGATGTGCCTCTGCCCGGAGTCCTGCCCGATGTGCCTCTGCCCGGAGTCCTGCCCGATGTGCCTCTGCCCGGAGTCCTGCCCGATGTGCCTCTGCCCGGAGTCCTGCCCGATGTGCCTCTGCCCGGAGTGCTGCCCGATGTGCCTCTGCCCGGAGTGCTGCCCGATGTGCCTCTGCCCGGAGTCCTGCCCGATGTGCCTCTGCCTGATGTGCCTCTGCCCGGTGTGCCTCTGCTCGATGTGCCTCTGCCCGATGTGCCTCTGCCCGATGTGCCTCTGCCCGATGTGCCTCTGCCCGGTGTGCCTCTGCTCGGTGTGCCTCTGCTCGATGTGCCTCTGCCCGGAGTCCAGCCCGGTGTGCCTCTGCCCGGAGTCCAGCCCGGTGTGCCGCTGCCCGGTGTGCCAGTCTTTGATATCCCGCCAGTTACCAGACCCGGGCGGTGGAACATTTTGCCCAGCTAGGACTGTTTGGAGCGTCCTGAGGCCGCTCCTTGAGGGGGGGGTACTGTTAGGAATGGACTGGCCAGCAATGGTGGGACTCACCTGCCTTTTGATCTGCAGTACCAGGGCTGGCCAGCGGGTGCTCCCAGCAATCAAAGACTCAACCTTTCAGCCAGCTAACACCTGGAACTGATGATACTGGGGTATTTAAGGGATGGCCAGACTTGCAGAACGTTGTTCTTTTCAAAATCAAAATCTACAAATATTACCTTCTCTTTGCAAAAGGATCTCTCACCAGGAGCATGAGGAAAGTACTGCCGATAACCAGCAATTGTCAGAGAAAAGATCGGCACTGATCATCAGTGCCCTGATGATCAGTGCCCTGATGATCAGTGCCCAGCAGTGCCACCCAGTAGTGCCACCCACTTGTGCCCAGCAGTGCATCCCACCAGTACCCAGCAGTGCCACCCACCTGTGCCACTCATCAGTACCCAGCAGTACTGCCAGTCAGTGCCAGGCTGTGCAGCCAGTCAGTGCTTTCAGTCAGTGTCACCTATCAGTGCTCATCAGTGCTGTCCCATCATTGCGGCATATCAGTGCAGCATCACCAATGCCGCTTATCAGTGCCGCCTATAAGTGCCCAGCAGTGCTGCCTATCAGTGCAGCCTCATCAACGCACATCAGTGAAGGAAAAAAATGTTAGAATAGAAACAAAGAAACTTTTTTTCAAATGTAATGCTCTTTTTTTGTTTATAGCGCAAAAAATAAAACACCAAAAGGAATCTCTATTTGTATGAAAAAAATGATAAAAATTTCATATGGGTAAAATGTTGAATGACTGCGCAATTGTTGCTCAAAGTGCGACAGTGCTGAAAGCTGAAAATTGGCCTGGGCATAAGTGGCCGGTAGGCAAGTGGTTAAGCTTCCACTTCCGAGTAAGAACTCTTAATTTACCTAATCATATCAGAGAAATATTACATTTCAGAGTCTATAGATTTGGTCAACAATGACTGGTAAGTATTATTATTATACAGGATTTATAAAGCACCAACAGTTTGCGCAGTGCTTTACAATATAAGGGAGACAGTACAATTACAATACATTTCAGTACAGAAGGAATGTGAGGGCCCTGCTCAAGGAGCTTACAATCTGTTAGGAATGGACTGGCCAGCAATGGTGGGACTCACCTGCCTTTTGATCTGCAGTACCAGGGCTGGCCAGCGGGTGCTCCCAGCAATCAAAGACTCAACCTTTCAGCCAGCTAACACCTGGAACTGATGATACTGGGGTATTTAAGGGATGGCCAGACTTGCAGACTCTGCCTTGGTGTTGTGTTTGTCCTGGGCCCTGTATCTGTCCTGCATCCTGTTTCTGTTCCTTTGCTGACTTCTCCTGCTCTGATCCTGGCTTGTGACCCTGACCATCCTTCTGTCTGACCCTCTGTACTACGCTGCTTGCTACCTGCTGAACCTGGCCTGTGACCCCGACCATTCTCTGCTTGCTCCCCCTGTACCTACCTGCCCATTGATATTGACCCGGCCTGCCTGACGACGCTTGCTTGTATATACTGTTATCTGTGGGTGGTTGGTTTGGTTTGTTGCACTGTGTTATGTTTTAGTATTGCACTGCATTTATGTTTGTATTGTTAGTGTTAATAAATTGTATTGTTATTCACATATCTGAAGTCTGCGTTTCCCTGCATCAGTCACACACCTCTGGTCATACCTGGGAGCCCTGACACAATCTAAAGGACGGGGGAGGTGATACAAAAGGTGATAGCTGCGGGGGATGATCTAGTGGAGGTGATTCAAGTACAGTTCTTAGGTAGAGGTGGGGTAGGCTTCCCTGAAGAAGTGAGTTTTCAAAGATCGCCTAAAGGCAGACAGGGTGGGAGCTGACCGGACATGCTGTGGTAGGGAGTTCCAGAGGATGGGAGAGGCTCTGGAGAAGTCCTGGAGGCGAGTGTGGGAGGAGGTGGTGAGGGAGCTAGAGAAGAGGATATCATGGGAGGAGTGGAATGGGCGATTTGGGCGGTATCTGTGGATGAGGTTGGCGATGTAGCTAGGGGCAGTGTTGTGGATGGCTTTGTAAGCTGTGGTTAGTATTTTGAAATTTATACATTGGGTTAGTGGAAGCCAGTGAAGGGATTGGCAGAGAGGGGCAGCAGTCACTGATCGGTTGGTAAGGTGTATGAATCTAGCTGCATTCGTAATAGACTGAAGGAGGGATAGAATGTGTAACGGTAGACCAGTGAGGAGGGAGTTGCAGTAATCAAGGCGGGATATAACCAAAGCATGGATAAGTTGTCTTGTGGTGTCATTGGTCAGGAAGGGGTGGATTTTGGAAATGTTCCAGAGGTTGAGGTGGCAGGATTTAGCCAGTGAGTGGATGTGGGGCCCAAATGAGAGGTCAGAGTCTAGGATTACGCCTAGCACCCTGGCATGAGGGGAAGGACCAATGGTTGTGCTGTTGATCTTAATGGTAAAGTCATGAGTGGGGGATCGGGGAGGAGAACATATTACAAGCTCAGTTTTTGAAAGATTGAGTTTAAAGTAGTGATGTGACATCCATGCTGATATGTCGCTTAGTTGATTTGTGATATGTGAGGAGATTGAGGGGGTGAGCTGGGGAGTGGAGAGATACAGTAGATCTGGGTGTCATCAGCATAGAGGTGGTATTGAAAACCATGGGAGGCAGTTGGCACAGGGAGGAGGTATAGAGAGAGAAAAGGAGGGGCCCAAGAACAGAACCTTGGGGTACCCCAACAGAAAGAGGAAGCGGAGCGGAGGAGGAGGCGCTGTATGTGACACTGAAAGTGCTCTGAGAAAGGTAAGAGGAGAACCAGGAGAGAGCAGAGTCATGGAGGCCGATGGAGTGGAGTTTACTAAGGAGGAGCGGGTGGTCGACTGTGTCAAAGGCAGCGGAAAGGTCAAGGAGTATGAGTTTGGAGTAATGGCCGTTGGTTTTAGCAGTTAGTAGGTCATTAGTGAGTTTTAGTAAGGCAGTTTCTGTGGAATGTGACACTCACCAGCCGTCCCATGGACTGTACTGTATTCTGGATGTGAAAGGAATTTTTTTACACTTGCTGATTTCACATTGAGGACTTTAGTTCACAATCAAATATTATGCATTTTATTATTTACATTTGTTATATAATGTACAATATGAAAAAGGGTGTAAAATAAAATTATTATTATTATTATACAGGATTTATATAGCGCCAACAGTTTGCTCAGAGCTTTACAATATATAAAGGGAGACAATACAGCAACGGTACAGTTCAATACAAGAGGGTTAGGAGGGCCCTGCTCCTTGGAGCTTACAATCTAAGAGGGAGAGGCTGGTGGTACAAAAGGTAATAACTGTGGGGAATGGACTGGTAGGAGGAAAAGAAGATTCCGTTATTAGTTGAAGGCAGGATAGGCTTTCCTGAAGAGATAGGTTTTCATAGATCTCTTAAAAGTGGGAAGAGTAGGCGATAGTCTGATAGATTGGGGTAGAGAGTTCCAGAGAATGGGGGAGGTTCTGTGGAGAAGTTCTGGAGATGAGCATTGGAGGAGGAGACAAGAGAGCTAGAGAGCAGGAGGTCGTGCGAGGAGCGGAGAGGATGGTTTGGGTGATATTTGGAGACAAGATTAGTGATGTAATTTGGGGCAGAGTTATAAATGGCTTTATATATTATTGTTAATGTTTTGAATTTTATCTGTTGGGCAATGGGAAGCCAGTGGAGGGATTGGCAGAGAGGGATGACAGATATGGAACGGTTAGTAAGGTGGATGAGTCTGGCAGCAGCATACTTGATAGACTGAAGAGGGGATAGCCTGCGATGAGGTAGGACAATGAGGAGGGAGTTACAATAGTCAAGGTGAGAGATATCCAGGGAGTGAATAATTTGCTTAGTGGTTTCCGAGGTTAAGAATGGGTGTATCTTGCAGATGTTGCGGAGGTGAAGTCTACAAGATTTGGACAGTGATTGGTTTGGGGATGAAAGGACGGATGGGAGTCTAGGATTACACCTAGGACCCTGGCATGAGGGGAGGGACTGATGGTTGTATTATTGATCTTGATGAATAAGTCAGGAGAGGGTACATGGGCTGGAGGGAATAGTATGAGCTCAGTTTTCGAAAGATTGAGTTTGAGGAAGTGGAGTGACATCCATGCCGATATGTTGCTTAGTAGGATAGTAATGCGAGAGGAGACTGAAGGGGTGAGGTGAGGAGTAGAAAGATAGATTTGTGTGTCATCAGCATAGAGATGGTACATGAAGCCATGGGAGTTTATTAAGTGACCAAGGGAGGAGGTATAGATGGAGAAGAGAAGGGCTCCAAGGACAGAACCTTGAGGGAACCCTGCAGAAAGAGGGAGTGGAGAGGAGGAGTTATCGGTAATGCTGAAGGAGCGCTGCGATAGGTAGGAGGAGAACCGGGGAGTTTTTTGAGGAGGAGGGGATGGTCAACAGTATGAAAAGCCACAGAGAGGTCAAGTAGTAAGAGTACAGAGTAGCGGTCATTGGTTTTAGCAGTTAGTAAATCAGTAGTGAGTTTTAGTAGGGCAGTTTCAGTGGAGTGTAGTGAGTGAAAGCCAGACTGTAAAGGGTCAAAAAGGTTGTTGTCAGTGAGGTAGGAGCTCAGGCGATTGTAGACTAAGCATTTACAGGTAAACGGGAGCAGGGAGATGTGTCTTAAGTTGTTCAGGTTGGTGGGGTCCAGCGAGGGCTTTTTAAGTATGGGAGTGATGTGTGCATACTTTAGAGGGGTCGGGAAGGCACCATTAGAGAGGAAGAGATTGAAGATGTGAGAGAGGGAGCATAGGATAGAAGAAGAGGTGTCTGTAGTAGTTGTAAGGGGACAGGATCCAGGTCCAGGTGGTGAGATGGGCTTCTGAGAAAACTTTAGTAATCTTAGCAGTAGTGGCAAAGTCAAAAAAGCAAAGTGTTGAGGGAGGTTTACTATAAGGTATGCTAAGTGGGATGGATGTCTGTGCAGTGGAGATGCCCCTACGAATTGCATCAATCTTGTTTTTGAAATAATTTGCAATCTCATAAGCAGTGAGTGAGGTATTAGGTGGAGGTGTATGTGGAGAGAGTAGAGTCAAAAATAGAGAAGAGACGACGAGAACTGGATGACAAGGTATTAATAAGAGTAACAAAGTAGGCTTGTTTAGCAGCATGGAGGGAGGAATTGTATGTTAAGAAAGCAGATTTATATAGGCTGAAAGCTTGCTGGGATTTGGTTTTACACCACAATCGCTCCAGCGCACGACTATGTCGCTTAAGATTTCTGGCGTTGTCAGTCTGATACTTTGTGTAGTTAGAGGAGCAAATGAGTCTAGTGTGGATGAAAGCAAGCTGTTGTAGACAGCAGTGGCCAAGTCAGGGCAGGAAAGGGGAGAGATTCTGTCATAAAGGCGGTCAGTTGCAGAGTGGAAAAGACAAGGGTTTAAGTTGTGATGGTTTCTGCGGGTATTTGTTTTCTGTTCGGAGGGATAGATGTTTAAAAGATTTTAATTATAAATTTATGCCTGGGGTGTAAAGGTAAAAAAAAAAAAATCTTTAATGGCTAAGCCTCCTCTGCAGAACCGCAGCTCCCACTTTCAAGCCCCTCATCAATTAACAGCAGCATATAAAAATAAGTACTCATTCAAGCTTTGCTGGCCTGGGAGTCTAAGGAAATTGTCTCAGTAGTTTTGTCCCTAAAATAATGCAGAAAACATTATGAGATTGGATGTCATACTGAAAAAAATAATACATTTTTATCAGCTGAAAGAATATCAAAAGCTAAAACATATATTTTCTTATTTGTTATAGGGGGGGATTAAAATCGCTGTTAGTTTTTTTGTCATATTTGTCTCATTAGGGAAATTTCCCTTCCCTTCCTGTACTGTAGACTCAACAGGAGTCCAAATCTAAAAAAAAACCTTTTGCCTTTAGTTATACTTTAATGCTTGATTTAACTAAAAAGTCAAATGTTGTTTCTCTTCAGAGATACAGTGGTCAATAATGTTTGTGCAATGCACTCAATAACATAAAAAAAAGAGCAAATTGATTTTTTTGCTCTGCATGGTTACAGTGTAAATTCTGATGCAGTTAGTTTGTTTTACTACAGAGTACCAAAAATATCCTTGTTCATACCTCATTATAATTATGACTGCATCTCTGGAGTCAATATAGTTAGCAGTTAGCAAATTGCTTCCAAAATCTATATATTTTTCGTTTTTCATCTTCACTGCTTCTAATTATATTGCAGTTTCCAGCTGATAGTTTGATAATACTATAAAAATAGGATGAAGATGTTAATATTATTATTAGTAGTAATAAAACTTTCAGTGAAGCGTGCTAATGGAAGCATAGTTGCAAATTATTTGGTCTGCTAATATATAAATGGCAAGGGCAGAGCAGCTGGAGGGTAATGTAAAACTTGGAGTAAAACTTGGTTTTGAAATTTTGTGTTACAATCTATGGTGTTAGCTAACAGTATTCCTATGTGTACGCTATTCACAGTTAATTAATATTCTCTGCATAATGCAATTAGTTTCTCCAACAATATGTCCACCCACTATCCCAGTCTAAAGATTTTTGTGTCCTATGGTTTTACCTTAAAGTATAAATCTGGGCAAAAAACATAAATGACATACAAGAACAGTCTGCCAGTCCCATCTGTATTAGTTTTGTTACCTGTTGATCCTGGAAGTAGATCCTGTAAAAGGATCACAAATTTGTTCATTCTGCAGTGAAAATGCACAGCAGCTTTGTTACACTGTGGACAGAGTAGTCTCAAAGGAGAATCATGGCCAAAGCTATTTTGGCTATACTTTTAGTATGGGTCACTTCTGTGAACCATTTTCAGCCAACAGCGGGCTAAAGTCAGCTGTTGGCTGAGTCAGTCAGACTGTCCAGACTTCGAAGACAGCCCAACTTTAAAGTCAAGATCTACCCATATGCCTGAACAGCAGTAGGCTCAGCTTCTCAGTCAGGGGCGGACTAACCATTTGAGCACTCAGGCACTGCCCGAGGGCCCAGGATCAGTAGGGGGCCCCATGAGATGCCCCTGGTACCTTTCATTGGCTTTTTCATTGGCTTTTTTGGGTGTGGGCGAGGACACAGGGGCCCCATGATCCCCTATTGCCCCTTCCACTCCCTCCATGGTCCAGTGCTCCAGTGAGTGATCAGTGGTCTTTAATCAGTTAGATCTCATTCTGCAGATGGGATTGGCGCTGCAGACATCCAGGTTAGCATCATTTTTTTGTTTTTTTTCTATTCCCAAACTCTTTTAAATGGATATGTAGTTTTAAATGGACTTTAGGTAATAGACATATTAAAGGAGATCTCACAGTGAAAAGCATTGTCCACCCTATATACCAGGGCAGGGGCGGACTGACAACTCATGGGGCCCCCTGGCAACAGGGGATCATGGGGCCCCTGTGTCCTCATCCACACTCAAACCACAGCGAAAAAAGCCTATGAAAGGTACCAGGGGCATCTCATGGGGCCCCCTACTGACCCTGTGCCCTCAGGAAGGGCCCGAGTGCCCGAATGGTCAGTCCGCCCCTGTACCAGGGTATCCACCCCAAAAATAAACAGCAGCTTTAGAGTAAAAAAACTGTAGGGAAACCGTTATTAAATACACTGTACTTACCTTACCCCCAGCATCCACCCTCAATGCCTAGGTGAGTGGTGATGTCACCATATTTTTGGTGAAATCCCCAGGGAATGCTGAGTATCGTAAATTTTAAGAGAAGTTGTTAGCCATTTCCTGGGATCTCACCAAAAGGATCATAAAGTCACATTTTGTAGTACAGAAGTCAGAGGTAAGGTATGTACAATAAATTTACTAACTTTTCTCCTTATGCACCTTTGCTGCTTATTATTATGAATGTACATACATAGTTACATGATCTTGATTTTACTGCAAATTACAAATAAAAATAAAAAAGTAAATATCATTTGAAATGCACAAATAAGAAGATAATGAGGGTGGGATTATCCAGTTACTAAAAAGGAGAAACGACCAGCATGCTCAGACTCCACTTAAACCTTTACCTGAAGCAAGTTTGTCAAGAACTGCCATGGTCTCTGAACTTTGAAAGAATTGTGTTGGAAGCAGCTAATGGAGTAGATTATAAAGGTGCAGTGATGTTTACATGCTTGCAGAATGGAAAAGTTCATATAAACAAGCTTCAAAGCTCAAATACTGGGGTCACTTCTTCTACCCCCTTTGCTTCCCCCTTCCACCATCAGAGGTCCCTCAAACAATATTGCAAAAAAGTTTATATTTACCACCTTGGGTGGTTCCAAATAAAGCAGAGAGCAGGGCTGACACAATGAGGTCAGTGCCGCTCTCTGCACCATCACACAGAGATCGCAGAGTTCTGAGAGTCATTCAAGACAAAAAGACTAAGAACATCTTGTAATTAAAAGTGAATATTGCAGCAGTAGTTCCATGGCCAAAAATATTGGCACCCCTGCATTTCTGTCAAATATTACATCACTTCGCCCAGAAAATTATTGTAATAACAAATGTTTAGGCATTCTCATGTTTTTTTTTCTATTGTTTATATTGGTACGACACAAAAAAGTGGAGAAACAAAAAGCTAAACCTGATACATTCCACCCACAACTCCAAAAATGGACTGGACAAAATTATTGGCACCCTCAATTTAACATTTGGTAGCACACCCCTTGGAAAAAAGAACTGAAATCAATCGCTTCCTGTAACCATCAATGCATTTCTTACATCTCTGTATTTGGACCACTCTTCTTTCCCCAACTGCTCCAGGTATCTCAGATTGGAAGGCTTACTTTTCCCAATTGCAGTTTTGAGATCTCTCCTCAGATGCTCTATGGGATTGAAATCTGGACTAATTGCTGGCCAGTTCAGTACTCTCCAGCGCTTTGTGTAAAACCATTGCTGGGTGCTTTTTGACGTGCGTTTTGGGTCATTGCTGTAAGACCCATGACCGCTGACGGAGACCCAACTTTCTGACACTGGGCCCTACATTGCACCCCAGAATTCTTTGGTAGTCTTCAGATTTCATAATGTCATGTGCTCGGTCAAGACATCCAGTGCCTAAAGCAGCAAAGCAACCCCAAACCATCAGTGAACCTTCACCATGTTTGACTGTAGGGACTATATTCTTTTCTTTAAAGGCCTCATTGCTTATTCTGAAAACAGCAG
Source organism: Staurois parvus (assembly GCF_062004578.1). Taxonomy (NCBI): domain Eukaryota; kingdom Metazoa; phylum Chordata; class Amphibia; order Anura; family Ranidae; genus Staurois; species Staurois parvus. The sequence continues at coordinate 3,194,139 of NW_028318094.1, forward strand.
AATGATGGGTTTTACAAAAAAAGATGTGATTTTGTTTCCTCTGTCCACAGCACATTCTCCCAAAAGGATTTGGGCTCCCTCAAGTAAGTTTTGGAAAACTCCAATCTGGCTTTCCTATGTTTCTGTGTCAGCAGAGGGGTCCTCCTGAGTCTAATACCATAGTGTCCCTTTTCATTCCGATGGCGACATATAGTTCCAGCTGACACAATTGTACCCTATGGCTGAAGCTCAGCTTGAACTTGTCTGGAAATTGATTGAGGTTCTTTCCTCATTCCTTCATTGCAATTCTCTTTCAGCCACGTCCAGGGAGATTAGCTACAGTGCCAAGGGCTGTAAACATATTTTCAATGCTTTGCACAAGAACATTAAGATCCCTAGTGATGAACTTCTACCTTTGAGATTGTCCATGCTTTTCCACAACTTTTGTTCTCAAATACTCAGACAATTCGTTGCTGTTCTTTCTCTTCTCCATGCTACACAGAGACATACAACAGAAAGGTTGAGTCAATTTTTTACCATTTTAACTGGTTGCCGGTGTGATTTCTATATTGTCAGCACCTGTTAATTGATACAGGTGAGTTTAATTACAAATTACAGCAGCATCACACAGGGGTGTGGAAATTTTTGAAAAACTACTTGTCCAGGGACTAAATCAGTGCCCCAGTCCACTTGTCCCTCATGACAATCTACTTGTCCTGATAAAAAAAAATACACTTTAACCAAAACTGTATTTAAATCTACTTTAAGTAATGTCTGGGGCTTTTAAAAACAGAAGGGGCTTTATGGCGACCTAAACATTTAATATTTTTAACATTGCACTGTATATCTCCTCCTCCTCTTCCTGCTTGTCTCCAGCCCCACACGCGGTGACTAGCAGGGAGGGGAAGGACCTTGCAGTGTAATGAGCACCGATTGGGTGCTCGTCAGGAAAGGGGAGTGTCGGGCTTATCCTTTATCCCTTTCGCTGCCCCTTTTGCACATGTTTAAAAAATAATTTAAGGCATGAAGATTGCACAAAACTCCAAAACATTATATATTTTCTGAAATAAGAGATCCTAGAGAATAAAATAGCGGTAGTTCCAATTTTTTATGTCACACGATATTATCACAAGGATCTAGGAAATGCACAATTTCAGTTAAAAATACACTTAATTTAATTTCAGGACACAAAAAGCAATAAATTATCCAATTTTTTTTCAAAATATAAAAGATGAGGTTGTATTGAGTAAATAGATATCCAACATGTCAAACCTTAAATTTGTGTGCAATGGCAACTTTAGTAACAATATATTTTCTATAAGTGACGCATTTAAAGCCCCTTATAGGTCATCCGTTTAGTGTTACGGATGAGGTCTGGTGCTAGAAGTATTGCTCTCATTCTGGCGTGCGTGGCGCTATGTAACATGTGTATTGCAATTGTCATTTTCATACGTAGGCGCCCTAGGGGCGGAGTGAAACGTGTTGCCTGGGCTGAGGCTGTTACACTTTCTTACTTGGGGTGCGCAGACATGTGTGGCTCATATGGACATTTTATTCCCTGTACATTGCTGTCTGGAGCCGGGACGAGCCCTGTTCTAGCCTGCACTCACAGTGATTGGCTTTATTGACTGAGACCCTTACAGCCTGATATATTCACTTGTGTCACTACACTTCATAACTGTTTTTCTGCAGCCGGTACTGTAACTTGGCATTTTTTGCACCATTTATGGATTTATATGTTATGTTCATACCTGGATGGGGACATATATATATATTTAGTTTATGTCATTCATTTTTCACATATCAGTCACTAAGTAGCGCAGCACCCTGTCACGCTTTATTTGCTTTTTCACTATTTTGGAATATAGTTAGGTGTCTGGGGCCACTTTGTTTGTTTTTTGGGGTTGCTTGGGGTAGGAAGGTAGCACAGGAGGATCATCTCTATACTATTGTAGAATTAATAATGTGTTTATCCCAGTATAAAGTATGCCATGCTCTGAATTTCTCCCTTTCAGTCAGGGAGTAAAACACAATGACACATACACTTTGTTTTAATTTGGTATTATTATGTAATGATGACAAATCAACATAAAAGGGAGCTATATGATCAGTATCTGATGTACAAGGGCTATTTAAACAGCACATAGACCCCTCCTTGTTCTGATGATGTCTGCGGTGATTGGCGGACAAAACGCGTTAATGTAATGGCGTCATCAGACGTGGAAGCGGTGTCCACAGGAGTTCTCACAGACATGGGAGCATATTGGATCTGACTTGAAGCCGTATGTGTGATGCCCTACACAGCTCCACAATACACATTTCCCTGCACAGAAGTAATTCCAGGGCTGATTGTAAGGCCTCTATGGGGAATAGTTTAGCAGTCAGCAATGTACAGAGACACATTCAAGATCAAGCACCCACCACCAAGTTATGAATGCTGGATACACCCTTGGTGAGTGATGCAATTACGATCTCGCAACGTATCATTTCAACTGGAGCTGTTTTTATATTTCCAACATGCTGTTCTGCTCATACCCCTATATCATCTGAAGCCTAATTCTTATAACAATTTCTACCTTTGCTGGAACAGTCATCTATTTTCCTGCAGTCCCTGATCATAAGCACATGATGGCTAGATAATGACTGTCCTATAACATCATTTTAGACTCATATGATAACTGGAACCTCTGTCACACAGATTCCTACCAATATTTTTTCTCCAATATGGTCATATTTATGATGTCGACGATACATTTTTGCCCTTCATATATAGCTACCTACGAAATTATCTTTTGACTCCTTAACAGGGTTATGTATTATTTTCTATTGATTAGAGCACACCTGTGGTTATTGGCAAATTACATCACATAATTATTGACAGTCTGTTGTTATTGCAATCCGGATTGCTAAATTTTATTTATTTGTGGTGTGTGTTTCTTCACTTTGCAAGGTTTCCCCTTTTTGTAAGATTTGTAATAAAGGAATTTTTGTACTTTGAACTACTCTGCCTGGGTTTATCTAGAACCATTCTTTCACAGCCTATTCCTATGGATGTCTTTTTCTTGAGCCTGTGAACTTTCCCTGCAACAGTTTCCAATTTGCTGTCTACTCTATGCCTCCCTTTAATAGCGAGGGCACTGGCATATCCATGAGCCCCCTTGTTGACCATTGTAAGCTTTTTTTTGCCATAGATAAGTGTGTTATCTTAAAAAAAAGAAAGACTCTACTAGATGAATCTGTACATAAATTCATAAAGACTGTGAGCCTCCAACAAACAGGATTCCCCTTTAACCCATAGTACTGGAAAACCTGGACCTCATCCCAACTTATAATGTGGTTCTTTTCTTTAACAAAGATGCTTTAGAACTTCAAGCTATTTTAGTGTAACAGCTGTGAAAAGTTCCCAGATGCCTACTTGGCGATAATAAAAAATAAGAGATAAGGCCCTGGATGGCCCAAAAAGAATGTAAGACCACATTTGTGTCCCATAGGCAGCCATCTCTTTCATTGCTGCACTTTTTTTAATTTAATCTCAGCTATTATGGGTGACATTTCACTGTAAGCTAGCATCGTGTTTAAAGAAGGTTATTATCTTTTATCAGCAATGATTAATGACTAGTATTCCAAGTAATGAGCAAAAAATGTTCTGTAATGTTTGATAATGTCTGGGACCCCAGGCTGTTATCTAGCTCTGTACTACTTTACAAGTTTGATAACTTTAATTTATTATACATTGTGATCCTTACCGAGTTGTAAAAGGGTGATGAGTTACCCTTTTCACACTGGCTGTTACACATTTATTATACAGATATGTTAGAGTACCAACTAGTTGCTGGCAGTATGACAGTCAGTGCAGTCATAGGAGCCTTGCTGAACCAGTGCTACTTAAAGTTATTAAAAATGTCTTTTATTGTAATACATTTTTTTCCTGTTTTTTTTTTTTAACCTAAAAAACTCCTAACAAAATGGAACCTATCATGTCTATTAAAAAAAGCAAAATATGTGGATAGTAGCAGGCACCACAAGGTTTGGCACGCAAAGTAGATCTCTTCTTACAAAAAAATGTAAGAATGCACTTCCTTCCTCTACACCCATTCACCTATTTTTTGTCAACTCTCCTCTCTTCAGTATTCTAATCTGAACCCAGGCCAATATGATGACACATTCCCTGGGCTGTTCTTTAAAACTCCCAAAGCAGTAGGTAAAATAAAAAAACAGCTCTGTTATAAGTACCTCTGCTCTGGTGCTATCTCTCACAGTAATTTGTTTTTCCCACAAGATGTCCTCATCTTCTGGGAATCATTGAACCTAGAAAACGGAAGCCGTACTGTTAATGCAGGGTGTCATAGACCCTTAAATAATAATCTTCACTTCAATGCTGCTCTCTTCATCAGCCCTGGAGTAGAAGTATAGAGGAAATAGGTTGAGCACATTATGTGAACAGACATCTAAACAAATTAACTTTATAAATATGTGCATTAAGAAAATGCACATTGAGAAGGCAACTGGTGGTAGGGGGGCAGGTGCTTGAAGTTAAGCTTTAATTTTGTATGCAATGCACTTCTACAGAGTATTATTGTCAATTGCAGTGATGATCTTGATGGGTCATTTATTTATTACAGGTATTTATATAGCACCGTCAATTTACACAGTGCTTTACATATATATTGTACATTCACATCAGTCCCTGCCCTCAAGGAGCTTACAATCTAAGGGTCTGAACTCACATTCATACATACACATACTAGAGTCAATTTAAAAAGGAGCCAATTAACCTATCATGATGTTTATTATAATTTTATGGTTATTATAACTTTATAATAATATTTATGGTGTGAACAAACGATTATCGAAATATATCTCAACTAGAATTGCTATCATAGCATTAGTCCCTGCTGTAGAAGAGAAAGCTAAATACAGAGTCGAAAATGTATCAAAATTTGAGCAGACCAAATCTGGAGCAGCTGCCAGCCAATCAACCCAATGAGCTGCTATCATCAGCTTGGTTAGTTAGGCTTTAAAAAATGAAAGATGGAAGCTGATTGGTTGCAGATTCTTGAAGCTCCAGTGTTGGTTAATTCCCCTTGGCATGCTTTGCATGCCTCCAGTCAAAGCCTAAACTTAGAATTCTATGTTTCTCTATGCAGTTTTGCTCTATCTTCCTTACTGCTGAATTCTCCAGCTGTTAAGATGTCACTTGTAAATGCCTTTATTCTACCATAGCAGCCCTAAGCTGACAGCTCTGAGCAAGTTGAAGAACAGTGGAAGATGAAGAATAACGAGCTGAACAGGTGCCTAATACCATTAAGTGTGGTAATCCAAACACAATGTAATCTCCCAGCAACATTTCATTTAGGTACATCATCTTGCATCCTTGGCTTTTGCCGTTGGCTTCATTAGTCCATATCAACAATGCAAACTGCCCTGGGTTCTTCACAATAAGGACACGAGATAAACAAAAACATTTTTTTTTTACTGAACAGACATTATGAATAACACATAAAGTTGATTTGTTCTTTACAAATCAGTAAATATCATTTTCTGGGTTGCTGCATTGCAGCAAAGGATTAAATTGGATTTATATGTCTCGCATCAAGCAATGCATCTAAGAAGATAATTACTACTTTCAGTAGATATGTGCTGTTTTTTGAATAATAGATTATATATTCAGCAGACTGTATTAAATCTGTGAATAATATTCGTTAACGATGCCCTATTAGTTATTATGCTATTTTGAACAAATGCAATTTTTATGACCAACATAAAATTGTCTGAGATTGTTGCTATAAAACTAGTAATAGTAAATTGTTAAATTACTGTCAACGAGACTCTGTAACTCCTTTTCAGGCTGCTAAAAGCAAGGGCAAAGTGCAGCATGCAGATGCATTTTGTAAATGTCCCCTCTTGCCCGTCTTGTACAGGAACTGATAGGACTAAGGCTACAAGGATAGCTATCTTAGTTTGCTAAATTGGGGTCCTGGGCACTATTCTCACTAGGGACATCACCTGTAGGTAGCTTGTGCATTCTTACTGTGTTTGTGTGGGTTTCCTCTTCTGTTTTGCTTTTCTCCAAATAAATACTTTTATGGTTGTTATACACAGTTCAATAAATATTTTTTTTGTGATCAATCACTTCTGACAGGAATAATAGTCAATAGTCTGATATTCAACACATAGGGAAGTAGATGTGCATAATTTTCTGCCCTGGTCAATAAATTCCGTTTTATCAAATTTGAAATCTAAATTGAATCTAAATCATTCAGAAGGGACGTTATGGCTATTTGATTATTTGACGATTTGATGGTTTGAATTTCACATCAATTGAATAATATAATCGAGGCATAATAATATAATAGATTGTAAGCTCGAAAGAGCAGGGCCCTCGAACCCCTCATGTTTTGCATTGTATTGTTATTGTTCTGTCCCCCATTGTAATGTACAGCGCTGAGCAAACTATTGGCGCTTTATAAATACTGTATAATAATAATAATAATAATAATAATGTGTGACCACCATTAGCTGAAGTTTCCTCTTTCCAAACTGATGGCTAGATTGGCTCAACCTTACTGGGATTTGCCTCAATTCGCCATGTGAACCAATCTGCTCATGAACTGCTATAGTGTTCCTTTTGATCCCCCTCAAAGGGCCCATAGGGTTGACTTACTAAACGCAAATAGACTGCTCACTTTGCATGGGAAGTTGCACTTTCCACGGGAATTTTCCCCAGAGCTTAGACAATGTGGCGAAATTTTACTTTGCAAAGATTATCCAATCACCTGCAGAGAAAATAAAAAAAAACAGCTTTCAACATTTTTGCTTATACGTGCTTGGATGATGGAACTGGCAAAGCATTTGACATGGTGGGATTTTTAAGGCACAGCACAATTGTTCTATTAAAACATACAATGTATTAATACACAAACATAAAAGAGTTCTTTACATCTGATTTAATGACACTAAATCTGATGTAAATAACTCTTTTATGTGTGTGCGTATAAATAAATTGTATGTTTTAATAGAACAATTGTGCTGTGCCTTAAAAGTCCCACCATGTCAAATGCTTTGCCAATTTATATAAAATAGGGATGTGGCACCTTATTGGTCATTTATTTTGACTAGAATGATGGAAGTTTTACCTCACTCACAAAGCTTTGGTGAAAATTCCCTTGCAAGGTAAACACTATTTGCCTTCAGTAAGTCAACCCATATGCGTAAATGGAATTGGATCTTTGAACGGAGGACAGGTGGATGATTGATGGCTCTGCCCCCTCCGTTGACAGATCACGTTCCATTTACAAAATCTGTGATATGGATTCTTTGACAGAAACACCTGGGAAGAAAAGGTGGGCATAGTCAGGCTCTTGATTAGAGCCTGTGACAGCCCCTTAGTTATATTGATGCCCTCCGCACAGGAAGATACAGTGGAGGGGGTGGGGTGGTCAGGACGAAGGAGGATTATTACTAAAAGAACAGGAATCAGCAAAAGGGACATATCCTAGTAAGTTATCTTCCCGTGCTGATTTTTCTGTTTTGCTTTTGGCTACACTTAGGCTTTAATGCAATGTGGTTTTATGCATTAAAACAGCCCAGTCATTGTGTATGAGCTAGCATTGCACCTTAATACTTGAAACAAACTGACCTGACCCTTTTTTGTTAATGCCACAATGCAGAGCATATATGTTTTGGACTGCTGCAGTGTGCATTGCTTGTTACTGTCAGAGTGCTTTGGGGTACCATTTTGGCACCACAAGGCACATATGTGAATGGAACCTTAGCAGGTCATTTTCAATTGCAGAGTGAGTTCCTGCTGACACTGTATACCAGCTTTCCCAAGTAGTGTTCCTCTTGAGGTTGCTAGGTATTTGTTGATCAGTGGTGCATTAATCTTCCACCTGATGAAGCCTACACAGTCCTGGCGCCAACACCACTCATCACTATGGAACCAGGAAAGCCTTTTATCTTTCAGATAAATAACCGCTATCATCAGTGATCTGTTTAGCAGTCTGAGTGGACAACATTCTTCAGTATAACAAAGCATTCTTCCTACTAACCATCAACCTAAGGGTGCACCACACTGATAACCAGTTCTTTCTAATAAACAACATTGTAAAAGGGCATTTACTGCACTGAACACCAGTGTACAGGGTCCCTTCTCCTACTGACCACAAAGCTAAGGTCCCTCTCCATTGACAACACATTCCTCCACATACCACTAATGAATACCACTAATAAATAGGAAGGCTATATTCCTCTTATGAACACTGTCATTATTTGTTTATTTCATGATTCTTACTGAAAATAATATTGTAATACCCATACAAATGGATTTTTAAAATTTTAATTCTGGGTGACACATTATTTATTCTTGAATTTATTATTTATCTGCAACCTATTAATCATGCTAATGTATCATGAGCTATAGATATAATCATTTTTAACAAGGGTTGTCTGAAACCTGAACATTATTTCAAGACATCCTCTATGGTAATAGGTTGAGAAAGGCTGCTGTATATTGTAATGAAATCGCTTGTGTGGCACTTCATATGCTGACCAGAACCCCCACCCAGCCCTGAGCTGTTGAATTCCATTAGTTTGAAATAGTGTAGTCCTAGGGGTTTTGTTTTGGTTCTGCAAAATGTGCAATTTTATTCCGCACATAATAATTCTCTTTATGCATATACAAATAGTGTTTTACTCCATTGCAAAAGACGAGCTCAAGCACATCATTAATTGTGACTGTTTGTGTTTTCAGTTGTTTGGATAGGTCATGACAATTAATGGGTGCTTCAATCAAGATTTCTTCTAGGTATTCTGTTTTTTTTTCCTGCTATGGGTCCTTCTGCCACAGAATGTCATTATAAGCAGCAATCTCTTCAGAGTAGTCAGAGTTGTTTAAGGAGGAATTGTGCATTATCATTACAATAAGTCCATTAGACTTGTCCTGTGGTGCAGGCATTATTCAGATTGCTGCAATTTTGTTATAATCAGGTTCTCTGAATTTATAATGTGTCTCATGTATTTCACTTCTTTTCTGGATTTTTTTTATTATTCTTTATACTTGAACTTTGCTTAAATGTAGATTATATTCAAAATGATATTGTTGCACAACTGAGATTTTGCTTTCTTAACACATTGTGATGTATCTTATAGATTTTTGGCGTCCAATCAAAAAAATAAGCTGTAATTCAACCTATACATATCTTCTGTTTCTGAAATTTGTTATACCTGTTGGCTAAGCTGCACACATGAAAGAAACATAAAAAAATGGAACTGCTGTTGAAGTACATCCAGTACACCAAGTACAACTTGAATATCTGTGGAATTCCAAAACTGGTGGCTCTGCTGCTTGGGATACAGTTCAGATATAACTAGTACTGTTGATATATATACGAATGGGACAGCCATGCGAGAGAGTTGCATTACATTAAAAAGAAATCTGAAATAATTTGGTTCCAGGACAGAAAGTTGTGGCTCATAAACCACTTGTTGACTCAACAAAGATATTTTTGCTTTCACTTCACATAAAACTTGGACTGATGAAAAATTTAGCAAAAGCAAACAAAGAATTGCAGGTTTTGCTTGCTTGATACAGATCTTTCCAAGAATAACTGATGTCAAGATTAAGAAAAGCATTTTTGTTGGTCCACAGATCAGATACATCATCAATGACAAGCTGTTAAAAGATCTGTTAGTGGAGGCAGAGAAAATCACCTGGAAACTTTTTAAAGATGTCAGAGAGAATTTTCATGGCAACTACAGAGCAACAAACTAAATTCTGCTAGTTGACAAACGTCTTACAGCATACAAGATCATAAAAATCAACATTTCACTGAAGGTTCATTTTCTGCATTCACACTTGGGCTTCTTTCCTGAAAATCTTGGTGCAGTCAGTGACAAACATGGTGAAAAATAGGATGATATATCAACAAATAAGAATTAGTTAAACACACCAACATATAACCTGAATTATTTTATATTTAGTATACTGTAAAAACATCTAATGCAATCAGAGGAGAACAAATTACCTTCCCCGTATTTTTTCTGCTAAATTAGCCTTCTAATTTCCTCTAAAGAACCCACATGCCAAGAGTGTGTTGTTTCATTAATCAGTAATCTAATGTAAACACTGTAAATAGATGAGAAAAAGAAAATAATAAACAGTGATTTTAGCATAATAGCAGCAAAACGATATTACAAAGATTTTACCCAAACTTATTTCTCCCTAGTAGTTTTCTCAGTTTGACATTACAATGGAAGCTGCCAGCTAGAAAGAGAACTTTACATTACTGCTTTAAAGCAAACCTTGCACTAAAAAAGAAGGTATGCTTATATGTAAGAAGACCCAATGTAACTGAAATATGCAGGTTTAGAAATGCATTGTCATAGTTAACATTCTTGCAAGAAGTTGCCTTTTTTCTGCCACAAGATGGAATTTTGTGGACCTGACTTATTGTCAGCTAGAGCACTGAACCTTGGGAAATGTGGTTTCAGCTAGAAGGAACACTATAATTACTACAGATGCAGCAGACTACAGAACCCAATGCACCTGAATACAGGAGGGGTCATATCAATTAAAAAGCCCAGGAAAGTGAGGGGCAGTTCGGAGAGAGCTACCATTGTGTGCAGAAGTTAAGAGAGAGATAGGGAGCAAGATCGAGTGCGAGACATCATTAAATCAGGGACGCATTTCCGGTTGTTACCCCGTACGTCTGACGTCACTTCCGGTGAGTGGAGCGCACGCTGAGCGGTGCATTCCAGCGGCCATCTTTTGGGATCTGTGCATGTTTGGTCTCTGTGGAGCTTCTGCTGTAACCTGGAGCTGTGATGTGAGATTCCGTGGGAGGTTGCCTTACATTCATTGTCCATCTGGAAGAAGCTTGTCCTAATAAATATGCCTTTTTAAAGTGATTTAAATGTGAGTGGCCTTAATCCTTGATTTTACTTATAAATGGTATTTTGCAATATTACACTATCTGAGATTTTTTTCTCCCCGGTTGGATGGTGGAGCCTACACTGAAGGTGAGGATTCCTATAGAGTGGATACGAAAGAGGGTTTAGGATCCCATAAAAATTCCTAAAAGGCGTTTCACTCACCTAAATCTGGTGAGTGCATTTGATGTTGGTTTTCACGGGTGGAAGGTGGAAGTTTTTTATTTATATTAGAAGAAGAATTTGAAAATTTCTTTTTGCACAAAATATTTTTGAGATTTCTGAACTTTTGTTGTTTATTAATCATGATGGACTTCACTATTAATATAATTTTCTATATATGTTTGCACTTTGTATATTGATTTGATATAGAGGTCTATGTTTGCGCTGTTTATTTATATTTATCAAATCAGGGACAGTGCCCATTTGTTCCGGAGAACGGGGAAAACTTCAGTAAACTGCTGAGACCAGTCTGAATCAGTGTAGCTGATCCGGGGATCATTCTGAGGCCTACCACCAGAGCTGCTGGAGACCCAGACCTGCTTATCTCTGCTGTGATGATACCAAGCCCAATTAAAGATTACAGCAGTATCACAGAGCCGTTGTTTGTCTGATAATTACAAAAGTTTATCTGACGGATTTTCTATAGTACCTAGAGTACAGCAGCAGTCATGTGCCTACTTTGTTTTCTGTGCACTGAGCAATCACCCAGACAAATTCCCACCTGGTGACGCTCAACGGTGCACCTCCCGGAGGAGAAACGCCTCTCCCCTCCTTTAACATTCTGCTACACCCTCACCCTTATGCATACACTTTGCATTATAGCTGTAAAAAAATCTGTGAAGAAAGAAAAGTTAGAAAACATACTCACCTTCTACTCAACTTCCAGCGAGGGCAATGTCACAATCCTTCCAGCGAGAGCCTGGGAATACTGAGGTGGAACATCTTTTGAAATAGAGGATACTCAGATTTCCAAGGATTCTGGTCCAGCTAAAGTTGGAAAAAGACTCAAAGTGAACCTTTCCTTAGAATATGAAGGGCAAACCAAAAGGTTCTTTTAGCGCTTCCCCTCCTCAGCAGCAAATGGTCACCTTTAAAGCCCCCACTCCACTGCATTCAGCCACAAAGATCAGGTAAAGTAGGTACACGTTCAAACAGGGCTATGAACTCTTTTCCTGGCCCTTTAAAAAGAGAGATAGTATCTCCAAACCAAGAACAATTGGGAGCTAAGCTATTTATTTTAATATAAGTGTTGTGTCTGATTACAAAAACTTGTCTTCTTGGGAAGAGGAAGGCAAGCACAGAATGATCCATTCAAAGGTCATAATGAACTAAAAGAGTGCATTTTGAAAGGAATTTAAAGTAAGTGAAATGACCCCATCTGTCTCAAATTGAGATTTGTGTGAATTAGCTTACTCATCTCTACCCATGGGTCTAAAGACCTAATAGCAATTTTCCATTGTTGATGTTTTCAGTCATTTATTATAAGAATGCATGTTCTTTGATTTTAGCAAATTTAATTACAAGTGTGCTGGCTTTACAAATAACAACCAATCTTGGCAATTCATATCCTAAGACCATTTTGACCTTGAAATAATCACTTTATCTCATTACTTGCTTGCCTCTATAATGAGCACTGAAGCAAAAAGTAAAAAAAGGCACTTCTGCTCTTCAGAACCCACTAAACAAAATGATGAAATAAACAGACCTAAATAAAATGCATTGACACATGCAGCTTTATTGTTTCAGAATATTTATTATATTTCTGGACCTGGGAATTAGAAAATATGAATATCTCTCGTAAACTCTCACTGCTCATTATACACCACAAGCAGAGGTGAAATAAATGGCATCGTATTACAGTTTGCAAAGAATTATCGACTGCATCAGCTGCAAATAGGTATGAAGGAGTCCATCAGGATTAAGGGATTTGATTTCAGTGATATAGGTGGCATAGTAATATGATGTGCAATCATAATATACAAAATAATCTAATAATCCTCTAGAAAAACAGTGATTACAACCATTTAATGATGATGAAAAAAGAGCTGACTTCCTATAAACCTATAGCAACCGATTTTTTTTTCAATAGGACCATAGCAAGTTTGCATATGATTAGTTACTACCAACCACTTTATCATAAAGGTAGAGTGACTAATGAGTATCTTCAAATAGAGTGAAACTGGGCTTATATAGATAATAATGGCAGGAGGTAAGGAAATCCACTCAATTGCCAATTAGAGAGAGTGAAAGCTGCTTCAGTTCACAATTCATCTTTCATATAGTGGACTAGTACAAAAGCCCACGAATCACAGAATCTTGCAAGGGCAATTACATATAGCGCTTATTACCAAAGGAGCCAATGGATATAATGGGTCCCCTGTTCTTGTATTCACATCTCTACAAATCGCACCACATGCTCTGACACCCCTTGGCTGCATGGGGAATATTTATTTCAGATATATATGCAGTACCCTGGAAGCAAAAGAGACATGAAACAACATCAATGATACAGCAAACAGTTAAACTACAGCAATGAATATATTGCAAAAAAAAGGTGAACAGTAGAAATAAATATACTGTAAAACAAGCAATAGGTATGGAGAGCAACTTTTCCTAAACGGGGGCAATTCTAACAAAGGAGAATTATGCCACTTGAACAGTTCAGCATTCTGTAATATACTCTATTCTATTGGCTAGCTTGTTGGGGCCCAATAAAATGTCCCTTTAACTATCGATGATGACATTGACTCTTATATATCCTTTACACACTTATAATGTCACTGGCACTGTGATACTCACAGGCAGCACAGTTCCTCTTTTGTCAAAGTGTATTGTGGATGTGGCCAGTGGCTTCTCACTACCTCTCACTAACAGATAGTCACACTTTGTATATTGGGTGAAACACAGCCTCCTGCCCCCTTGGTCAGGCAGCGGGCTTCACCAACATCTATGGCTCTCTCCAATGTCCTCAGATGTCTGTCACTGTGCCTCTCTCCCTCTCAGTTGCTACGGTGAGAAGTCTGCCACTAGCCAAATGTACAGCACAGTCCTCTGAGAATCAGCCTCCGCACTTCTCTGCCCAGGAATATAGCAGGGAACCACCTATCCTCCCTGCCCCAGTGTTCCAGGGACTGGAATTTGCAGTCTACTCTTCCCAGGTCACCAAGCTAGTTCAGTCTGTCAGAACTACTCCCCCCACAATTCTTGCAGTCCACATCCTGTGTATATCCTTATTCAGTAGACACTAAAATTAGTCGTTTAAGTTCTGCCTAGTTAGAGTAAATCATGACAAATCTAAACAGTCCATCAACATAAAGATTGTGACAATTAGTCCATATCCATGTGTTTCTTCTTTCATTTCATTTCTCTCAACAGTGCTGTACACCATTTCTTTAAATAAGGTGCAGACTTCCAGTGCTATGCTCCCTGCTGGTGATCCTACTCAATCACCGACAGTTGTGAACTCTTAAATGTATATAAGAGTCATACACGCTTTGTGTAAATATCCTGGTGTTGCTGGGGCTTGTAATCGTCCTCTGTAACCGTATCTTGATTCAGTAGCGATGTACTACAGGGATATATATCTCTCACATAACACACATATGAATGAAACAATAGAGGGAATCCACATAGCGTAATTCTATTTATTATATATAACTAGAGATGAGCGAATCGAACTCGGCGAAGTGTAATTCGTTTCGAATATTAGAAAAATTTCGAAATTTTTCCAAAAATGGCGGCGACATGTGCGGCGACGGAGCAGGGATCTCTGGGAAGGCGCGCAGACAAGGCGCGCTGACCCATAATGCATTCATTCATGACATGTGATCGCATTAGCCAATCAGCAGCCAGCCAGCCAGCACTGTGTAATGGTGGAGCTATAAATTGCGGCCATCTTACAATTCTCCATTTGCCTCTGGTCATTCAAGAGAGACAGATCTCTCTGTATTTGGGACATAGAATCGTTACTTAGGGACACAGAACCGTTACTTAGGGACACAGAACCGTTACTTAGGGACACAGAATCGTTACTTAGGGACACAGAACCGTTACTTAGGGACACAGAACCGTTACTTAGGGACACAGAACCGTTACTTAGGGACACCGAATTGTTACTCAGGGACACAGAATTGTTACTCAGGGACAGACACAGAATTGTTACTGAGGGACAGACACAGAATTGTTACTGAGGGACACAGAATTGTTACTGAGGGACACAGAATTGTTACTGAGGGACACAGAATTGTTACTCAGGGACAGACACAGAATTGTTACTGAGGGACACAGAATTGTTACTGAGGGACACAGAATTGTTACTGAGGGACACACAATTGTTACTCAGGGACACAGAATTGTTACTCATGGACACAGAAATGTTACTGAGGGACACATAATTGTTACTCAGGGACACAGAATTCTTACTCAGGGACACAGAATTGTTACTCAGGGACACAGAATTGTTACTCAAGGACAGACACAGAATTGTTACTGAGGGACACAGAATTGTTACTCAGGGACACAGAATCGTTGAATTAAAGAGTATGTCAGACAACATGCAGAGGAGTGGCAGAGGAGGCAATGTTTTAGGAGCGAGCAGACGTGGCAGCAGAGGAAGGGGTCGAGGCAGCACTAGTCGCAGCCAGAGGCCAGTGCTCCCGGTGTCATCCAGCGGTCGTGTCTCCACCGACAACCCTGCCGTCATCGATTGGTTGGCTCGGTCGTCTTCCTCTTCCCAGGTCACCTCTGACACCTACAGCCAATGGTCGGTGGGTACGTCAGACACAACCGTTAGTTGGCATGGCCCGGGAGCAAGCCCACTGAAATCACGTGTCCTCTACCTGCCCCTGTCCTTTGGTGTTCCCTTACCAAGCGAAGTATCGCATGCTGTGTCAGCCCCACTGTACAGTGAGGAAGAGCTAACAGAGGGCGGTCAGGAACGGGGGGAGACATCCGCCTCTTCAGCAGCCAGGCGAAGAAGTACTGGCGAGGAGAGTGGCTTGGTAGCCGGTCTAGAGACAGGTCTGTCTCCTGACCCACACGCAGCCGAGGGGGCTAGTAGTGAGGCGGAGACCCTAATTGATGATGATGAGGCTGATCGCACTTGGCAGCCTCGTCGTCATCAGGCTATTGCTTCCGCATCATCAGGAGAAGAGGGTGGCAGCTTGGCAGCGAGCAAAACAGTCGGTGGGTTGCCCAGGAGGCAGCAGGGTCGCAGCAGTGTCAGTGGAGGCAAACGGCCACGGAGTAGAGCACCAGCTCCACTGCAGCCTACCACCACGGCCAGTAGTGGTGCCGGTGTGCACGGAGGAAGTAGCAGTCAGCCAGTGAGGAGTAGCGGGGGCAAAGTTTCCTACTCGGCGGTGTGGCAATTTTTCGTCAAGCCGCCCGAGGAAGTAAACGTAGCCGTATGTCGACTATGTGGCCAGAAAGTCAAGCGTGGCCAGGGGGCCCATGTTGGGACTACAGTGTTGCGGCAGCATATGCAGCGTCGCCATTTGGTGGCCTGGGAAAACCGTGATAAAGATACGGCGGTTCTGCCAGCCCCAGCCCCCGCTCCATCACCTGCTCCGTTACTTGCTCCGTCACCCGACGTCAATCGCCCTCTATCAGCCAGTCAAGGCTCCAACACCTCTGCTGAGGGGAGTTGTCGCTCGTTGGCATCTTCCTGTAAGGGACCGCCCGGCGGTACCACTAGCACTCCACTGGTCGGATGTTCCCAGCGCACGGAGTCTAAGCCCCAGGGTACTTGTTCACCAGGGCCCCTGATGGTGGGGATGGACTTGGAGTACCCCAGGACCAGGTCGTGACTACTGAGGACACCCGTCAGTGGTAGGGGTATTCGCCAGGGGCTCCCACGGGAGAGAGCCAGGTATGAGGAGGTCTGGAGACCCCGTAGAGAGGGACGGATGGATGGATGGATGGATGGCTGAGTAGGAGCAGGGTCATACAAGCCGGGTCGGTAACTATGGGGACGGTGCGGTACAGAGCAGCGGGCAGAGAATAGTCGGGTCACACGCCAGGTCAGCAACAGCAGGTCAGATCCAATAGGGGGCATACAGGAGAGAGGTCAGGCAAGCAAGGGTCAAAACAGGAGAAAACAGCAAGGTCAGGGCACAATCCGGGTCAGCAACTTACTTCAGACAGGTTCACAGGATACAAAAGACCAAAAGGCACTGAATGACAGCTCAGGGCCGTTTAAATATCCCGCCCTGCGCTGTCATTGGTGCCAGGCGCGCGCCCGCGGTCACTACTGCGCATGCGCGAACCTGATTGCCGCGGTCGGCCAAGTCCCGGCGCTCGCGTACAGGGAGGTGTACTGCGCCTGCGCCGGGACCAGCGGCGCGACGATCCCCGACATTGCCCCCCCCCTACGGGCAACCTCCGGATGCCCACCCGATCTCTCCACCACGGGTGATCACGAAGAAACTCCCGGACTAGTCTAGGTGCGTGGACATTATGAGCCGGTTCCCAGGAGTTGTCCTCAGGACCATAGCCCTTCCACTTAATTAGGAATTGGGTCTGGCCCCCCCTTCTTCGGCACTTAAGGATCGTTTCCACCTCAAATTCCTCTTGTCCTTCGACCGTTATGGCCTCAGGGGGTCTGGATTCTCGTTCTGGGAAGGCATCTGGGACCACTGGCTTCAGCAGAGATACATGGAAAACTGGATGAATTCTGAATGTGGCCGGAAGGATCAGCTCATATGCCACTTCGTTGACCATCCGCTTTACCTGAAAAGGCCCCACAAATTTAGGTCCCAATTTTTTCGAAGGACAAAGCATCTTTAAGTTGGTTGTGGCCAACCACACCTTCTGCCCAGGCCGCAACGCCAAATCCCCTCTTCGTTTCTTGTTAAACTCCTTCTTATTGTCCTCTTGGGCCCGAGCGATGGCTTCCTGGAGTAATTTGTTATTGACGGAGAAGAAGGTCAACGCATCCTGCGTGGCTGGAACTGGGCATTCAGAGACCAAGTCAGGGAGAAAGACAGGGTGAAACCCATAATTCGAAAAGAATGGGGACTGCCCCGTTGCCGAATGGCTTGCGTTGTTATAAGCGAACTCCGCCAGGGGTAAAAGAGACAGCCAATCATCCTGCAGGAAAGACGTGTAGCAACGCAAGTATTGCTCCAGGGTCTGGTTCGTCCTCTCGGTCTGACCGTTGGTCTGAGGGTGGAACGCGGAGGAGAGGGACAACTTGATGTCCAGGGCCTTGCACAGAGCCCTCCAAAACTTAGATGTAAACTGGACCCCTCGATCAGAGACGATGTCCTCGGGTACTCCATGAAGTCTAACGATCTCCCGGATAAATATTCGCGCCGTCTCAGTTGCTGACGGAGTCTTCCTTAGTGGCACGAAGTGAGCCATCTTGGATAGGCGATCATTAACTACCAGAATTGCTGTGTGGTCTTGTGACGGTGGGAGCTCGACTATGAAGTCCATCGCGATCTTCTGCCAAGGCCGTTCGGGAATCGGCAAAGGTCGCAACAGCCCCCAGGCTTTGCTCCTTGACGGTTTGCTCTTCTGGCAGATGGTACAGGATCTCACGTAGCGCTTGCAATCCTTAGCCATGTTTGGCCACCAAAACGAGCGCCGGAGAAGCTCCAGAGTCTTGACTGGGCCAAAGTGACCCGCCAGCGGGTGATCGTGGCAATGCCCCAAAACCAGGGTCCGGACTTCCTCAGGTACCATGATAGCATCCTCCTTCCACAGGAGTCCCCCTTTGTTCTGGAGGGATACCCCAACTGGGGTTGGTGTGGCCGTAGATGCTTCTATTAACTTGGAGCGAAGGTCCGACTGGAGCGCCAAGAAGTTCCCTGAGGACAAGATAGTGTCGGGTACCAGTTCTTCTTCGGAGTCCTCAAACATACGAGATAGCGCGTCAGGCTTCGTATTTTTAGATCCGGGCCTGTAAGTAATATGAAAATTGAATCTGGAAAAGAACACGGCCCATCTTGCCTGCCGTGGGCGTAGACGCTTGGCAGTCCTCAGATATTCCAGATTCTTGTGGTCTGTGAAAATCAATATAGGGTGTGAGGCACCTTCCAGCAGGTATCTCCATTCTTCTAGCGCTGCTTTGATAGCCAGCAGCTCTCGATCCCCGATATCGTAATTCTTCTCTGCTGGGGTGAGTTTCCTCGAGAAGAATGCTACGGGATGGAGTAACTCTTTGGTGCCTTTCCGCTGAGACAGGATGGATCCTACCGCATTCTCCGATGCATCGACCTCCAAGATGTAGGGCAGGGCCGCGTCCGGGTGGCCCAGGATGGGTGCCGAGGTAAACAGCTTTTTCAGAGCTTCGAAAGCTTTTTGAGCCTCTGGTGTCCATTTGAACCGGGTTCCAAGTTTGGTTAGTTGGGTAATGGGGGAGACCAGACCCGAGAAGTTTTTGATGAACTTCCGATAAAAGTTTGCGAACCCTATAAACCGTTGGACACCTTTTTTGTCCGTGGGTTCAGGCCAATCTAAAATTGCAGAGACCTTCTGGGGGTCCATCGCGACCCCCGCAGTGGAGATAATCAGGCCTAGGAACGTGATGCTAGATTGCTCAAAGCAACATTTCTCCGCCTTAGCATATAACCCATGCTGCCGCAATCGCCCCAAAACTTTCGCCACATGTATCCTATGATCCTCTAGAGAGGGTGAAAAAATTAGTATGTCGTCCAAGTAGACGATAACGAAGACATCCAAAAAATCCCTGAAGATGTCGTTCACAAAGTGTTGGAAGGTGGCTGGTGCATTGCACAGCCCAAATGGCATGACCAAGTATTCAAAGTGGCCAAACCGGGTACGGAAAGCAGTTTTCCACTCGTCCCCCTCTCTTATGCGTACCAGGTTATAGGCCCCCCTTAAATCAAGTTTTGTGAATATGACTGCAGCCTTTAGGCTCTGAAACAGTTCTGGTACCAATGGCAATGGGTAACGATTTTTTATCGTGACCCTGTTCAGCTCCCGGTAGTCAATACAAGGTCTCAGGGTTTTGTCTTTTTTCTCCACGAAGAAGATTCCCGCTCCTGCTGGAGAAGTGGAGGGGCGGATGAATCCCTTCTGGAGGCTGTCCTCGATATATTCCTTCAGGGCCCCCAATTCAAGTTCAGATAGGGGGAAAATACGCCCAAAAGGGATTTCAGAGCCTGGTAACAGGTCGATTGGACAGTCATACGGGCGGTGGGGGGGCAGAGTGTCGGCTCCCCGCTTACTGAACACATCCAGGAACCCATGATAGGCTGCGGGAATAACCTGTTTCAAGTCGGAGTCTCCTTCGGAGCAAAGGAGAACTCGGGGCCCCGCGGGGCCCGAAGTGCGACAATGTTCCCGACAGTATGGGGAAGGGAACGAGATTGACCCGGTCTCCCAGTCAATCTGGGGGTTATGGGCCCGCAACCATGGGAGCCCCAGAATGACTGGGAAAAGAGGTGATGCAATAGCGTCCAGGCGGAGGAACTCCTGGTGCTGGTTGGCAATGATAGTGGCAATGGGGGGAGTTTCCTGATTAACTACCCCCGATTTTATCTGGGAACCATCAGCCAAAAAGATGTTGAAGCCCTTCTGTCTGTGTTGGAGAGGGATACCCTGTTGGTGAGCAAACTCTAGATCCAGGAAACAGCTGCATGCCCCCGAATCAACTATGGCTGTTACCTCCACGATCTTTCCTGGAAGCTGAAAGGAGAGGGGCACTACTAAGTATTGCGAAGGACAGGTATTGCTAACAGACAAGGAAGAAAAACGGGTGCACTTACTCATTTTTTGAGGGCAGGATCGCACCATATGACCAGCTTCACCGCAGTAAAGGCAGAGGTTCTGGGCTCGTCTGCGCTGGCGTTCCTCCGGTGATAATTTAGGCCGTGCCAGACCTAGCTGCATAGGTTCCGGAACATCTCCTGGTGGTGGGTTCTGGATGCTTTGTCGGGTTGGTGGGCTGGGGCCTAGGAATGGACCCCAGGTATTTCCGCGACCCTGGCCGGACCTCTCAAGCCTGCGTTCCCGCAGTCTTCGGTCAATCTTAATTGTCAGGGCAATAAGGTCTTCTAGAGACTCGGGAACCTCCACCCGGGCCAGCTCATCTTTCAAGGGATCGGAGAGTCCCATACGGAACTGGTGCAATAGAGCGAACTCATTCCAGCGTGTGTCCCCCATCCACCGCCTGAAATCAGAGGCGTATTCCTCTGCCGCCCGCCGGCCCTGTCGGAGCGCATATAAGGTCGCTTCGGCAGAGGCTGCCCGCTGTGGGTCATCATACAAGATGGCCATTGCTTCAAAGAAACTATTGACCGATCCCAGGTGAGGATCATTGTTTCCCCTTAGCCGGTGGGCCCAATCCTGGGGTTCACCCTGTAGTAGTGAAATAATGAATCCTACCTTCACGTTTTCGGTCAGGAAGGTACGGGGTTGTAGCTCAAAGAACAAGAGACAGGAGTCGCGGAATGACCGGAAGCGTGTGCGGTCCCCGTGAAAACGCTCCGGTAGGGGTACTCGGGGTTCTACCATAGGGAGCGGGGCGGAAGCCCCCGAGGCTGGCTCCTGAGCTACCAGGGCCGGGGGTGCAGAAACCGGGGCCTGTGGAGCAGGATCAGAAATAGAGCCAGTCTGGATGCGATTCTCCAGCTGCATGCATCTGTCCTGCAGGACCGTTACGGCCTGCGTCAAAGTAGCTAGGTGCCTGCAAATTTCCTCTAACGGGGAGGGCCCTCCTCTAGGCTCAGTCATGGCCTTTTGGTACTGTAAGGGACCGCCCGGCGGTACCACTAGCACTCCACTGGTCGGATGTTCCCAGCGCACGGAGTCTAAGCCCCAGGGTACTTGTTCACCAGGGCCCCTGATGGTGGGGATGGACTTGGAGTACCCCAGGACCAGGTCGTGACTACTGAGGACACCCGTCAGTGGTAGGGGTATTCGCCAGGGGCTCCCAAGGGAGAGAGCCAGGTATGAGGAGGTCTGGAGACCCCGTAGAGAGGGACGGATGGATGGATGGATGGCTGAGTAGGAGCAGGGTCATACAAGCCGGGTCGGTAACTATGGGGACGGTGCGGTACAGAGCAGCGGGCAGAGAATAGTCGGGTCACACGCCAGGTCAGCAACAGCAGGTCAGATCCAATAGGGGGCATACAGGAGAGAGGTCAGGCAAGCAAGGGTCAAAACAGGAGAAAACAGCAAGGTCAGGGCACAATCCGGGTCAGCAACTTACTTCAGACAGGTTCACAGGTTCACAGGATACAAAAGACCAAAAGGCACTGAATGACAGCTCAGGGCCGTTTAAATATCCCGCCCTGCGCTGTCATTGGTGCCAGGCGCGCGCCCGCGGTCACTACTGCGCATGCGCGAACCTGATTGCCGCGGTCGGCCAAGTCCCGGCGCTCGCGTACAGGGAGGTGTACTGCGCCTGCGCCGGGACCAGCGGCGCGACGATCCCCGACACTTCCGCTCGTTCAGATGCTCCTTCTCCTGCTACTCCTCTTCACGGATTCCGTCAGCAGTCTTTCTTGGAATCCGTTTCCAAGAGACAACAGTTTGCGAGCACGCACCCGACGGTGCAGAAGCTGAACGTCCTTCTGTCCAAGTTGCTGGTGCTGCAGTCCCTCCCTTTCCAAGTGGTGGACTCAGCACCTTTCCGAGAAATGATGGCTTGTGCCGCGCCGCGGTGGAGAGTGCCAAGCCGGCATTTCTTCGCCAAAAAGGCAGTGCCAGCCCTGCATTCACATGTAGAAGAGATGGTGGGCCAGTCTTTCAGCATGTCGGTCTCTGCCAAAGTGCACGGCAGCGCCGACGTGTGGAGCTGTAACTACGGTCAGGGACAGTACATGTCATTTACGGCCCACTGGGTGAACGTGGTGCCGGCACAGCCGCACCAGCAACTTGGACAGGTCACGCCGCATTTGCCTCCACGTTTGCACGTCCTTGGTCGAGCAAAGATGTCCGCCTCTACCACCTCTTCTTCCGCCGTGTCCTCAGCCGCCACCCCCGTGCCAAGTCCCATTACCCGACCGGCATATCACATGTGCAGGGCGCAACGGTGTCACGCTGTGCTGCACCTGGTATGCCTTGGCGAACGTAGTCACACAGGGGAGGAACTTCTGAGTGTAATGAACAGAGAAATCGACAGATGGCTGTCTCCGCGCAAACTGAAAATCGGAACCATGTTGACCGACAACGGAAAGAACATGGTGTCTGCTCTGCGTCAAGGAAGGTTGTGCCATGCGCCATGCATGGCTCACGTGTTCAATCTGGTTCTCAAGCGGTTCCTAAAATCCACCATCCCACTGCAAGACATCCTTAAAATGTCACGTAAACTTTGCATGCATTTCTGCCATTCCTACACCGCCAAGCACACCCTCCTTGAGCTGCAGCGGCAGAACGGAATTCCACAGCATCGCCTGATCTGCGACGTTGCAACAAGGTGGAATTCAACCCTACACATGTTAGACCGCCTTTACGAACAGCGAAAGGCCATCACCGATTTCCTGATGTTACAAGCGGATAAAGGTACTCCCCTGTGTAACTTAGATGTCAGCCATTGGCAGCTCATGCGTGACACCTGCCGCTTGCTCAGGCCCTTTGAGGAGGCCACGCTATTCGTGAGTCGGCAGGACTATGGGATGAACGACGTCATTCCTCTGTTGCACGTCCTGGAACAAATGCTGTTAACAATGGCTGGTCAGGGTGCGGTAGACGTGGCGCACAGATCTCAACGCCACATGACCCCTGTGGGGGCAGGACAGGAAGAAGAGGAGGAGGTAGAGGAGGACATTGGTGCTCAGGAATTATTGAGTGAAATGGGTGGTTTTTTCACTCAGCGGACAGGAGTGGAGGAGCAGGAGCATCTGGTAGAGGAGGAGGAGGAGGAGACAGAGGACCCAGACGCACCGTGGCAGTATGCTGTGGAGATGGAGGCAGGGAGTCCCTCGCATTCCTTGGCACAAATGGCCCATAGCATGCTCGGTTGCTTGCGTAGTGACAGCCGAATAATAACCATCAGACAGAGGGATGACTTTTGGCTGTCCACCTTGTTGGACCCTCGCTACCGTTCAAAAATGGTGGCCTTTTTCACACCTGCTGAGAGGGAGGCCAAAATAACGTACTATAAAAACCACCTATGTAGTCAGTTGGTCTCTGCCTTTGTGCGCCAACGTCCATCCTCAGACACTGTGGGCCCTGTGCGCTCGCGTTCCGCTGCCATGGCAGCAGGGGAGGGGTGGGGTGGTAGGAGCAGTGGCAGCTCCACCAGCAGCGGCTGCCACAGTCTGCAGTCGATGATGAGTAGCTTTCTTCACCAGCACAGTGAGGAAACTACTAACCAGCTGCAGCAGCATCAGGTGGACCTGGAGCAGGACCTCAAACAACAGGCTTGGGCCTACTTGGACAGCACCCTGCCAACCGAGGTAGACAATCCCCTTGACTACTGGGCAACGAAACTTGACCTTTGGCCCCAACTAGCTGAATTTGCCCTTGAAAGGCTGTCATGCCCGGCCAGTAGCGTGGCATCGGAGCGCGTGTTTAGTGCGGCAGGAGGTATTGTAACTCCGCGGAGGACACGACTGTCCACCCAAAGTGTGGAGAGACTCACGTTTGTGAAAATGAATCAGGCGTGGATTAGTCTGGATTTCAAACCACCAGTTCCTGACACAACTGACTAAATCCGCCATGAATCATGCCCCAAACATGTGCCACTTTCAGGTCTCCTCACACTGCTGGTGGGTTCCATTTTGTCATAGGGTGCTGGCAGATTACGGGCCTCCCATTGCTGCTGCCAGGCCCGTAATCTGCCATGGGCCCCTGTACCGCCTCCTCATGCTGCTGCCAGGTCCAGAGTGTGTCATGGGTCCCTGTACGGCCTCCCGTTGCTGCTGTCTCCATCGCCACACTCTGCCATGTGCCACTTTCAGGTCTCCTCACACTGCTGGTGTGTTCCATTTTGTCATAGGGTGCTGGCAGATTACGGGCCTCCCATTGCTGCTGCCAGGCCTGTAATCTTCCATGGGCCCCTGTACCGCCTCCTCATGCTGCTGCCAGGTCCACAGTGTCTCATGGGTCCCTGTACGGCCTCCCATTGCTGCTGTCTCCATCGCCACACCCTGCCATGTGCCACTTTCAGGTCTCCTCACACTGCTGGTGTGTTCCATTTTGTCATAGAATGCTGGCAGATTACGGGCCTCCCATTGCTGCTGCCAGGCCTGTAATCTGCCATGGGCCCCTGTACCGCCTCCTCATGCTGCTGCCAGGTACAGAGTGTCTAATGGGTCCCTGTACGGCCTCCCATTGCTGCTGTCTCCATCGCCACACTCTGCCATGTGCCACTTTCAGGTCTCCTCACACTGCTGGTGTGTTCCATTTTGTCATAGGGTGCTGGCAGATTACGGGCCTCCCATTGCTGCTGCCAGGCCCGTAATCTGCCATGGGCCCCCGTACCGCCTCCCCATGCTGCTGCCAGGTCCAGAGTCTCTCATGGGTCCCTGTACGGCCTCCCATTGCTGCTGTCTCCATCGCCACACTCTGCCATGTGCCACTTTCAGGTCTCCTCACACTGCTGGTGTGCTCCATTTTGTCATAGGGTGCTGGCAGATTACGGGCCTCCCATTGCTGCTGCCAGGCCCGTAATCTGCCATGGGCCCCCGTACCGCCTCCTCATGCTGCTGCCAGGTCCAGAGTCTCTCATGGGTCCCTGTACGGCCTCCCATTGCTGCTGTCTCCATCGCCACACTCTGCCATGTGCCACTTTCAGGTCTCCTCACACTGCTGGTGTGTTCCATTTTGTCATAGGGTGCTGGCAGATTACGGGCCTCCCATTGCTGCTGCCAAACCTGTAATCTGCCATGGGCCCCTGTACCACCTCCTCATGCTGCTGCCAGGTCCACAGTGTCTCATGGGTCCCTGTACGGCCTCCCGTTGCTGCTGTCTCCATCGCCACACTCTGCCATGTGCCACTTTCAGGTCTCCTCACACTGCTGGTGTGTTCCATTTTGTCATAGGGTGCTGGCAGATTACGGCCCTCCCATTGCTGCTGCCAGGCCTGTAATCTGCCATGGGCCCCTGTACCACCTCCTCATGCTGCTGCCAGGTCCACAGTGTCTCATGGGTCCCTGTACGGCCTCCCATTGCTGCTGTCTCCATCGCCACACTCTGCCATGTGCCACTTTCAGGTCTCCTCACACTGCTGGTGTGTTCCATTTTGTCATAGGGTGCTGGCAGATTACGGGCCTCCCATTGCTGCTGCCAGGCCTGTAATCTGCCATGGGCCCCTGTACCGCCTCCTCATGCTGCTGCCAGGTCCAGAGTCTCTCATGGGTCCCTGTACGGCCTCCCATTGCTGCTGTCTCCATCGCCACACTCTGCCATGTGCCACTTTCAGGTCTCCTCACACTGCTGGTGTGTTCCATTTTGTCATAGGGTGCTGGCAGATTACGGGCTTCCCATTGCTGCTGCCAGGCCCGTAATCTGCCATGGGCCCCTGTACCACCTCTTCATGCTGCTGCCAGGTCCAGAATCTCTCATGGGTCCCTGTACGGCCTCCCATTGCTGCTGTCTCCATCGCCACACTCTGCCATGTGCCACTTTCAGGTCTCCTCACACTGCTGGTGTGTTCCATTTTTTGTCATAGGGTGCTGGCAGATTACGGGCCTCCCATTGCTGCTGCCAGGCCCGTAATCTGCCATGGGCCCCTGTACCGCCTCCTCATGCTGCTGCCAGGTCCAGAGTCTCTCATGGGTCCCTGTACGGCCTCCCATTGCTGCTGTCTCCATCGCCACACTCTGCCATGTGCCACTTTCAGGTCTCCTCACACTGCTGGTGTGTTCCATTTTGTCATAGGGTGCTGGCAGATTACGGGCCTCCCATTGCTGCTGCCAGGCCCGTAATCTGCCATGGGCCCCCGTACCGACTCCTCATGCTGTGACGTTGCAACAAGGTGGAATTCAACCCTACATATGTTAACCGCCTTTACGAACAGCGAAAGGCCATCACCGATTTCCTGATGTTACAAGCGGATAAAGGTACTCCCCTGTGTAACTTAGATGTCAGCCGTTGGCAGCTCATGCGTGACACCTGCCGCTTGCTCAGGCCCTTTGAGGAGGCCACGCTATTCGTGAGTCGGCAGGACTATGGGATG
Source organism: Staurois parvus (assembly GCF_062004578.1). Taxonomy (NCBI): domain Eukaryota; kingdom Metazoa; phylum Chordata; class Amphibia; order Anura; family Ranidae; genus Staurois; species Staurois parvus. Next base: position 3,221,143 of record NW_028318094.1, read on the forward strand.
AACGACGTCATTCCTCTGTTGCACGTCCTGGAACAAATGCTGTTAACAATGGCTGGTCAGGTTGCGGTAGACGTGGCGCACAGGTCTCAACGCCACATGACCCCTGTGGGGGCAGGACAGGAAGAAGAGGAGGAGTTAGAGGAGGACATTGGTGCTCAGGAATTATTGAGTGAAATGGGTGGTTTTTCCACTCAGCGGACAGGAGCATCTGGTAGAGGAGGAGGAGGAGACAGAGGACCCAGACGCACCGTGGCAGTATGCTGTGGAGATGGAGGCAGGGAGTCCCTCGCATTCCTTGGCACAAATGGCCCATAGCATGCTCGGTTGCTTGCGTAGCGACAGCCGAATAATAACCATCAGACAGAGGGATGACTTTTGGCTGTCCACCTTGTTGGACCCTCGCTACCGTTCAAAAATGGTGGCCTTTTTCACACCTGCCGAGAGGGAGGCCAAAATAACGTACTATAAAAACCACCTATGTAGTCAGTTGGTCTCTGCCTTTCTGCGCCAACGTCCATCCTCAGACACTGTGGGCCCTGTGCACTCGCGTTCCGCTGCCATGGCAGCAGGGGAGGGGTGGGGTGGTAGGAGCAGTGGCAGCTCCACCAGCAGCGGCTTCCTCCCACTGCAGTCGATGATGAGTAGCTTTCTTCACCAGCTCAGTGAGGAAACTACTTACCAGCCGCAGCAGCAGCAGCATCAGGTGGACCTGGAGCAGGACCTCAAACAACAGGCTCGGGCCTACTTGGACAGCACCCTGCCAACCGAGGTAGACAATCCCCTTGACTACTGGGCAACGAAACTTGACCTTTGGCCCCAACTAGCTGAATTTGCCCTTGAAAGGCTGTCATGCCCGGCCAGTAGCGTGGCATGGGAGCGCGTGTTTAGTGCGGCAGGAGGTATTGTAACTCCGCGGAGGACACGACTGTCCACCCAAAGTGTGGAGAGACTCACGTTTGTGAAAATGAATCAGGCGTGGATTAGTCTGGATTTCAGACCACCAGTTCCTGACACAACTGACTAAATCCGCCATGAATCATGCCCCAAACATGTTATAATTTTTAACATAGGCCTTTGTATGGCCTTCAATTTAAGCTGCTTACGCTTCGCCACTCTGCCATGGGCCCCTGTACCGCCTCCTCTTGCTGCTGCCAGGTCCAGAGTGTGTCATGGGTCCCTGTACGGCCTCCCATTGCTGCTGACTTCATCGCCAGACTCTGCCATGTGCCACTTTCAGGTCTCCTTACACTGTTGGTGGGTTCCATTTTGTCATAGGGTGCTGGCAGATTACGGGCCTCCCATTGCTGCTGCCAGGCCCGTAATCTGCCATGGGCCCCCGTACCGCCTCCTCATGCTGCTGCCAGGTCCAGAGTGTGTCATGGGTCCCTGTACAGCCTCCCATTGCTGCTGTCTCCATCGCCACACTCTGCCATGTGCCACTTTCAGGTCTCCTCACACTGCTGGTGTGTTCCATTTTGTCATAGGGTGCTGGCAGATTACGGGCCTCCCATTGCTGCTGCCAGGCCCGTAATCTGACATGGGCCCCCGTACCGCCTCCTCATGCTGCTGCCAGGTCCAGAGTGTGTCATGGGTCCCTGTACGGCCTCCCATTGCTGCTGTCTCCATCGCCACACTCTGCCATGTGCCACTTTCAGGTCTCCTCACACTGCTGGAGGGTTCCATTTTTGTCATAGGGTGCTGTATGGCCTCCCATTGCTGCTGCCTCCACCGCCACACTGTGGCTCCACACTCTGGTTTTGGCCCCGTGACTGCCCAAATGAGTGAAGTGTGCGGTGATTCTAAGATCGACGGCACTCATCTGCATGTCATACTGACTGACAGTATTATTTCTCTTCCCCAGCAGACTCCAAGGGCATTTAAATTAAAGGTACAGTGTTCTGCACTAATATAAAGGCTCTCTGAAGCCTAGAAACCCTTTTTATAAGTTAAATTCGCAGCGAATATATTCGCATCGAATCGAATTTATTCCTCGAATTCGCCGAATCAGCCAAATCGAATTTTTGAATACTTCGCTCATCTCTATATATAACCTTTAAAATTTGTTACACTCACTTTAAAAAAGCAAATAAGAGCAAAATTGCAGGACCAGAAGTGACACACTGCCATTTGTTCCATCAACCAGATATGATGACACTTGTGGTTGTCACGTGACACGTTTTGCTCCTCCTCCTGGGTATCTTCAGACAAAGGACAAAAGGACATCACCTTATTGAGACTGAGCTCTGCAGTTACTTTTGAAGTAGTTGTTTTCTTATTTCAGGTCACAGTCCTGCACAATGTCCTTTTGTCTCTTACGGTCAGTTGACTATGTTGACCGCGCTTATGTTTATCAGACAATGTTTTCCCGGAAACTGTATATGTCATCATAACTTTTGATACTGTACCTTGTGACATGGCAAATAAATTGACAACTTCAGTCACAGAGGCACCAGCTAAGTTGGCACCAGCAATTTGCCCTCATTGAATTTCAATAATCTCTGACATGACTCCTCATCACACAGCAGAAGAAAAAACAGTTACATCCCTTTTGCTTTCAATGCGAAACATGTCATCACTTTCATACCTGTATAGCACCCTCCTAGGTAGGTTGCTAGGATGTGCATAGTCTAGTTTAATACAGTGTAGTCTCTTGCTTAACAGGAGACTGATAGGTATTCAAGTTCAGCAGATTGAAGAGTTTCATTTATGTTCCGTGGAAGTTTGGCCTTTAGGGGCAGCAACCATATCACTTATTTTTCTGTTGCAAACCAAAGGGGGGAGGGTATACCCATTTTGGGCACTTTGTGAAGATAGTTGCCAAGGACTAGTGGCAAAGATATTTACCCAGAGTACTTACTTTGGACACTTTTCGCAGATAGTTGCCATGGACTAAGGTATTCACTCAGTTCTCAGGACAGAACTGTTTTGCCCAGCTAAGGGGCAATAATACACTCCAGTGAGGGGAAGGTGCCCTGAGTGTATGTGTTGATGCTATTGAGGCCCAGCTTGAGTCTGCATCCTAAACAAGGGAAAAAGAGACTCCAAACATTTTTTGTCTCAAATGAAATTCAATAGAAGTTTAAGCTAGCTAGGTCAGATAAGGGCTGTCTGCCTCTGTTCTCTCTTTCAGGGCCCTGGAAGGCAACATGGCAAGAGTTTTCCCTAAGGGGGAAGTCCATGGAGCATTTCTTCTTGAAAGTAGTATAGACATCTAGGTTGTGTTTGTTTGTTTTTTTTGTGTGGGAAGGTCGCCTTTTAGGAAAGGGTGTTCCCACAGTTAGCTGACAGACAGGATGTGCTATCTCTTTGCAGATATGTATTCTCTAACATGTATTGTCTTGCAGGCCTACAAGAATTGAACCTGCCTTGGCTGAGGCCACTTCACTGTCATTGCTGACTGTTACTGAACTGTGTAAATATGTTAGCTAGCTTAGGAATAATTAGGAATTTGTAATTGCTAACTGCTCGCTTCCACCAATAATTCATGTTTTCGACAGGGGGTGCATTGTAAATATTGCGTTTGGTAGCTCTCTCTACCTAATTGTCCTGTGAGTATTTGTATAGAAAATGCACTATATTTTTCTACTGCTAATTTATTTTATATTTGCTGGCTATAATGGTCCTGTACATATGGTATTTGCCCTTTTCCCTCTTTCTACGTTAGTGGGATACTCCACCTGATTTTTTTTCCATACAAAGCTTTGTAGGGGCAGCTGCCCAGGCCAATGAGGACATGGCCATTTTTTGGCGGGAGGGGGGGTTGGGTGAGTGTCGCACCTTTTTGCTAAAGCGTTTGACACAGTTCACCATACACGGCTTATGTGTAAAGTAAAGTCTACAGGCTTGGAAAAATCTGTATGTAAATGGATAGAAAACTGGCAAAAAGATCGTATTCAGAGAGTAATGGTTAATGATTCATACTCTGAATGGTCTAGGGTTGTCAGTGGTGTACCCCAAGGTTCAGTGTTGGGACCCTTACTTTTTAATATATTTATAAACGATATAGGGTCTAGGATTAAAAATCCCATTTCAGTCTTTGCAGATGACACCAAGCTGTGCAGTGGAAGAACGTCCTTACAGGATGTCTCCAATTTACAAGCCAACCTCAATGCTTTGTTTAATTGGGCAACTATGTGGCAAATGAGGTTTAATGTTGATATATGTAAGGTTCTGCACTTGGGGGCTAAGAATATGCATGCATCATACATACTAGGGGGGGTACAACTGGGGGAATCAATGGTGGAGAAGGATCTGGGAGTTCTGGTAGATCACAAGCTTAATAATGGCATGCAATGCCAAGCTGCGGTTTCTAAAGCGAGTAAAATCCTCTCTTGTATTAACCGCTTAAGGACCGCCCTATAGTAGATATACTGCTACAGGGTGGCACCTGTGCAAAAAATCACGTATATATACGTGATTTTGCATCTCCGGGAAGGGGGCGTGCTCGAGCCGCACATGCGCCCTATCCATGCCACGATTTGCGGCGACCCGGTGATTACCGAGCATCTCCGATGGGGAGGAAGATTGTTTTGTTTACAAACAATCTTCCTCCCTGTCAGCTCGAGCACACTGCTCGGGATGGCTGTGCACAGTACAGTCATCATAATCAGTGTGCTTACAGTGAAGAACACCCCTCCACCCCCTAGTAAAACACACACAGCGCACAGTTAACCCTTTGATCGCCCCTCACATTAACCCCTTCCTGCCCAGTGCCATTAGTACAGTATCAGTGCTCTTTTTTAGCACTGATTACTGTATTGGTGTCACCAAGTTAGTTCCCCCCCCCCCGTGTCAGAATGTCTGCCGCAGTCCCGCAGTTGCTGATCGCCGCAATTACTAGTAGAAAAAAAATCCCATTATCTATACCGCCATTTGTAAATGCTATTACTTTCATGTAAACCAATTAATTTACGCGGATTGGGATTTTTTTTTTGCAAAGACGTAGCAGAATACATTTTGGACTAAATTTATGAGGAAATTTGATTTGTTAAATTTTTTTACTGGACATAGTAGCAAAAAGCAAAATATTTATTATTTATAAATCAGGGGTTCAAAGGAATCCTTAACCAGTTTACTATGGCCAGATCCACATCCATGCATTGTGGAAATCCACAGTTAAATGTCCATCTTACTATGCAGCTTGCTGTGGTGCCATTCATTTTGAATGGTATTAAGCTCATCCAATTCAGTATAGCAAAACATAATTGTGTGAACCATCTGTGCACTATGGTATTCTGATTTAAAAATGGTAGGGTATGAGTGCTTTAACATATCTATTGACAGCCCATTCAAAATAAGTGAGCTGCTTTAACACAACATATGCTTACACGTGAAATACCACACATTAATGCATGTGGATTAACACACACTATCAGGGTGAATTTGATCTAACAGTAGTTTGATTAACCTGTGGATAAACAATCTATAAACATTTTTCCACTAAAAACTGTTCCAGTGCTGGTGAAATTTCAGTTCAGGAACATTGCTTGACCCATTATTTGTTTTGGCCACGTGGAACCTACAAGGATGAAAAAATGCAAGAGAAGAAAGTAGGTAGAGGAAGGGAATCAACATTATGAATGTATGTGAAATTAAAGAAATGCATGAAATAGAAAAGAAAAAGAACACAAAAGTCAAAGAAAAAAGGAAAGTGAAAGGGTATGGTTGTAAGAAGGGGCTGACCTTGTCTTCTTTTAATTTAGGCTCCTCCTTATCTCTTACAGAAAGTTATACTAAAACTCTATGTCTTCTGGAACATTCCCTTCTTTAACATTTGGGAGAAGAGTTTAGGAGGGTGTGTGTGCAACCCAGACAGTCAACATGAAGGTATAAGGAGGATGAACTGTGCTCTCTTCCAAGGGCACTTCTTCTGTTATAGATTTACAGTACCTGAGATTAAATTGCAAAAATGGAGTTATCTCCAGAAATGGGGACTTTTAAGGCACCCTACTAAAGAAGAAAACAAAATTAAGCTAAAAAATATTTGTATTTATTAACATCCATTAAAAAAATGGACCAACAATTTGGCCATTTAATATGCAATATCATACACAATGCATATACTGGGATGTAACACTATGCATCTATCCCCTGAGTGATGGGTTATGCTTTTCCTGTACCTGAGATTAACTCTTGACCTGATGAGAGCAGCTGTTTCCATTTTATCCCAGGAGATACTGTATGAATTTATGGACTATAACAAGAGAACAATTTGTCTTCTAGCAGGATGTGTTGTTATTCATAGAGAATACCTGTGTATTCAAGTGACAGCACATGAAGTAGGTCTGGACACAGTTGGGGCGCAGGTGGCTGAATAAGTGGTAACCATTTGATAATGTGCTGAAATGGAGATAGTGACAGATCTCTAAATAACATGATATAAAATGTAAGTCTGGTTGGGTGGAGCTGGTGGTGGCAAGTAAGAAGAGGACTGCCTTCCTGATGGTGGTGACAAGAGGAATTCTCGATAGCAACACACGAAAGTGACTTGGGCCTCTATGTTGCACAGGTGGTCAGCCGGATCCTCGAAGTTGTAGCCTGGAACCACAATAAAATGCAAGGCCTTACTATACTAGTATAGTATAGTAGTTCCTGGTTGAAAAGAGGGGTCAGCATTACTGTGAAAAAGGGGATGGTTTAGTGGGGTTTAGAACCCATCATACGTACACTTGGTAGTTGACAGCAAAGCTCTGCATTGGGCACCTGGGCAGTGAACTTGCCCAACAACCCAGCCTCTGGGTGACCTTTAGCTGCAGCATGCTAACAAGGGGAAAGAAACAGAAGGCATGACAAGAAAAACAATGTAAGCAATTTGAAAAAAGTGGAGAAATGAATGGAAAGAAGAAGTTTAAAATAGAAAGGAAAACAGAAAATGGCAAAAATTAAAGGAAGAAATGTGAAAGAAATATGTGGGGAGAGGCACAGAAACAAAGTAATAGAAAAGAAAGAAAGAGAAAAAGGGACAGCAGGAAGGTAAACAGCAAAATGTACAATTAATTGAATCTTTAATTTTTCTAGGTCCCGGATATTGACTGAAAAAATATTATAGCAGGTGAATCGGTATAACACTGTCACCTTGACCAAGCAGAGCAAAGTGATACTATCTCTGCAAAACCCCCCACGATTCCCTTACACTCACCTTGCCTGCACTCCCATGCCACAACTAGCGTTTTCAGGATGGCATCCCCATATTTTGCTCAGTGTAGGTTTACTTTAAAATCTGTGTTGGATTCACTTTTCATTCCAACTTCTTCAAATATAGCGCTGACTATTTTGAGTAGAGCCGAGTGATGGCTATCATTTCTATTCCAAGGACTGAATAGATGGTTATCCTATGACTCACTGTGGAAATGTATGGAAATATATGCAGAACTGACTGCTGTAATCTTGAATAAAGACATCAGTATAACTCTGGCCTCTTGACAATTTTCAGAGAAATTTGCTGTGCTTTTTAAAAGTGAATTATGCTCCCAACACACAGGCTTTGTATTTTTTTTCCTTCAACACTTAAAAGTTGTTTTTCTTTCATGGCAGAAAATAGGTGATACATCTCTTCAGTGTAGGTAAATGCTTGGATGGAAATAGATACTTTGTTCTGGGCCTCTGCTGGAGATTGTCTAATGGCATACTTCAGGTCTCTGGATCATATGGCCAAAGTGCTGCGAAACATGACCAGATGAGTAGGATACAAAACTCCAGACCATATTATTACTTGTGTATGCACAATTTTGCAGGCCTGTTGTCCAGCGTCCAGCAATTCCCAAATGTCTGTTATTGGAAAAGAGACTACAGATGAATTTAAGTAGAACTTTACCTTAAAAAAATAGCTAGCAGGAATAAATACAGGGCAACAATATGGATGATAAGGATATCGAGATGCAGACACAATGGAAAAAAGTTTGATCACACATGAGCAAAAAATGAGATATGCAGGCATACTGAACATCACAAAACAGAAATGGATCAAAAAACAAAACTTGGGAGACAAGGAAGCACCATTAGATTGATGAAAAAAAAATAGAGGTGGAAATGTAACTAAATATTACAATACACTTACTTGGGATTTCATTTTTTTTTAGGTAGAGGGCAGATCAGATTTTGTTCTGTGGCACTTCTAGTTATGCCCTAAAAGAGAAAGTAATCTAGTTTTACCTGTACGTCCACGCAGGTATGTTTGTTTATTGTTGTTATTGTGTTATCCTGTGTCTATCCATTCCAGTTTGAGTCTACAATTCTTTAGCTTTCATACTCTGTGTTCATCAGGACCAGTGATGGGCCAAACACCCCCATGTTTGAACCTAATGAATGTATGACCGCGAACTTCGAACTCAATGCAAGTCTATGAGACTCGAATGTGTAAATTCAAAAGTGCCCATTTTGAAGGCTTATATGCAAGTTATTGGGGTATGGGGACTCAGACACTGCCCTGAGGGACATGAATCAGTAAAAAACAAATTTCAAAAAGTACAGTTTTTAACCACTTGCCATCCGCCTGCTGTTTATAAACGGTAGGACGGTGGCACTCCAGGGGCGGGCTGCCGTTCATAAACGGCACCCGCCATTTCTAGCTGTGCGTGCTCCCTGTCATTTGTGACATCTTTGCTTACTACGTGTGAAATCTGTGAATGATCACAGAGGTCACATGGTACAAGGCTATTTACAACAGCCTTGTACCACGTGACATGCTGTGACCAATCACAGCTCACTCAGTAGTTTTCAATGGCTGCAAGAATGCAGACAGAGAGAAAGAGAAATGATTGCTTTTACATCCTATATGGGTGTAAAAGCAATCAGTGTAAAAAAAAAAAAAATCTTCATCACCCCCCACAAGTAGTACAGTGTCAGCATGGTGACACTGTACTGCTAGGGTGACAGTATGTTAAAAAAACAAACAAATAATAATATAAAAAAATAAAATAAAAATGTAAAAAAAATGTTTAAAAATTATAATTTTTGGTTATAAACTAATTTGGCTTATTTTCTTTTTTACTAAAAAGATAACGGAATACATTTTGGCCAAGATTTATGATGAAAGATTATTTATTTGCAAAATTTTATAAGAAAAACACTTTTTTTCAAAATGTTTTGACTTTTTCATTTACATAGCAAAAAAAATAAAAATCCCAGCGGTGAATAAATACCACCAAAATAAAGCTTTATCTGTATCAAAAAAAATGGTAAAAAATTCATATGGTTACAGTGTTCCATGACCGCGCAATTGTCATTCAAAGTGTGATAGCGCTGAAAGCTGAAAATTGCCCTGGACAGGAAGGGGGAAAAGTGTCCAGACAGGAAGTGGTTAAAGGGGCAGTCATTTTTCATTGCTTAAAGTAAAAGAAAATAGAAAAAAATAGAAAAATTATTTTAACCGCTTGCTGCCCTGCCACTGTACATATACGGCGGCAGGGCAGCACTCACAGGCAAAACCACGTTTTAAGACGTGTGTTTTGTAAACAAATAGGGGGTACGTGTGAGGGGCGCTGCCGCCCTATCTGTCCTGCGGATCACCGCCGCAGATGTCAGTCGCCGGGTCACAGCCGCTCGTTAGCGGCTATGTTCCGGCGATCGGCGGTAAACGGTGACAGAGAGCACAGTTGCAGTAGCTGTGCTGTCTGTCACTTCCCTGTCAGCTCAAGGATGAGCTGATCGAGAAAGAAGAGTTTCTCTTTCTCGATCAGCCTTGTCCCGCCCAGTACACACCCCGCCCCCTAGTAAAACACTCCCCTCACTCCTATAACCCTTCCCTGCAAAATAAAGTTAACCCCTTCCTCCCCATTGCCATTAGTATAGTGTCAGTTTTTTTTTTTTTGCACTGATCACTGTATTAGTGTTTTATGTCAGTGACTCCAAGTCAGTACCCCCCAATGTCAGAATGTCCGCCGCAGTCCCGCAGTCCCGCCATAAGTCCCTGATCACCGCCATAATTCGCTGATCGCCGCCATTATTAGCATAAAAAAAAACCTAAAAATCCCAGTATCTTTCCCGCCATTTGTAAACACTATAACTTTCACGTAAACCAATTAATTTACACATATTGGTTTTTTTTTTTAGCAAAGAGATGTCGCAGAATGCATTTTGGCAGAAATGTATGACTAAATTTGATTTTTGCATTTTTTTTTTACTGGACATGTTTTATAGCAAAAAGTCCAAAATATTGTTTTTTTTTTCCTCAAAATTGTCAGCCTTTTTTTTTATAGCGCAAAAAATAAAAACCACACAGGCGATCAAATACCACCGAAAGAAAGCTCAATTTGTGGGGAAAAAAAGGATGTAAATTTCATTTATGTATCATATTGCATGACCGCGCAATTGTCCGTTAAACTAGCGCAGCGCTGTATAGCAGAAAAATGGCGTAAGTTGCAGTATTTATACCATAGTTTGTAAACGCTATAACTTCCACACAAAGCAATCAATATACACTCATTGGGATTTTTTTTACCAAAAACATGTAGCAGAATACATTTTGGCCTAAATTTATAACCAACTTTGAGTTTACTATATATTTTTTATAGCTGAAAGTAAAAAATATTGTTTTTCTTCAAAATTTTTGGCCTTTTTATGTTTATAGCGTGAAAAATAAAAAGCGCACAGATGATCAAATACCACCGAAAGAAAGCTCTATTTGTGTGAAAAAAAGGACGTAAATTTCGTTTGGGTGCAGCATTGCATGACCGCACAATTATCAGTTGAATTAGTGCAGCGCCGAGTAGCAAAAAGAGGCCTGGTCATTAAGGGGGGTAAATCCTCTGGAGCTCAAGTGGTTAAATATCATGCCGGGGGGGGGATCCCCTTAAACTACCTGCAAAGTTGCACATCTGTACAATGTATAGAACTTGCTGCAGCAGGACTGACATTTAAAAAAAAAATTACATCTTTATTAAAAAAAAAAACAGCATGTGGGCTCCCCCCTAACCCATATCCTTTAGGTCTGGTAGGAAGGTTAGGAGGAACCCCACAGTAATTTTTTGCGTGGGGTTCCCCTTAAAAGCCATACCAGGCACTTTAGGTCTGGTGAGACTTTTAAGGGGAACCCCACCCCAAAAAAAATAGGGTAAAAAAGTTTGGGGTCCCCTCTAAATTCCTACCAGATCCGAACCTTGATCCGAGCACAGCACTGGAAGGGTAATTGAGGGGGCAATTGAGCGCTGAAGGGAACAAGGGCCACTTCCCTACAACCCTGGCCCAGTGTTTGTGGGGGTCTGTGGGCAGGGGGGTTCATTAGCATCAGGGTACCCCTTCAAATAAGGCGGCACCCTGATGCTGTCCCCTTTGTGAATGAGTAAGGGGTACTTATACCTCTATCGATTCACTAAACAATTAAATTTAGAAAAATGAATGACATCAGACTTTTGAGAAGTATCAGCTAGCTCTGAGCGCGTAGCATTACTTTCCTCAGTACACCGTTCTTCTCCTCCCTCTTCTCATCCCTGTGAAGTCACATCCACCCAGGCTTGCGGTTCACATTGGTTACAGAGACTTCCAGTCCGGTCTGCAGCATTCTGAGATCTCCCCCACCACCAACGGCAACTTCACCCGATGCCAGGTAGACTCTACAAGGATGCGGAGGACTAGTAGCGGGTCCTGGATGTCTTTCTCCACACTACCAATGAGCAATTTTATTATCTTCCTTTTGTAAGTTTTTTCAACAGTGGCTTAATAAATTTTACCTACATACTGCACTCAGAAGGTGCCTCTCTCCCTCTCTGTTTTGCTTTATATTTCTAGCACTATAATATTTCTTTTCCATTAGTGACTGGGGGAAGGGGGTAAAAACAGGAAGTTGAAACATTTATACTGCCCCCTGACCACCCACCTAAAGCTTACAATACGTAGGGAGGGGGCTGATCAAATGTGTTATGTCAGCAACAAATGTCCCTTGGCATGCGGAGTTGGCAGACAGCACAGCCTGTCAAACTCAATCATTCAATTCAATTGGTTTGCACCACAATCGCAAGTAGGCAGGATCACTTGACAAATGCCTAAAAGCTTAGGCATGGTCCGAAAAATAATCCACATTGGATCACTTTTCAGAGACTAAACAAATATAGAGAGGCAGCATATACAGATATTATGTGGGGCTTTAATTGGGGAAGGGGGTTGATATACATTACTATTTTATATTTTTAGAATACATGGTCTTTAGGAAGAGACTTTGCTTTTGTTTTAATTTGTTTGGGTAATAATAATAGTATTAATGTTAATGTCACACTAATATACTATATAGAAACTGTTTGCTGTAGTTTAGCAACAGTGGTTTACCTTTGGTTTTTCAATGAAAATTCACAGCAGACTCCGGATAGGTGAAGGCTTTGTAGGCTTTAAATTTGGTGTTCACATAACCTCCACTGTTGTTGCATCATCGCTTTCTCAAAGTGCTCACTGGGTGACAAATGCAATGCCCCACCTATTAATATACTGTATATTAGAGTAACATAACAAGCTAAATGTCTTACACCAACCTCTTTGGTGGTTGGTATCTTCTTCCCTCCATTTCATCTGCACAGCTTCCCCAAGACTCTTTGGTTAGGAACACAGGCATCTGACAATTCTAGAAATGAGGAATGATGAAACGTCTAACGGAATCTGTGTCACTGGAACACAGGGAAGGTAGGAGGCACAGACATCCTGAGTGTAAGAGCTCATCTTTTACAGGGACCTTATTAAAATAACAATGGTGTTGGTAATGGTAACACAGACATATATAGAGATCTGCTGCCATCTCCTTTTAGCTGCTAATATCACAGTGTTATGTATAATTTTGTATTAGTACTTCCTGTGTCTCTATCTCTGAAAGGATGGCCTTGAATCCCCAGAAGGAGAAAGTAGAGAGAGAGAGAGGAGCTAACACCACATGCCCACACACAAGAGCTGCATTACCGCAATATTGTATTTTATCCAGGCCAGAAGTAGAAACTTTTAGGTAATTGTTCCTGCGTTCTGGCTGTTTAACTGTAGCTGCCCATAACTTGCTGATCTGAATCCTAGTGAGAGACTTATCTCTGCCTATAGTTATTCTCCGACATGCACAGTACCAGATAGCTAGGTCTGTGCTACTGTACGTATGTAGTTGTCACCATCCAGTCTATTAGTAGGTGAACCTGTGTATTGCAATAAAGTATATCCAAAGCTCCTGGTAATTTAGATAACCCTGTCTCTTCTGCTCTGGAATTTTATAGCTAGTTTTAGCTTGTGGCTCAATAACCAGCATAGGCTAGAGCCAGGTTAGGTATCTGACACCCACTTCTAGTAGTTAGAGGTCCAGTTGCATGACAGATTAGAAACTGCTAGGGAGGGACTAAAGAGAAGAGTAGATAAGTTGAGTTTCAGTACCACACCACAGTTTCTGCGTGTGAGAAGCTTTATTCCAGGCTGGTTGGACAACAGTTGGAGGAACTCCCCATCACTACTGATATTATCTCAGGTTTCTGACACAAATTCAGACGCTGCATTGGGATCATCCTCGGGGACCCCTGCAACTAGACTTTTTTGTAACATACATCTGGAGGTATCTCTATTAATACCTATCTATAGTAGTATATATATTAGAAGACAACAGACACAGCAATAGCATGCAATGCCAAGCTGCAAAAAGCAAAGCCAGCAAACTATTAGCATGCTTCCTTTTAAAAAGGGTATTTATTCAAAAGATAAAACTAAAATTCTACCGCTCCACAAAACTTGGCAGCATCTTGTGTATGCCATCTAGTTCTGGTCATCAGTCCATAGGAAGGATAGGTTGGAACTGGAGAGAGTCCAGAGAAGACAACACAGCTAATAAGAGGGCTGGAGGATCTGTTATGAGGAACGGCTACGCACAGTACATTTATTTTCCTTGGGAAAGATACATTTAAGTGGAGACATGATTGCAATACACAAATATCTAAATGGTGAAGGCTGGTAGTCAGGTCTTATTTCTCAGGAGGCTTTGTAGGTGGCTTGCTTTTATTGATTTAAGACAGGTGTCTTCTTTAAACATGTTATTTTGCACTTCATCAAAAGTAAAAGAAAGGCTTTTGATGATAGTAATGTTCCAAATGTTTTTTTCTTTTATTATAGAGAAGACATTTCAAATATCAGAATTATTATGTGGTAAAAGTAAAAAGTGTTTTGCAACTTTTAAAAGCAGTGGTAAGCATAGAGATCCCATGACAGCTTCATTTTTGAGATGTTGGTCACAGGGTTTCAATAGCAACAGATTTTTCCAACTTGTTGTCTTCCAGTGTTTTGAAGTCATGAAATTGCTCCATTAGAGTACTTTTACATGGGCTTTGTCTGCTCTATTCAGCAGGGGATTTGTGAAAAGATCTACAGCTGAATTGGAGCTGAACAGGATTAATGTCACTTTTTTGACAACCTTGCCCATTCAGTTTTTGCCTGCATTTTGACAGCGGAGCCATGTTGGATCAATGGATGGCCAGATGAAAATGGACTTGCATCCATTTACATCAGGCTACCTCCACTCCACCATGTTTAGGTCAGGAAAAATGAAAAAGGATGCAGTCCTGATCAAAAAGCCTGTATGAAAGAAGTCTTATTGTAGCTTTTCTAATGAATAGTCATAGGGTAAACATTTATAAAATCATTGGCCTTATTGATGCACAACTGTAGGCATTTTGAAACATTGAGTATAGGAGCTTCAAGAATGAGAACTGGATCATGTAATGGCATTTTATTCTGAAAATAGCAGCCAACTATCTCACAGAAGTTCATAATATCTTTAAAGAAGACATTCAAACTTTCAAAGCTGGATTTCAGTCTGGTATCCAGACTGTAGGAGTCACTGTAAGTGAAACTGGAAAATCTCAGCTCATGGTGCATGGTGATGTACCAGCAGAGCAACAGGTTTATGTCTCTTCCAGGAACTGTCAAAACTAAAACAACAGCACAGCTTAACGCTTTCTGCTCTTTCCCCTTTTCTTCTCCTTTCAGTGTTTGTAGAGACTATTCACTGTTGTGTATTGCACAACAGCCATCTTCTTCCCATTGTAGGCAAGCCCTACTGCTTTTAAAAATATTACATCAAAACAGCATGGCCCCAATCACATGTAGCTCCGATAAACATGTGAAATTGTTTCCTTTCCATTCAGTTGTCCTTGTCCTGTGCTGTGTAATGATATTTTGCTCTGCCTGTACTCCATCCTCAACCACCCCTCCTCCCACCTATTTCTACAGCAACTTTTTCCAGCCCTGAGTAAGCTTCCAGGAACAGCTAGTCAGGCACCAAAGTAGCCACCACCTACAACCTCACACACCTCCATGACTCTGTGCCCCAAGAGTAGGCAGAACTAGTCCAGTAAAGTAGCCGCCACCAGGCAGCCTACCTAAAATGTAAATGTATGCAGTATATTTTCTGATCATTGTGCTGCCCCGATTATGTCCTTCCTTACTTGAGGGACAAGCCAACGAGCAGTGAAGGATTGCTGGAAGTCAAGTTCAAATACAACAAAAAGTTGCTCTGCTCATAAATAATATTTGCCTCTGAATTTGTTTGAGCATACTAGCACTCACACACAACTACAGTTTCGTCTTGCTCCTGCCATCCTCCTTGACTCCTAGTCCTCTTCTCTTTTCAGGCATGCCGTATTCCTGCTCTTCCAGCTGCTATGTCACATACACTTCTGTTTCTGTGCCTCTTTTTTTTATGCAACTACCCTGGGGAGGTATATTTCAAAGGCACAACACCCCTCTCTCCTCTCCAGGCACTGACAGACAGGCGTTAGGCAGGCTGAGCGACATGGTTGACACACATCCACCACCTCCTGCGCTCAGGGGCTCAGATCAGAGGAAGAATAATCCAATAAAATGATAATGTTCATCAAATATTGATCAAAGGTTGTGCAGCTCTAACAAAAAGCTAGGGAAGCTTGATATAGACTGTAGTAAAGAACAAACGAAAAGAGCACACCAACCTTGCGCATAACCTCAGTAAACAGTTCATGTATTTATTAATAAGTTATACTCACAAGAGTAGCAGTAAAAAAGGCATATAACATCCATAACCAACACAGGGTTAAAAGACATGTGCGAGTTCCATCTGGAAGGGAGATAAACTCTTGGTCAAGCTGACACGTTTCGAAGGGGGATCCCTTCTTCCTCAGAGCTAGTCACAAAGAGATAAGCCACCCCTCAGTATAATGTTGTTATATCGCAGGGCCTACCCTCATAAATGAGATGGCCTCATTTTTGGTTGGGGGGGGGGGAAGGGGAGAGGGGGGTTTTACGGCTTATATGTGTCACAACAGATAGTAATATATAAATCATAAATAATATCATAATTAGCCTACATAAAAAACATATGTTCACAATGGAAAAGGATAAAATAGAAGATGATGCTCATATTAACATAAAATGGCATTTAAATTATATTAAAATTAAAATAAAGATGAGGACATCATTAATTAAAAGTTAAAAAAATGCGTGGGAAAATAACGTCAACATGAAGACGGATATCTAAATCTATATTACAGCAGATCTGAAAATTTTGAAAAAAATAAAATAAAATATAAATAAAAATACAACTAGCGATAACAATAATTATTATTATTATAAGGGGCAAGAGATATTCAAAAAGAGATATAAAAGAGACAAATTCTGCATAAAAGTTTTACCTTAGAAGGTCTACAATGAGTACTGGGATTACTGATAGAAATATTCTATTTAGATTCAGTTCCTATTCATAGGAGGAATTCATCCACTATGTGTCAGTGTTTCTGTTAGTTTTGTAGAACTGGCGGTGAAAAAGGTGGAATAAAAACTGCAGAGAGCCTGCAGGTGGCAGTGGAACGCACGCCAGCTTCTAAGGAAATCACTGTCTGAAAGCCAACAAGTTTCTAGATATCTGGGTTGTAGATAAGGGGGGGGATATGGGGGTCCAAACCTCTCCAGAGCATCCTGGCTTAGGGCCGATTTAAGGCACTGGCCTAGGCATACTCCTGCATCCCTACAGAGAAAAAAAGAACAGTCCACATTGATGACTCATGCAGGAGGTGGAAAACCAGGATTCCCTGAGACTCTTTGTTGATATAATGTCATTGTTGCTGATCTCTCATTTGTTTTTCTGCTCATATGAACTATGGATTCATGCACATGAGCCTATGATAATGCATGATAAAAATTTGGCATGAGCTTGGGAAGACAGCAATGGCTGTGAGCGGCTTTATGCAGGTATATGGCAGTACTAACATAAATCCACATATATCATGCAGATGTATTCCCCAAATGCAGGAAGCCTGCTTTTGGGGATTCCATCTGTATGCTATATATGGGTTTATGTGGGTACTGGTGTGTACCTCTGCACAGCCATTCAGGTCTACAGGCAGCTCCTGTACTTCCTGGGTGCAGAAATATGTCCGTATTTATATAGTACATGGCCTAATACGTCCATGTGCATGATGCCTCTGGTTACAAGAACTGTGGCATGTGTCACTGTGTAGACTCAAGTTTTAAGCCCCTCCCAGTGTTGCACAGTTTTGCCAGACTTATAATTTACCATGGAGCGCGCAGCACACTGCCGTATTGCTCCCCTCTGCAAAAATAAAAACGATGGCTCTGCCAGGTATACCAAAGAAGGAGGCAGAAAGCAAAGGACTAGGCACCATTACCATGTCTAAATATTCCATATAACATAACACATTCATGTTTTGAGTTCAGGTTCACTTTAGTCATTTCATTTTTACCTTATATGACCTGAAAAAATACACCCCATGAGAGCAACTGATTCATTCTGCTGATGCACTGATCCTAAAAACATAAAAATGGTAAAAACAAATACAGCAGGCAGAGCATGTGGTTTATCCCTGAGGTTTTATTTGTATTATGTAAATTAAAGGTTTGGGATTAAATTTCAGAGTGCCCTCCTGTGTATATACCCTAGCAGGCTTGTAATTTGTGATGTCTGGTAATTACATTTCAGGCTCACGTTGAAATAAATTATTATGATTAAAATATTAGTCAATCTTTTATATGCAGCGTTTTTATTTTTAATGGAACCCTATAAACACACTCTATGAGCATCATATACCAAGGTTCTGTTTTATTGTCATTAAACCTCTTTGAAAAGTTTGCTTTTAACACATCCTGCAAAATTGAGTGTTTGTTACAGGGCACACTTGTTCTATAGCAGTTCTTCCTTGGGTACTTATCTGCTGAAATTGACTATGATGTAAGGCAGGTATATATATAGTATTGAGCTTAAAGGAGAATTCCAGATAGGAATATTTTTATATAATTACATTGGTCCCACTTTGACTAATGTAACTATGTATATACCATACCTGTGGCATCCCTCTAAAAGCTGGAAATTGTTAGAGTAGACACAACTTCAGCGATCTTCATTAGCTTTTATGTCCAGCGCCAAGCAATTGCTCTACTGCATAGTGAACGGAATTCTCTAATTGGACAAGGTAGAGAGCATGGCAGCACCTTGTCCAATCAGAGAACACTTTGGATTCATTGAGGAAATGCAAAGCAATCTCTAAATGGCACCCGTGCTGAACTGGAGACCTCCTGTAATCATAAAGCAGCACGTGACCCAGAAACCAGTAGCAATCTCTGGAGTAGCAGTGCATACTATATTGATATCCAGCTTCTAGAGCACAAGTGTCAAGCACAAGGCGCGGGCCAAATCCAGGCCACTAGGCTGCTTCACGTGGCCCTCGCACCTCTCCTGCAGCTGCGTCACCCCCTTCGTCGCCACCTCCACCTTGTCTCAGCGGTTGGAAGGAGAGAGGAGGACAGAACTCCTCCTACAGATCTTGCATCTTTCTGTGCAGCCACAGCACCCCCTTCTCTCCACCTCCCCTAGTCTCATCATTCAGCAGACTCTGACAGCTGACTCCGGCTCTCCTCTGGTCCTCCTCCAGACCCTGTACAATCTGCTTCCCAGCTCCACCCGCATATTCTTCCCAGCAGCAGCACAAAGTAAGGGGGTGCACTGTGATGCAAGAGAGAATGTGGGACTCATGACTTCTGAAGGTGAGGAGGCTCTAGACATCTGATGTAAGGGAGGTGAGGTGCTCTGAATATCTTGTCCGACAGATACAACTGGCCCTTTGAGGGCAACCATAATGCTGATGCGGGCTGATATGAAATTGAGTTTGGCGTCTCTGTTCTGGAGGGATCCCACAGGTATGGTATATGTTTAGTTACAATGCTCCAAGTCTGACCAATGTAACTATGTCAAAAATATCCATACCTGGACTTTTTCTTTAATTAAACAGATACGCATTAAAAAGTTGTAGATAGTAACTACTTAACTGAACATTATAAACAGGAATGTAATGGAGAAAATGAGTTATTGATGGGTTAAAGCTTGTACTCTACCCTCCTCAGATGAGGCTGCACTATAAATCAAATATGGTTATGTGAAAAAGTACATATGATCAGGGCCATGCCATCAATGAAGCAAATTGAGGCAGCCACCCCAAGTCATACTCAGAGGCACAGTGGGGTGCAGCACTGAGGCTGAAGAGTCCGTACCAGGGGCAGCCCCAAGCATAGCCCTGCATATGATATCATAAACAGACGCACTGGGACTAAATTACAGAAATACGTTGCATGTTTTCCTAAAGGGAAATGTAATTTTTAAAGTAATTTTAAAATAGAACTAGAGGCCAAACGTTTTTTATCATTTTATATAGAGTAAAGGGAGGGTCATAACCCCTGTCAGTTTTTCATGTCATCTTTGTCCCATTGGGGTGATTTACCTCCACTTCCTGTCCCATAGCGGAAACAGGAATTGAGAAGAAATCCCTCCAAATTAAGGAAATCCATTATGGCCCCTCCGCCAACAGAACTAATGTCCCCATTGGAAGGTTTCCCCTCTATCACTGTTCTGGGACAACCCAACATTTGGGATTTTCTTTTACTTTCACTTTTGAAATGTTGATGATAATGGTAAACAGGACAAATGGAAAGGGTGAATCTCCCTAATGGGGGCAGAATTAGCAATAAAAACCTGACAGATGTTCTAATCAATCTCCTCTCTGCAACACAGAAGCTGTTAAAAAGACATAGAAGTTGTTAGGAAAAAAAAGTTGCAATGCAATGTATGTGACAAAGACAAATCAGTAAGCTAGGGGTTAAGTGCATTCACCTTAAAATGAAATGCATTCATTTTAAAAAATGAATGAGCAACTCCAGCTGTTGTGCTCACTCTTGGGCTGTCGCCCTTGACTTACCTGGTCACCAATCCAACTCCTCTTCTGTACTGATGCCCAGCTACTGTGGGATCAACCCACTTCATGTGAGCCCAGGATGTGAAGGTTTCATCTCCCCATCCTGGACACACAGAAAGATTTTGCTGAAAGATGCTCTGTTATTAGGTGGTGCTTTTTTCTGCAGCATCTAGGATGCCTAACGCTGAAGGAAGATGATGGCCAGTATCAAACGAAAGGTCCTTCAATCATTAGGGAACTGGCAGGATCACCAGGTGTTTGCACTGCTTCAAAAAACAAAAGGATCCAAATGTTTTACTCTGGGGGACAGCGAATGTAGTCCCAGGTTCTAAATTTAACTTTGTATACACTTTATATTGGTCAGTGCTGGTCAGTTTGATATGGACACTTCACAAAAAGCATATTTGGTGCAGTTGAAATGATCATTTGGACAGTTTTTAGCCTTGTAGAATCTGGATGTCAATAAAAGAAAAAAACCTTCTCTAATAATTATGTTGATGCCTTACAACATCATTATTAAGTAATAAAGTGGCAAATGAGATGTAAACTTGAGAATTTTCAGATCCATAGTACTGTAATCAACAAACCTCATGCCCCCTGCTAATTGGAGAGTTCTAGGGCTTACTGAGCAAGGGGTGTGTTGGACCTCTGCAAAGAGACCACGGCTATTCCACAAAGTGGAAGGGTCCTTCTCTGCAGCATGTTGGCAGGGGGAATGCTTTTATGCTTAGATTGAGGTTGCTTTCTAAAGAAAAATAAAGAACTCTTTGCACACCATTTTGTTTTGATGCACATAGAAAGTATTTCGCTGATTGAAACTAGAAGTTCAGTTGTGTTTTAAAAGAAGTAAGGGTGTGGGCAGGGCTTAAGGCACCCTAATGGGGTGTACAGGACACTGGGAAGACAGCAGGTATGTTTTCCCCGATGTTTGAGTTGTGGCCCCTTTAAGGAGGACAATTTTGGAGACATTTGCTGAGTACTAAAGGGTTCTCACCCATGCAGGGTGAGATGTTCTGAGGGGAAATTTGGCTGGAGAAGACCTATTTTCAGTACTCTCTGGATTGATAAGTCCATGTTAGAAACCCGGAATTTCATAGGTTCAACAAATTTTGATTGAGAAGAACTTCCAGACCCTGACTACCAGGACTCTTGTCCCAAAGGGGTTAAGCCCCAGGCAAGGGAGGCTTGCAGGGCAGAAGAGGGAAATCAGTACCTGAGTCACTGAGGTAGAGTGAAGAGAAAGCTCCTCAAATGCTGACAGCATGGGAGTCTATCTGGCAAACTGAGATGCTGGTCACTGAACCTCTGTGGCCAGTATGGCACCCTTAACAAGGAGGAACCACAACCCCAGTGTGGGATCAAGAGGGCGTGGTGAGCCTGGGAAGGAGAGAGCACACTGCAGCTCTCGGCTCTCTCCTGATTTGGCTTCTCTCATCCAGCTCTAAGCTGAAAAGAATAGTGATGCCGTTGTCACTACTATCTCCTCCTGACAGCTCCTTCACCTCACATGTTACTGGCGCCCAGGGCAGCTGCCTCTTCTATCCCCCACTGTCCCGGCCCTGAACGCAGGTATGACATCTCAGTGCATTGGGGTGTCATTGAACATTTTTGGCACTAATACACATATTGTATAACCTTGCCACAAAAAATAGGTGTGAAACCAGGCTTATGAATCAGTAGGAAAGCTTCAGGAATAGCAGTAGGAGAGCAGAAATGATAGCAAAAAATGTCTGCTGCTTACATCCCAGGATCTACTGATTGTTTTGACATGCAGTTATCACTGAAGGTAACATCTGCTTTTTCACATTTTTTACATCCAATTTTAATGTACAGTCACCCAGATTCATGACATGTTTACTTAAAAGGGAAACTGTATTTTTCATGTTTGTAACTAAAATTGAAAATGTTATTTATTTACTTAAATTTAATAATATAATAATAATAATAATGATAATAATATAATAATACATAATACTTACATTTATGCTAGAAAGTTGAGCTAATTCTCACATTTACCTCTTTGTTCTTAGCTGCTTTGTTGAAAAGTATGGTGTGTGCAGAGATCAGTAGCTCAATCTGAAATTTACACACACATGGAATGAAAGAAAGGAGTGATTTATTTAAATCCCTCCTTTCCGATGCCTGCAGTGTTGAGACAGTGGATATACAGAGTTTCAGTTAGAGGTAGACAACCTGAAGGCAGATAACTTGAGCTGTGCTCCCTCTTTAGGAATCTTATAATGCTCCATAAATCTTGTGTCATCGGTGTACCCTGTGTCATTAGATTTTATAAATGTATTTAAATAATACAAAATAACCTAGACCTTTTCAATATTCTACAAACATACACACCCTCTCCCACAGTCTCATACTGCTAATAAATGTCCATAATAAAGTCCCAAATACAAAATTCAAAATCCAAAAATTACAAAAATGAAATAAAAATAAAAATTATACAAATTATAGTCCTCGCTCTCCAATCTTCCAACTGTGAAAATGTCCAAATCTTCCCTTCAATCCAAAAGCACCTCAAAAAATATAAACTAGATATAGTGCATTATCTTTTATAAAAATTATTATAAGTGATAACATGCAACCACACTGGTGACATAAACAAACTAATAAATAGACATCACACATGTGAAGTGAAAATCAACACACCACTTCACTAGTGGTCCTGTGAAACAACCACTGCAATACGTGAAATTCCACAAATACACAATATGTGATCAGTGAAAAAATTGTGCCAAAATAAGTGCCACCACTCTGCATATAGGATAATATACAATTACCCTTTTTCTGCTTTCAAAGCATTCTGGAATTCCTTTATACCAAATAAAGTTACCTTCACTGGGAGTATGCTTTCCTTTATATGAGTAGACAGTGGAATCCCTTCCTCATACAGTGATGGGCATCGGGATCCCCGTTCCTCACAGGACAAATAGGAGCAGACTCAGTGGAGTGATATATAGTAGTATACACAATTTATTTAGCAGCTTACATTATAAAAAAATACCGTCCTTCCTCGCTAACGTTCGTTCTATGCTGAGACCTTCTCAAAATGGCCGCTCTGCTCCTTCCGGCTTAGCGTCTGACGTCACGAACTGACGCGTTTCGTCACTTCCGACTTTTTCACAAGGGATCCAGACGTCAAGACGGCGGTTCCTCTTATCCTGCCAGACTCCTGGCAGGACAACCCGCCGCCATTTTAACTATGGGCACCACACGCCGGTGCTTTATATTATTCACAAAACCGGCTTATATCAAACATCGTTTCTCCCATTCACACACAGGGAGCAGATGGACAGGTATATTCCCAATACATTACAAGAATACCTATTAATACCCGGCTACCACATATAAAAACAGTCATTGTAACACAACAATGATTCTAATCAGATATTTCTAATGTAATACTAATAAAATCAATAATTATATTTAATAAGATCCAATGAACTATACCTCAATAAATACAATTAATAAAATAAATAAAATACAAATAAAAATAAATTAAATTAAAATATATAAAAACAGATCACCATTCAACAATATTATATGGGAAGAGCGCCCTCTACTGGTCTAATAAAATAATACCACTCGAATCTATGTAATATATAAACCCCAACTCAAATGAATAAATAAATAATTACCACCTCTAATTTATGGTGTCCATAGTTAAAATGGCGGCGGGTTGTCCTGCCAGGAGTCTGGCAGGATAAGAGGAACCGCCGTCTTGACGTCTGGATCCCTTGTGAAAAAGTCGGAAGTGACAAAACGCGTCAGTGTCGTGACGTCAGATGCTAAGCCGGAAGGAGCAGAGTGGCCATTTTGAGAAGGTCTCAGCATAGAACGGACGTTAGCGAGGAAGGACGGTATTTTTTATAATGTAAGCTGCTAAATAAATTGTGTATACTACTATATATCACTCCACTGAGTCTGCTCCTATTTTTCCTGTGAGGAACGGGGATCCCGATGCCCATCACTGTATGAGGAAGGGATTCCACTGTCTACTCATATAAAGGAAAGCATACTCCCAGTGAAGGCAACTTTATTTGGTATAAAGGAATTCCAGAATGCTTTGAAAGCAGAAAAAGGGTAATTGTATATTATCCTATATGCAGAGTGGTGGCACTTATTTTGGCACAATTTTTTCACTGATCACATATTGTGTATTTGTGGAATTTCACGTATTGCAGTGGTTGTTTCACAGGACCACTAGTGAAGTGGTGTGTTGATTTTCACTTCACATGTGTGATGTCTATTTATTAGTTTATTTATGTCACCAGTGTGGTTGCATGTTATCACTTATAATAATTTTTATAAAAGATAATGCACTATATCTAGTTTATATTTTTTTGAGGTGCTTTTGGATTGAAGGGAAGATTTGGACATTTTCACAGTTGGAAGATTGGAGAGCGAGGATTATAATTTGTATAATTTTTATTTTTATTTCATTTTTGTAATTTTTGGATTTTGAATTTTGTATTTGGGACTTTATTATGGACATTTATTAGCAGTATGAGACTGCGGGAGAGGGTGTGTATGTTTGTAGAATATTGAAAAGGTCTAGGTTATTTTGTATTTTGCACTTTCAAGGGTGAAAGTTTGACTTTTCTGTGGGAAGTTATAGAGTTTTTGTTTTATTATTTAAATAATAGCAAACATAATTTTAAAAATGTATAGCCTTAAAGCAGAATTGAATGCACTTGGTGTCTTCAAAAAAGTTAACATATGCTTATGCATTGTGTTTACCACTTACTATGCCTTCCTCCAGTGAAGTGAGATCCATTGTTGTTTCTTTCCCACTACTGTCATTTTCTCTCAGTTTGTTTTCCTCAGGTCCATCATCTTGTTTCTTCAGGCATTGGTCAGCCATTAAACAAAAGGAAAAAATGCCATCATTTGGGGTGTAACCACCATCAATGCGATCTCTCTGAGCATATTAGAAAAAGTTAGCTGCTGACTATTTTGATCATTTAGATCTTCTGAAAGGGTGAGCATATGACATGGTGAACACACAGTCAATCAGAAAAGTAAAAACAGTGAATTTCATTTCACTAATATTTATGTTATTCATTTTAGATTTAGCATAATAGTGCCATTAATAGAGGTCATCCTGTTAAAGCAATATCGGCCAATCAAGGCTGGCTTTACACTGTCCAATCTTTCTTGTTACATGATGATGACGAGATACAGTGAAGGTAATGTTAGACTATATTAGATCTTCCTCTTTAAAGTAATTCATTTATGATCACTGTATCTGATTCACTTTGATGACATATCTATGAATATGGTGATTCTTCTTAGATTTATCATTCATTGCTCACATTGATTCTTTAGGATTTTTTCCACTTGCTACTTCTATATTCAACATTGATGATCACAAGAGTGAAGTGCAAAGAAGTATCCCCCTAAAGTTATGTCATTATTGGAAAACAGCAAAGAATTGAAATTGTGAAGATAGAATCACTCAGAATACTATGAAAGTGGACTCTCCATACATCACTGTCATCCTCTATATATGAAGAATACTTCTTATCAAAATAACGTTTTCCCAGCCATACATTTAATCAACATAATGCAGCTGTGAATGCGCAGCACGTTTTTTTGTTTTTTGTTTTTAAATTCACTGTTTTTACTTTTCTGATTGCCTGCGTGTTCACCATTTTATATGCCCACCCTTTCAGAAGATCAACTGATCAAAATAAAGAAATTATTGGCATCTACTACTGACGTTTATCGCTTACTCTGCATTGGATCTAAAATACTGCTCTTTTTTGCAGTTTGCTCTAGTCAGCTGCTAACTTTTTCTAATTGGTCAGCCATTGCAGAGATATTTGTATAATGCTTTTTTCATTCACACTCATGGTAGTATGAAAAATGTTTGGAGTTTAGAGTCTAGTTTGGCCTATGCTACTGTTCTTTGTCATCTTCTTAGTACTGTGACACAAAAACTTTTAGGGTTAAGAGAGTAGATAGGCTGAGTGTACTTTTGATATATAGTCTACAGTCTTAGTAAAAGCCTCCTTTTAAGTTGAAGTAGTTTTGTTTTGGCCTGGACTCTAACACAATTTGTTACATTTTATTTAACTTTCAAGCAGCTGCAAAAGATATTAAGGTAAAAGATAAAAGATATTAGACCAGACTCCAAACTTTCTAAGTGAAGGACAAGTTTACTGTCCTTCAGAATTTAGGAGGGCTAGATTGTGGCCAGTGGGAGTAGACAATGTCTGAGACTTGGTAGTCAGCGGGAGTAAAAAAAATTACATTTGTGGGCAGTAGGAGGAGGAATAGTGCCTCATCATTGGTATTAATGGGAAGAATAATTTCCATTGTTGGTGTCAGTGGGAAGAATAGTGCCCTATCATTGGTATTAATGGGGGGAATAGTGCCCCATCATTGGTATCAGTGGAAGAAATAGTGCCCCATCGTTGGTATCACTGGGAGGAATAACGCCCCATTATTGGTATCAGTGGGAGGAATGGAGCCCCATCACTGGTATTAGTGGGTGAAATAATGCCCCATTATTGGTATTAGTGGGAAGATAGTACCCCACAATTGGTATTAGTGGGAAAAACAGTGCCTTAATATTGGTATTAGTGGAAGGAATAGTGTCCCATCATTGGTATTGGTGGGAGGATAGTTCCCCACCAGGGTCGGACTGACAACTCATGGGGCCCCCGGGCAATAGGGGATCATGGGACCCCCAAATCCTCGCCCACACCCAAAAAAGCCTATAAAAAAGCCAATGAAAGGTACCCGGAGCATCTCATGGGGCCCCCTACTGACCCCAAGCCCTCGGGCAGTGCCCAAGTGCTAGTCCACCCCTGTTCCCTACAATTGGTATTAGTGGGAGAAATAGTGCTTTGATATTGGTATTAGTGGGAGGAATACTGTCCCATCATTGGTATTAGTGGGAGAAATAGTGTCCCATCATTGGTATTAGTTGGAGAAATAGTGTCCCATCATTGGTATTAGTGGGAGGATAGTTCCCCACAATTGGTATTAGTGGGAGAAATAGTGCCTTGATATTGGTATTAGTGGGAGGAATAGTGTTACATCATTGGTATTAGTGGGAGAAATAGTGCCCCATTATTGATATTAGTGGAAGTAATAGAGCCCCTTCATTTGGGAAGAGTAATCCCTATTACTGGTATCAGCGGGAGTGTCCTATGGGCCAGATAAAGGCAAGCAAAGGGTCACATCTGATGCATAGGCCGCAATTTGGGGACCATTGTATTAGATGATTAAAAGTAGTGGGACTAAGTGAAGGGTTGGAAAACTGTGTCTTTTTTAATGGGGAAGGATGTGTTTTTGGTTTTTTTTTTCAAGAAATATTCCAAACTCATATTTTGTATCCAATAAAGCTATATTTATAGGGGTTATTCCACCAGTGGTGCCTATTTTCTTAATTTTCTATTCCTATACCTTAGATGGTGAGCATGCAGCAATCTATAGCTAAAGTCCACAAAATTAGACTTTATAAAATTAGAGTCCTATTGTTCAATAATAAGACATCATTTAATCTAAAATGTAATCAGTTCAATATTACACTTTCTAACAATGTTGCAATATCACTAATAAGCAGATCTGTTTTATAAAGAATAGTCACATGGAATGGAACACTAATGTATTCTATATCTGACACACCTCTGAAGAAGAATATAGCGAAAGGTGCACTCATTAGGAAAGCTGAATTTCCTTTTCAAGAAGGACTTACTGTGCGTGGTGTAGAGAGTCTCATTATAATGATATCTATCTCATCACTCAGATAATTAGAAAAGAAGCTGACAAAGGTTAAAAAATATAAACAGCAGCTGTCCTTGAGGAAATTAGCTACTCTCATAAAGTGCAATACACTCTTATTAATGATGTGTTCAACAGCGCTATAAAACAAAAACACATATACGTAAAGTCTTATGGACTATACTCCTTGAACAGATGTAGATATAATTGTGAATATAAAGAACATGGCCTTTCCCAATACGTTTCCAGGAATAAAGTCTGCTGGTTTATATCTCAAATATAATGTGATAATTAATCTAGAGATAAAATAATGGAAAACTCCACCCAAAATTAAAAAATGTCCTTACAATGGTTTTGACTGATTATAATATGCTATACTATGATAGTTTAAAGCAGTATTAAACCCAAAACAAAAAAAAGTTATGCTTTTTTAGGCTTTTTTTCTCTCTTTTTCCCCCTGGTGAACTGGCCAGTAACACACTTTCTGTGTTAGCGAAACACCACTCTGGATGAATGAGCACAGGGGGCACTTCTGAACAGCAGCATTGTTAGTTTTGGGGGAGGGGAATGTTAGATGTACTAGCAAATTTAAATACACTAAAAAACTGAAGCCAAACTCCAGCCAACACCTTATATTCAGTTACAGCAAAAGTTGGGATGAAAGTGTTACATAAATAAATAAAAGCTGATCATTGTAAGCACCACTGCCTATGTTATATGGTTTGTGTCAACCCTCTAACTGATACATTCTCAGGACAGCTTGAAAAACAATAGACTTACTAGTCAGATCACCAGATGAAAAAAAAAACTAATGCTGCCATCACATCTAAGAATTGGCAGACTGCAATATAATAAATGTCTGCTTTTGGGTTTAACACAGCTTTAACGTTGACTATCACATTTAAAAGATAAATTGAATATGCTGAGATTATTGTTTATGATTTACGAATAGAATCGCACTGCCTTGCACCAAAGAAACACAAGACCCTTTCCCAAAATTGCATCAATATGAATCAGTGCTAAGTGCATTATGGCTACTAGATGAGGCTGGTTATTATAGGGAATAAACATATTAGGCAAATGATGGGGAATATTTGTGATGGATGGGAGCATTCTTGAGATATTTATGAGATATTCATGATCTTTAAAAACAAAAAAAAAACCCATAAGGTATGCCTATAAGGGCCCCAATAATCAATAACAATATACCCTTATATACATAAACAGAAAAAAATTAAATCATATTAAAATCAGATTCATTGACAGTCAGCACTCTGTGCTCAGAGAAGACCAACGGTCGGCTAGAGACAGCTGCAGCATCGAACAAATGATGCATTTATAGGGGTGAGTATAGGTGTTTTTTTTGAGTATCCTACACTTTTCCTTTAATCATTATTAAATATGTAATGCCAAATTTTGATTAGCATTTACAATATAAAGAAACATAGTACAATTGTAATACAATTCAAGACCAGATGTTAGGAGAGCCCTGTTTGTGAAAACCCACAATCTAGGGGCCGGATCACACTTATGATAAGAGTTGCGTTTTTCTGCATAACAAAAATGTAGCTTTCTGCAAGGACACACAGAAAGCATTGGTTTTCTGCGTGTCCTTTTCGCACTTCCTTGTAGCTTTGAGCTGACGGGCAGAGCAGTGTGGAAAAATGCAACACAGCTGCTATCCTGTCCTCGCTACATGTTTCCCTGTGTGTAACTCAACATGCAGCCAAACTGTTAGGGATCCGGGTATGACCAGAAATGTGTGGGAACACAGGTGTAGTCAGGGCTGGAGAGGTGTAATGGTCTGGCAGGACGTTTAGTACCGTTAAGCACCGCCTGGCGGCGTCTCTAGCAGCCCACAGCACGAGGTTCCTCAGGGTGCGGGGTCTAAGTCCCAATCTGCTTATTCACCAGGGCCCCTGATGGTGGGGATGGACTTGGAGCAGACTGAGACCAGATTGCGACCCCTGAGTTCGTCCGGCAATGGTAGAGAGCATCGTCAGAGGTGTGGAGCCTGACGTGAAGAGGCTGGCAGACCTGGTAACAGGGACAGATCTGTGCGGGATGGATGGATCGTCTGGGTAGTGTAAGGCATAGTCAGGCAGGCCAGGTCAGCAATGTGCGGGCAGCGAGGTACCGGAGGAGCAGGCAGAGAATGGTCAGGGTCACAAGCTGGGTTCAGTAACTCACGGGCAGCGCGGTACAGAGGATCAGGCAGAAGGATGGTCAGGCAAGCCAGGGGTTAAACAGGAGATGGTCAGCAGGGTCAGGAACAATGCAGAGGTCGGCCACAGAAGATTCACAGGATACCAGGTACAGGGGCTCATGGGAAACAAACACCAAGGCACTGACTGCAGACCTGGTCCTGCTTAAATAGACCTCTTGCAATCAGCCTCAGGTGATGGCTTGATTGCAGGAGTGAGACCCTGGCTGCTGAAAGCACCCTCTGGTAGGAGCTGGTAATGCAGCCCACAGAGCAAGTGAGCCACAGCACCACCAGTGGTGAGTCCAT
Organism: Staurois parvus; assembly: GCF_062004578.1. Lineage (NCBI taxonomy): Eukaryota > Metazoa > Chordata > Amphibia > Anura > Ranidae > Staurois > Staurois parvus. The sequence goes on from NW_028318094.1 coordinate 3,251,575, forward strand.
TCCTGACACAAACTCTCCTATTCTGCAAGCCAGACAGAGTGTAATCTTCAAGTTATATGAACAAAACAGGGTAAGTGAAACTACTGGGAAAAACAGATGAGAAATATGTACAATCCATGTATGAAACATACAAACACAATGAAATGATTAGGCTTTAAATGACAATAGGTCCATTCTCACCAGCAATGCTCCCTGTAGAGAATGTAAGTTCAGTGCACAACATGTACTGCAGAGAATTATGGCTGGTTCCTTTGCCTCAGTTCTTATAATGGAGTCTGAGCTCTCAGGATGCACCTGTTTTCTTTTCTTAGAATGAAGGATGATGGGAGCTTTTATTTCTGCAAAAAAGTAAATTCATTCTGGGCTCCATCTTGTGGCCAAATTTAATATTGCAGGTAGGACAGGCATAATACATTTCCATGCTGGAAATTTTTCTGCACTGCCCAGCAAGTCTTTGTGCAACCCTCAGGTCAGTTTGCAAATGTCACATTGTGATGTTCCATTAAAGTGTGGGGGAAAAAGGGAGAAAAGTGCCTTTGTGTTGTAAAAATGCAAGGCACCCCCTCCCCACTTTGCCAGCATCTACAATTACTACTTGCAGAGAAAAGCAGAAGCCATAAATCTTGGAGCCCCGCACTATGTCAGAAACCTAGGTTACATACAGTATACACACCGTATACATTGCCATCCAGTGCCTATATATATATATATGTATGTACAGATCCTAAACAAGTTATTTTTTTATTGTAGGGCTCATTCATACCATAATACAATGCACTGTAAGAAGTAGTATATTGAGGAACATTGCAGTAAGCAGTTCAGCAGATCATTTATTTTTAATTAAGTTTCACTGAACTGCAACTCAAAAAATACCCTGCATTTTTGCAGCAACCCACACAGAGAACACACATGAAAAAATATTTTTTTTGCAGCAACACTCACATAATATACGTAACTGTGTGCTGTTGTGCTCTATTGTAGTGCACTATTGGGCAGATACGATGCAGAACCCACTACATGTGTGTTGGGGTTTAATTAACTGTGAATGGCAATGCACTACAACAATTATTGACAGCTCATTTTCAGGAGTTGTGGTAATACACGTTATTACATGTGTTATGTTGCATGTCATAGCACGCATTAGGGGTTGAATGAGCCCTTGGAGTATTATTTTTGTTACTTACTTGTTTTTACATTTATTCGCTTTCAACAATTAACTACATTAATGCATAATTGGAAATCTGCTAATTCTTAGAATGTATAAATAAACACATATTTTGGTTTATTGATTACACCAATGTCAAAACTAAGTAAGAAACCAGGGACACAGAAAGCCTGTGATAACGACACTTACACACACGCAGAGAACAAATGCCTTTAAATTCTACAGTAAGCACTTCACAGCCACAAATGTGACTGTTCCAAGCTCTGTTCAATTATTGTAAGACGGCGACAAATTACTTTCTCAATGAAGCAGCGCTTGTTGTTTTTGAAGGGCGTTTACATCTAGAGACCGGGAAATGTTCCGTATGTCTTATGCTACATGCTCCCTACCATGTGTGGCCCTGAAATTATTATTAGCTTCCTCACCTATACCAATAATAAAAAAGGCTGCAGCGAGATCATTGTTAAAAGTGCAACAAGGACCTGCAGGGGAGCCATCATGGCCCCATTGACCTATAATGAAATCTTAGGTACAAAGGAAAGATAAACCAAAACTGCTTTCAAACGCAATATTATTCACAGTCATGCAAAGGAGAAACACTGACTTTTTTCCCCTCGTTGGCTGCATACGCCAATCTTATTAAAAATATTTCTGCTTACTGCCGGCTGTTGCATGATTACTCTTTTATGTGAGAAGGCTTGAGTCAAAAATGCATTTTATATTTAATCTCATCTTTATTGAATTTTTAAAGGAAACAGTCAAAATTATATTGACATTGCAAAGATTTGACATCACTGATGTTCGTACATATAGTTCCAACACAGTAGTAGATAACATTAAAGTTCATGTTAAAGTACATATTCATAGTTATGTCATGTACATATACATACACTTACTAGGGCCAATTTTAGACAGGAGCCAATTGACCTACCAGCATTTCTTTGGAGTGTGAGGGAATCAAGAGTACCTGGAGGAAATCCACACTGGCAAATAAATGTATCTCCTTAGCTCTCCTGTAAGCAGTAGAGCTGCTTATGATTGCTCTGGTCTGCTCTTAATTTCACTTGTTGCGAGTTTGATTGCTTTCTCTGGCCTTCTGGTTGGTTCTGGAAAGAAGTGAGCTAGGGGAGGAAAATCTACAATATCAATATTTATGTGGCCCCAGCTAATCCCTGGGTGGGGATGGGGGTGGGGGTGCCCAGCTGGTGGCTGGGAGAGAGTATAAATAGTTTGAGGCCTGGAGTACGGCTCTTCTTCTCCAGGAGAAGAAGATCCCAGCCTGTAGGACTGCTGCCCATCTGGGCAGTCCAGCTGTGCTTCTTTGTTTGCTCATCAAGGTCCCAGCAGTGCTTACTGGGGGCCTATTTTTTTTAACTTTGCTGGAACTGACCACTAGGAGCTTCCTTTGCCAGTGGTGCATTAAAGTAAAAAGGTATAATTATTTGAGGTTCACTGAGGCTCTTTCTCCTAAGGTCTGGCCTGGAGAGGGTGCATGTGACGGAGCTGCTGCCTTATGCCTGCCTGTCTTAGGGTCCTGGGAAGTGATGAGTCTGAGACTTGGTACTGCTGATCTTCACTGGAGGCAGGTTTGAGTGCCATGAAGACTGGTCAAATCTTCTGCAGAAGATCTGGATCAGGATGGAGACCCAGAGGAGGATCTCACTGGAGGTGTCTACATGGCTTGTGCACTGGAACCTCAGAAGTGGGAGCTGGGGTCTTTTGCGGGAGATATATTGTTGCTGATCACATGGTTCACATAAGGATATTAAACCACAGGAGTGATGTGACAGAGTTCTGCTTTAAGTCTGCGCATCTGCAACCCTAACCCTCTCTACCATTGATTGTGAGTAATAAAAACATTTCTGTTTTACCTAAAAGTGACTGGTGTTCATCCATCTATCAAGGTGAAATGTTAGCCCACCCTGTCTCTAGGGGTAAAATTTTTTGAAAGTTCAGTTTATAAACTATAAGCCCTACAATTATTTCATATTCTTTCAGTTTTGGCTTTAAATTACCTTGAGAGAAATTCTATTAAATATTTTAGTAAGAGTTTGTTTCACAAACATGTTTAATTTTCTACTGAGTTGAATGAAGTTCTTTACAATAAATGCCCAACAACAGTTTCTCCACAGCTTGTCCTTGGTGTATTTATATATTTTTAGTTCCAAAGCTTAACCTCTGACTACATGACTTCACTTACAATAGGAAGCAAATTATTAATTCCTGCTTGGGGTTTCATTTTTCACCATTTACTGGATGACTGGCCTCATACATGGATCTTTACAATCCATTTCTTCAGCACTAAGGGCCAAGCACCAAGACAAGCAGAACATTCCATCACACAGAAGCTTTCACTATCGGCAAAACATCCCTGAAATGTGCTGCCTTTCATATACATGAATGACATGAGGAAACAAAAGTTGAGGTTAAGATGAAGAAGTTACAGGAATTCAGTAAATATTTTATTAGTTTTTTTTCTTTCTTCTATTTCAGTTAGGCAAATATGGAATATTACATATTAATGTTTTGTATTCTTGCATCCAGCCAGCAGGTGAAGGTTTAGGCTCATTTTCTCATGTTGTCCTAGCTTCTTTGTTTTAAAAAGGCAGTTGTTCAGAGAACCTAAAGCAGTTCTCCAGTCCCGTGTAAAAATTCAAAGTCAACAGGTACTAAAAGTGTAGTTGCTGACAGTTAATAAACAGCAACTCACTAGTCCAGGGATCCAGTGCTGTCCTCATCCGAGTCGGTTTCTTCACTAGCCCTCGCACTAGCAACTTAACTGTGGGCAGCCAGCTGTGACTGCTTGAAGCTTCATAGCTCCCTGCCCTGTGCACATATGCTGTGCTTTCTGAATGGTCCCGCAGACTTCTGGGACCTGTGATGTGTCCCAGAGGACTGCGGGCAGGGAGGGAGAGAGGATATCTTCCACTTGGATTGTCTAGGTGATCTGAGCGCAATTGGGAATGGGAACCTGTCAAAAACAGGTACCCGCTACTCCCCCAAAAAAATATGTGCCAAACATAACAGAGGAGGGAGGGAGAAGAAACAGCAGAACTTCCCGTTTTGAGCAAAGTTCTGCTTTAAGCTGATATTTATGCACACGATTACATGAGTCAAAGCAGCAACTCCTCCCCTCTCTCCTCACAAACCATTGTGGGTGTATGTGCATAACTTTGCTCCTAAATCTGTGCTCAGAATCCATGCCGGATGTACATTAACGAGTATGTGCATGTAAATAAGCATGCGCATGTACAAACATTAACCTGCATGCGTGTATTGGCATTCAGTGGCCTACAGTAGATAAACTGAAGAACTGCAAAAGAAGGTTGCTGAGTGGTCTTCAGTTTATCCTTGTTCACCTGAGACCTAAGATCTGCTGATTCTGCCAATCATGCATGCCTCCTGACCCACCTCTGGACTTTTGCCACTTAGTTGTAATCTCAGACTGCCTTCTGGACTCTGCTTACTGCTTTCTGACTTGCACTTTGTCAGGCTGTTAGTGACCTTGACTTGTTTCCTGGGCTCTTTCTTTACCTCTTATTTGATACTATGCTTCTTGGCTGCTCCTGATGTTGGTTTGTGCCTTCTGATCTGGTAACCCACTTTTTCTGTTCCTTGTTCCTGCTCCATGATCCTCCATTTCCTACTCTATGCATGTGGCTGTAACACTGTACAGCCTGCAACTCTTTTGCCCCCCCCCCCTCCGAACCCTCACAGTCTATGTTACACCTTCAAGAGTGTTGGGCAGGAGGTGCAAGAGGAGCTCCCTCATCTACTTGGTCTCTGTCTCCTCCAGCTATGTGATACCTTCAAAAAAAAGAACCGGTCTAAAGTCTATAATAAATAAAGCAAGCAAACATGGTTAGTCACACTTATAGAATATACCTTGTCATGCAGTAAAGGTTGTACAACCATTTTATTACCATGTTTTATTCAATTGTGATTGGATAAGAACCTTGTTTTCTGTTAAGTGTGCTTAGTGAAGAATGAAATAATGGAATATTATAATAAAGGAATGGGATAATGGTTAGGAATGACTATAAATTACTTGTCTCCTGTAGGATAAATAAAAGGGACAATGCCCAAGTCTTCTTTAGCCTCAGGTAGGACTACTGTATGTGGACTGCAATACATGCTGGAGGTAATTAATCCAAAGTACTGAAGTAACCAGAAGCTCCTGGGCTTCTCAAAAAAGTATATTTGTAGCCAAACTTTTTTTAATTTTATTTAAGGCTTCATGTACACCGCTGCTCTTAAATGTGGGTTATGGTGAGTTTGTGTTGAGGCGTTTTATTGCCAAAGCTGAACTCAACTCAATAAAAGCCTATGTGTCCATGTACACATGGGCTTTTACCAGAGTTTTGGAGCAGCAGAGTTTAGGGGCAGTTAAACGTCCCGCTCCTGAACACAGAAGAATCAGGTTCAGGAAGGAACATTTAGGCCAAAACCACCAAACATGGCAAAAACACATGTAAATGTGCCTAAGCGCTAGCTGCTTTTATTCAATTAAATCGCAAGTACTCTGGCCAATTAAATTAATAAAATCCAAGCACTAAACGCTGGCAAATGCGGCACTTCATTTACATATGTTTTGGCTGCATTTAGTGTTTTTCTGCTGCCAGTAAAGTTAACTTCTAAGGCAGTTCCAGTGTTCATGTAGCCTTAGAGTGGGGAAGATTTAGATTTTTTGTAAGTTTGTTTTGTTATCTGTGTCAAACAACAGCGCAACAGGAAGGGAGGGGAGATCTCTTCAAAGTCAAGGGATTTTCCTTTTAGACAGTTGTCACCATAACTGATGTTCTCACTGTAAGATTAACCCTTACCTCTTATTTTGCATTTCCCATTCATTTTTATTTTAAAACACAACAAACTGTTTATTGAAAATGACTAGATAACATTGTTAATGCTACAAAAAGTTATTTTCAGATTTAAATCAGTGATGTACTCTGCAGAGGCAGACTGACCATTTGGAAACTTGGCACCGCCTGAGGGCCGGGGTCAGTAGGGGGCCCCATGAGATGCCCCTGGTACCTTTTTCATAGGCTTTTTTTGAGTTTGGGTAAGGACACAGGGGCCCCATGATCCCCTATTGCCCGGGGGCCCCATGAGTTGTCAGTTTGCCCCTGGTACTCTGATGTTAGGCCTAATCACCAACTTATTTCCAATATACAAAATAAGGGAAAGGTGTTGTCTTGGGCAGCAGGCATGGCTTGCTCTGTGTTCTGTATCTTAAGTAGAGATGACCCAAGTGTCTGGTCCGAATGCAAGTTTAAATCCAACATTTGCTGATCAGACATTCATCCAAACGCCAAAGGTTTAGAGTGTTCGTTGTGGACAAACTTGACAGTTTCCTGCTGTTATTGGTTGCTAAGGAAGCAACGGGTGCCTGCTCCTGCCGAGTTATAAGCAATCGCTGACATCGCCTGACAAATTCACTTACATGACTGGAAATCTCCTTTTGCAAAGGTGTTGGGACAGAGTGTGAACTTATCAAAAGCTGTTTTTTATGTTTATTTACTTTTCACTTTTTTGTGTGAATGAGTATGTGTCCCTTACTCAATCACATGAGGAAATGGTATCTGGGGGCGCCCATATTGTCAAAGGTGGCTTTCAGTTTCCAACAAGCCCTCCACTCTCAGACTCCCACAATTATTTGGCCAAAGGTTGTGGGACAGAGGCCCTTGTCCTCATCAATATGGAGACAAGTGCTTTGCTAGAAGGGTCCCCACTGGCAAAGTACCACTGCCATGTTGAGGACATGTGGTCTTGCATGGTTCAGGAGGGAATGCTGCATGTCCTTCCCCCTTTCTTGACCTGCCCAACTGCATGCTCAGTGAAGGGTTTTGTATGGATTTTTGAGGAAGATATTCAATGGTGTTCAGATTTGCAACCAAACCTTAGTAATGTCCACTGAACCCTGCTCACACCAAACCTGGTATTTTTTGCTCATCACTTATGTTGACACCTTCTGAGTAACTTCTGTTGGCTCTATGAGTGAGCTTTACTGTTGGAAGGTGGACAGCTTCCCAATCACATGTTTGCTCTGCTTGACTCTCACAGCAATCACGTGATTGACAGCCCATCCCGCTGACTTAATAATAAAAAGATATGACTGAGAGCTGTTGGAGACAGACCAATCAGTGTGCAGGGAGTATACAGTGAGCCCACGTTTCCTGCTGCTGAATACATGCGTTATGTGTTGGGGGAGGAGATTAGTAAAAAAAGTGAGTTTTTTTTTCTAAAGCTGAACCCCTGACAATATTTACAAAGAACAATTGAATCTAATTTTTAAATTTATAAAAAAATAATCAAATATGAAAAGAGGTGGAGAGGAGAGGAAATGAGGGAAAAGTAGAAGAGAGGAGATAAGAGGAAGGTAGAGGAGGAGAGGTAAGGGAAGAAGATGGAAGTTGAGAGATGGGGAGCTGAGAGAAGAGAAAGTGAGAGTAAAAAAGGGAGGTGAGAGGGGGAAAGGTGAGAGGAGATATGAGGAGGGGAGATGAGAAGGGGAAGTGAGTGGGGAGAATGGCAGAAGACAAGGGGTGTTGAGAGGGGAGAAGGGGAGATGAGAGGAGGTGGAAAGAGAAGAGAGGCAGAGAGGGGAAGTTGAGCAAAGTAGAGGGAAGATGAAAAGAGAGGAGGGGAGAGCAGGGGAAATGAAAGGATGGGAAGATAAGAGGGGAGCTGAGAGGACAGAAGGGGATGTGAGAGGAGGTGGAAAGAGAAGAGAGGCAGAGAGGGGAAGTTGAGCAAAGTAGAGGGAAGATGAAAAGAGAGGAGGGGAGAGCAGGGGAAATGAAAGGATGGGAAGATAAGAGGGGAGCTGAGAGGACAGAAGGGGATGTGAGAGGAGACAAAGGTACATGAGAGGAGAGAAGATGAGAAGACAGAGTAGTAGTGGAGGCAAAATGAGGGGAAATATGGGGAGGGGAGGGGGGAGTATAGAGGAGAAGAGGGAAGGTGAGTGGGGATGATAGAAAGGGAGATAAAAGGAAAAGAGAGGAGGTGACAAAAGAAGAGAGGAAGCGAGAAGAGATTATGGAAGGCGAGAGGAGGGGAGGATAGAGGAGGGCAGGAGAACTGAATAAATGGGAGGTAAGGGGAGGGGAAGTGAAAGGAGAGGAAATAAGGAGGGGGGAGAAGGCAAGACTAGAAGGTAATATATGAGAGTAGGGAAGGTTAGAGGAGAAGAAGGGAAACAAGAGGAAAGAAAGGGAGGTGAGATGAAAAAGATGGGAGATAAAAAGAGAGGATAGGAGGGGAGGGGGAGGGGAGATAAGGCAAAAAGAGAAGTAAGGATGGGATGGAGGGTTAAAGGTGAGGGGGGGGGGGGGGAATAAGAGGAGGAGAAGAGTGGGGAAGGGGGCTGAGGGAAGTACAAACAGATTAATCAAAAAACATTTATAGCAATTGCAAGTCTGGAATGAATGAGAAAGAAGAAGAAAAAAAATAGGGAATGTTAATCTCACCGCATACTGTACATTACAATCAAATTGTATAATGTAATTTAGATCTTAAAAATACTATGTATTCTAAGGGAATGCTTTTACTGAATATTCAGACAAGATACAAAGAAAGTGCAAGCAACTTAAAACACAGCTATAAAATACAAGTAATAGTAGTGTGTCCATTATAATCACAGTAGGTGGAAAATAGAAGAACAATAGCCTAGTGTAGCTAGGCTGCCACAAACACAAAGAAAACAAACGTTAATTGAAATAGCCTTAGAATCTGACGTTAAAAAATGAAAGGAAAACAGGCAGCCAAAATAAATAGGGGGAGGCCAGAAAATGGATATATTAATATAAAACATAGGTTTACCTCCCAGTTAGCAAGTAGTCCAAGATTCCCATATGAGGTTGAAAATATGCATGGTACCGAATAATAATAATTAATAATATTATACTAATAAATAATAATATACTAATAATTAATAATAAAAATTATAATAATAATATACCGAATATTACTGAATAACGTGTCTGTCAATCTCTGACCGGGGGGTAGCTCAGCAAAAAATAAGCACATTGAATAGGTGAGAGTCAATTGTGTCCCTGTGATCTGGGCCACTTTAGAAGAGGCTTGTTACCAAAGAGGTCTAAGGGCTCTACTGCTCCAAAATGCTCAGTTGTGTATTGCTAGTATCTGGGTTAGTATAGTTTAGGTGGGAGCTCATAATACATAGTTTTTTTACAGTCAAATTTACCATGTATGATAAGATTTACATTGTGCTTATTCAAAAGGAAATGTTTTCACCATGACTCATTTAAAAAGTAGTCAAGTAACCATACTGGGCATTATGTAGCATGAATAAACCAATTATTTCCAAGTAACAAGTGTCTGCCTTCCAGTCTAATCACCCCCCATCAGAATCTGGGCAAAGAGTAAAAGATTATTGATAAAATTATTGTCTGTTCCAAACTTGGCAAACAGGTATATGGGGTCAGACTACAAATTTCAAGGAGAACAGCAGTAAAGTTTCACAGCAGCGACAGGCTCATATAATTCCTTGATACGTCTGGCATTATCCTCAATAAAAGAACACAGAGCAAGGTTAATATAACTGGCATGCAAATTCCAGAGAAGACGATTTGGTCATTTAAAAGGACAGGAAGAAGAATAAGTGGTCATGATCATTTCTGGAACCAACTGACCTACTGAATGTGTTCAGATTTACAAGAAAGAAAGAAAACATATATTACTTAGCATATTTCCAGTTACAGTACGTTCCTCATCTATGGCTACTTTAATGATCCTATGGGGGTTTTTTATCCTTTGGAATTTGGATTTTTTCATAAATGGTTCCTAAAATTTGGTCTGACCTTCAGCTAAGCCACAGTAATACAGACGTGTAATCCACTTAAACTAATAGCACACAGAAAATAAATTGCTTTGTCGTTTCTGAAACGTTCACAGTTCAATTAAAAGAACTTCTGTGAACTCTTGCATTTAGTAAATGATAAAATCCCCTGTAATGTAACCCTGTCACTTTCCAAAAAAATAGACTTTTCAGCAGTAATAGACATGGAATAATAACCCCACTGGTAGGTGTGGGGGGTCCAAACTGCATTTTCTTGAAGCAGTAAAGCCTCTAGAACGGCGTTTATCATTTAACACATCCAGGAGAGAAGAATGTTTGTGTCCCTGTGTCCTCTTCTGTGCTCTGTGGTTTCTCTACCCTTCCCCTAAGTCAGGGGTCTCCAAACTTTTCAAACAAAGGGCCAGTATGCTGTCCTTCGGACTTTTGGAGGGCCATATTAGGGCCAGTGAGGATAGAAATATCCTGGCCCCAGCATCAGTGATAATAAACATGGTCTCAGGCTTGTTGGTCAGTAGGAGGAGGAGTAGTGCCCCACCATTGGAATTAGTGGGAAGAATAGTACACCATTCTTGGTCTCAGTGGGAGGAATAGTGCCCCAAGGGCAAGATAAAGGATAGCAAAGGGCCACATCTGGACCTCAGGCCACAGTTCAGAGACCCCTGCCCTAAGTCATTGTAGGACCCATTAATGATGTAGAGGCAAGAGGGAGGAACCATTAAGCAGGGCAGGGGACTCGGGCATTCAACACTGCTAGAAGTGTCAAGTGCTGAAGACTTTGCCCGAGGCTGCAATGCTTGAACAGTGTTCAGAATCATATCTGCGGAAAAGGACAGTATTCAGTTAGCTTTCAGTCAGCAGCAGTGTTGTTGGCTTTTTGTGCTCTTTCAAAGGCCATTAAGACACCTTTCAAGTTTATCAGGTAGACAGCCCAACCAACAACTGAAAAAGTGTGCCTGGCCAGCTGACAACACTGTTGCTAATTGCGAGACTGTGACTTGAGAGTGTTGTCAGCCCTGCAATGACAAGTGCTGTTACTGGCAGGGTTTTCTTGTAAGAAACGTTATACATAATATATTATGAGACATAATACTTTATAAAAAATACATTTACAATTACACTTTAATTAAATTTCCATTGCTAAAGGCAAACAAAAAGACAAATTTGGGGTTTCAGTTGTGAAATGGTTCATTGTCACAGCCTATAACCTAACTAGGTCCCGCTGTCTGAAAATTACTTAATAACAATTGAAGTTTCATATTATTTTAGCTTGATTTATTGAATGTGCAGCAAAAGGGTACATTGAATGGACATAGAGGGGCTGCTGCTTTCAAACAAATGTTCCTTTTAATAGTTTTAGTTCAAATAATAGGAAACATAAATTGGATTAAAGAGTGCAAGCTTCTCTGGGAAGCAGGTGTGTCATGATTAAAAAAGGCAGTCACACATTTCCATCTATTTTTTTTTTTGCTTTCTATCCTCCCACATAGAGGCAGGTACAGTCTTAGCCTGTGTATTTATCTAGCCAGAAGTAGCAGATGGATTGGTTGGTTGCTTAATGATGTTGCTTGGATTTTGTGAACATAGAAGATTTATGTGGTCACTTTCAACCTCCTTAAAGTGGAACTACACTGTATCTGAGCACCACAAACCAAATGTGCTATTTAATTCATTTTTAATATTCAAAGCAAAACCATCCCATCCAATCATGTCTCCATGCTTTATTTTGCTGAGGAATCCCTTAGAAAAATACCCCCTAGCATATTTGCCAGTGGCCATCTTGAGTAAGGGAAGATTATTCATGTAGCATTTACTTCTTGGAATCCATCTGCCCTTAACTCATGCATGCATGCAGGTTGGTGTGCTTAGCTTAGAAAGCCCCTCCTCCCCTCCTGAAGACTGCTGGGATGTGTTGCATCATTTGTCTAGGCATGGAAACCAGGAAGTAACTAAAGAAATGTAAAAAAAAGTTTAAAACAAGTAAATATGATATACGTTCTTATCTATTTACTAATACTAGCAGCATAAGAATTCAAAAGTCAATATTGATTGAGAGAGTGAATTTCCACTTTAACAAGCATAGAATGCCTTGAACTGAGCAACTGACTCAGGTGGGAAGGCACATAGACTGGTTAACTGACAGGGTTTAGGACTGGCCAGCTTTAGTGGTGGGGATGTGGTTTTAGTAAGAATGGAGGAAGCAAAGTTAAAAGGTACCTATCTGTAACAAGAAATGTAGGCAGTCCCTCTCACCCATTATATCTATGCAAAACGGTTAGAGTTTACTAAAGAGTTGGGTTGATTTATCAGTTTTGCTAACGGAACTTTATTTGGGAAAGAGGTTTTGTCACAGAAGGATTGGTCAGTCCTTGATGGTGTCAAAGGAAGGACTATTTAAGAAATAAGATTTTAGTAACGCTTGATTTAGGGTCAATGTTCATCAATTTATTATGCAACTGATATGAGGGTTAACTTCAAGCTGCTCTTCAATCTACCAAATGGCATTTTATAAGGGATCCTTGGAAGAATGATCATAATATCGTGGGAAACAAAGAATGTTATTCAGACAGGGCTGAGCAACCAAAAATATTCACTCAAACCTGGTAATGTGCCCACTGAGCTAGTTACATGAGGCTAGTGGTTGGTACGGGCCCTCAGCATACTTTAGGGACATTGTTAAGGTTCTGCTTTACTGTGGTAATGCTGTAGCTTTGAGTTAAAGTGTTACTAAACCAACAGCAGTAAAATCAGTTTGTATATGCAGTAAAGCATGCTTGTTGTACGCACTGTGGAACCTAAGGGGTTAATCCCCTGCATTGTGTAAAAAAGCTGTTTGATCCTTTTCTCTCTGCCTCTCCTCTTGTTCAAATGCCCATGCTGATGAACCCATGCCATTCTACACATGCTTAATTTAGTGTGTATTGCTAGAGAGATTTGTTTTTTTTCTTCGGAGAGTGCATGTGATCAGCACAGAGCCAGTCAGCGCTGTCCAGACCAAGGTCAGGGGTTCTGCATCCTCCTAGAGAAAACTCCTCCTACAAGCTTTAACCAGTGCTCAGCTGAAGTCACAAGACTGCTCTAACTACTGTTGAGAATAAGTATTTAGCAATTTTTATTTACTTAAAATAATTGCACTTCCATGTTGTGTGTACTGTGGGAGACCAGATATAGGGTCCTGGGTTTAGTAACACTTTAAGGTTATTTAATGTCATCAATGTTTAACTACAGAATGTGTGTAATGTAATTGTTCTGAAAAGGTTATTAAAGCTGTGGTTTTTCATTTTCCAACATTACCAGATTTTAGTGAATGTATTTGGTTGCTCAGCCCTGTCTGAGTCACATTGTTTGTTTGAATACTCAAGGCTGCTGATACTATACACCTGCAAGGCATATGAGCACTGGCCTGGAGGTCAATAATAAAATTTGCCAATGGAGAAACAACAAGATATGAAAGGTTCAGTAACCCTATCTACACCAAGGCAGTGGAGTGAATAATTGAGGACTCATATTCTTGCATTCTGGATGTAATTATGGTCCCTGGCTGGCCTAAGGAGCATTTCCATCTCAAGAACAGCAAACAACTGGAAGATGAGAACAGAAATCTGCAACTGGAGGACCAGCAGAGTAAGTGATATTTTGTTGTCAGGACAGTAATGTGGATGATGTAACTGAACAGGGGTGCCACTATGAATCACGTGGTCATCAAACAAAATTTTGGTGGGACTTCCTACAACCTCTCTGTGCTGCACACACTTTACATTGATAATCTTTAGCTTGTATTACACTCCTGATAAAAGCCACTTTTGCCTATATACTGAGTATTATATAATACAGTATATAATATATTTAGAGATGAGCGAATCGAACATGACGAAGTGGAATTCGTTCCGAAGATTTGGAAACATTCTATTCGCGACGAATCCAAAGATTAGCAAACTTCGGATGCACGAATCGAATTTTCCCAAAAATGGCGGCGACATGTGTGGCGACGGAGAAAATGGACAGAGAAGATGGGGCGGGGATCTCTGGGAAGGCGCGCAGACAAGGCGCGCTGACCCATAATGCATTCATGACATGTGATCGCATTAGCCAATCAGCAGCCAGCCAGCACTGTGTAATGGTGGAGCTATAAATCGCGGCCATCTTAGAATTCTCCATTAGCCGTAATCTGCCATGGGCCCCCGTACCGACTCCTCATGCTGCTGCCAGGCCCGTAATCTGTCATGGGCCCCTGTACCGCCTCCTCATGCTGCTGCCAGGTCCAGAGTGTGTCATGGGTCCCTGTACGGCCTCCCATTGCTGCTGTCTCCATCGCCACACTCTGCCATGTGCCACTTTCAGGTCTCCTCACACTGCTGGTGGGTTCCATTTTGTCATAGGGTGCTGTATGGCCTCCCATTGCTGCTGCCTCCACTGCCACACTGTGGCTCCACACTCTGGTTTTGGCCCCGTGACTGCCCAAATGAGTGAAGTGTGCGGTGATTCTAAGATCGACGGCACTCATCTGCATGTCATACTGACTGACAGTATTATTTCTCTTCCCCAGCAGACTCCAAGGGCATTTAAATTAAAGGTACAGTGTTCTGCACTAATATAAAGGCTCTCTGAAGCCTAGAAACACCCTTTTTATAAGTTAAATTCGCAGCGAATATATTCGGCTTGAAGCAAATTTATTCGGCGAATTCGGCGAATCAGCCGAACTGAATTTTTGAATAATTCGCTCATCTCTAAATATATTACATCACTGATAAAAGCTTCCTTTTATGTTAGTAATATTGGTTTACTGATAATTTAATACTAATTACTGAAACAGCACATTTTCCACATGAACACATCAAACACGTTAACATCATCTGTCTGAGATGTGCTGAAGTGTAGATGTTCTTGAGTGAAGTCTCGTAATTGCTAATTACAAAGTATCTTTGGCTTTTAGTGCAAATAATCAGAAATCTGTCAAATGCTTTTAAAAATGAATTAAAATGAATGTGCAGAACTCATAAAAGTGGTAAAAACATGCAATTACAATTTGTAAATTATTCTCAGTGCCTCAACTATAAGGTTGGATTTAGAAATTGTGTATGTTAATCCCACACCACCAAATCAATGTTCTTATTCTATTTTTTCTCAATATGGGTGGCTGCTCGCAACAAAACATGTTCCCACCGGAAAATCATTATTTTAATATGTGCATTGCTGCGCCTCCCTGAGTGTCAACAAAAGCCTCCCAATTTAAATACAAAACTAAAGAAAAATATTCATTAGTGAAAGTGCTTATTATTTCAAAGTGCAAACACATAAAATTAATAAAATCAACAAAATCTAAATCACATGAATCACATTCAAGAGATATAAACAAATAAAGTGCTCATACTAAGGTGCATATATCACTTATGAAAACAAACCTCCATATATCTGTGCAATAATCTTATATTTTCTTATAAGGGCCATGTGCTCTTTCAAAACCATGCATATGTGGGTGATCCTCCACCATTCAAATCCGCGCTCACCTCCACTCTGCGACCTGCCCTCTTACAGGTCAATATGCGGGGGGTGTACTGCGGGCACCCAGACAAGTACAATTAGGTAGCAGCCACAATACGCTGTGGCAAAATTGCACTAGCAAATTACTGTGAAAAACTTTACCATTACTGGTAGAACAAAAACTATTCCCTGTAATCAAGTGGAAAAAGGAAAAGCAACCCAACTCATCACATTTAAAATTGCCCTGAAGTAGATGAAATCAATTGGTGGGGATAAGGTCCTGCCCAGAGAAGGTTCCCTTCTAGAAATAATGTTAACACCCTTGTTCACGATTTTGGAACAAATATTGTCATTGTATAAAATCGGTAAATATTTATTGACTATATTGTTTATTTGTCCAAATTCTGAGCTGTAAGACAAAACCAAAGAAGGATGACTACATTTATCTTATTGTTTTTTACTAGTAGCTCTAAGTATTTCTGATCTATATTTTTGTTTTTCAATACCATAGGCTCTATCAAGAGCCCACTTAGGATGTCCTTGCTCTTTAAACCGTTGAAACAAAGATCGTGATTCCCGTTCAAAATCTGAAGTATCACTACATACCTTCCTGTCTGCACCATACACAATAAGGGTTTTAGGTAGCCCTGCTTATTATTCCAGTTCCAAAATTTATATACAGTATCTGTGATTTGTTCTGGTACGATGCATATCAGAGGTGCGTTCTCATTTCTGTCAATATATGTGTCAGGACAGAGGAGCAGTAGACACGTTTCAGACAAACATGTGCCTAGTCATTACTGATTTTCATTTGTCAGAGGAAGCTTTAAACAGAATATAACAGCTTATGATAATTGGCAATTAAACATGAATCAGGAATAGCATAGTATACAAATCACATGACACAACTTTAAAAACATGACACATATACTGACAGAAATGAAAACACACCTCCAGGGGAGGACTGACAACTCATGGGGCCCCCGGGCAATAGGGGTCATGGGGCCCCTGTGTCCTTGCCCAAACTCAAAAAAGCCTATGAAAAAGGTACCAGGGGCATCTTATGGGCCCCCCTACTGACCCCGGGCCCTCGGGCAGTGCCCTAGTTTCCAAATGGTCAGTCCGCCCCTGCCCACCTCTGATATGCGTCGTACCTAGAACAAGTCACAGATATATAAACTTTGGAACTGGCATAATAAGCAGGGATACATAAAACCATTATTGTGTATGATGCAGACAGGAAGGAAGAAGAGGGGAAAAAAACAACCCTAAATATAATAATGAAAATTAAATGGAATAAATAAAAATAAAATCGACTCTACTCATAAAAATGAGGAACATCCCACTCGGCATTCAGCCCTTGAGGGATACGTGTCTACAAATAAAAAATCAAAAAAAACTCCCGTTTGCACAGAACACAAATGGTGTCACCCCCTTCTAGCAGAAGTCTTAGACCTTTCTACCACTTGGATGCCAACTATGGAACAATCACTACCATGTAAAGAGTTGAAATGTCTAGATACATTGGTGGAACGATTGTTCCTCACATCACCCAGATGTTCACGAAACCTATCCTTCAGCTTTCTGCTCATTCATCCTACATATTGTGTATGACAAGCAAGGCAGGTGATGAGATAAATTACATATTTGGTGTTACAACTAAAAAAAAAAAATTTAATGTGAAAAACCTTTCCATTACTGATAGGACAAAAACTATTCCCTGTAATCATGTGGGAACAGGACAAGCAATCTAATGCACCACATTTAAAATTGCCCTGAAAGTGGAGCCAAGAAGTAGATGAAATCGATGTTGGATTGAAAAAACTTGGGAATAAGGTCCTGCCCAGAGAAGGTGTCCTTTTGGATATAATGTTAATACCCTTGTTCAGGATTTTGGAACAAATATTGTCATTGTATAAAATTGGTAAATATTTATTGACTATATTGTTTATTTGTCCAAATTCTGAACTGTAAGACAAAACCAAAGAAGGACGACTAAATTTATCTGATTGTTTTTTCCTAGTAGCTCTAAGTATTTCTGATCTATCTTTTTGTTTTTCAATACCATAAGCTCTATCAAGAGCCCACTTAGGATGTCCTCTCGCTCTATAAACCGATGAAACAAAGATTGTGATTCCCATTCAAAATCTGAAGTATCACTACATATACCTCGTAGGCGCAAAAACTGTCCCACTGGTATTCCTTTAGTGATATGTCTGGGGTGGCTTGATTGTGCTAAAAGGAGATTGTTATCTTCCTGTCTGCACTGTACACAATAACGGTTTTATGTATCCCTGCTTATTATTCCAGTTCCAAAATTTATATACAGTATCTGTGATTTGTTTTAGGTACGACGCATATCAGAGGTGCGTTTTCAATCCTGTCAGTATATGTGTCATGTTTTTAAAATTATGTCATGTGATTTGTATACTATGGTATTACTGATTCAAGTTTAATTGCCAATTGTCATCAGCTGCTATATTCTGTTCAAAGCTTCCTCTGACAAGTGAAAATCAGTAATGACTAAGCATGTGTTTGTGTGAAACGCACCTACTGCTCCTCTGTCCTGTCTTGGAGCTGTCATGTTCTTATCACATTGCATATAAATGATCCAATAAAGGATTTAATCCACCACATTACTGTTTGTGCGGCCAACCATTCTGTTTTTCCATTGTCTGCGAAAATACCTTGCTTGGCTCCCCCTATAGTCTCCAGAACTCCAGTGCAGTTAGATTCCCACCACTGCTGCCCACCGCTCTCAAGGTTATTGGTTGTTAGGACTGCCTGGCATCTAGCAAGCAATGAAATCCCTGCCCAGGCCTCAGCATTCAAATGAATATTTCCTCTGCCTTCTAGTGTTCCACCTTCCAGCTTCTTCACTGCTGAGAATGGCATCCTGAGATGAGGAGTAGCCAAGACACGGATGTAAGGGTATAGTGGGGACAGTGATGTAAGGGGGGAGTACAGACACTGAAGTAAGGAGGAGTACTGAGGTAAGGTGGAGTGGGGACACCGGTGTAATAATGATGTAAAGTTAGAACACTGATGCAAGGTGGGACATTGATGTACAAAGGAGTAGGGGTAGTCATATAAGGGGTGACTCTGATATAGGTAGTGTACTTTGATGTAAGGGGGAAATCTGCAGACTCTGATGTAAGGGGGCTCTGGGAACTTTATTAAAATGGGTAGTGCTAGGGGACTCTGATGTAAGGTGGACTCTAGGAACCTTGATGTAAGGGGGGATTCTGGGGACTCTGATGTAAGGGGGGACTCTGGGGAATTTCATGTAACATGGGACTGTGTGCATTCTAGTGCTCCAGGTCTCATATTAATGATCAGGAACTGAGAGGTCTGGTTTCCGATCACCTGATCTCTGTAATAGCCCTTGATTGGTTATCATAGTGATCAGTCACTGTACAGCTTTTGACATTCCTGGGCCACATTAGAAGAAGAGGAATTGTCTTGGTCCACACATAAAATATATTAACAATAAGGACAGCTGATAAGCAGAAAAAGTCAGGCAGATCACAAGTTAACGATTACTGATATAGATAATGTACCTATCTGAGTAATAAAACCTCATTTTTTAGTATTTTTTTTTTATTACAAAAGTAAAAGAGGGCAAAATAAAACTAGTGTGATATTTGACACCGTTTTTGATAAACCAATGCATCAATATCTGGTTCAATTGATGAGCACCTTGAGAATTCATTGAAAATTGCTACTATATCTGATATTTTGGTTCTAATTTTGCCCTTTGTGTGCCTCATGCTTCAAAATAGTTGCTCACAAATATAGGTGCTGCAAAAAACTGATGACATGAATAAGGTATGATTTTGAAGATTGGGATATTTTGTATATGGGAAGAAAAAAAAAATGTCATTACATCTTTAAGGGCCAATTAAAATTTTTTATATATATATATATATATATATATATATATATATATATATAATTATTATATTGTCAAAAGCATTGGGATGCCTGCCTTTACACACACATGAACTTTAATGGCATCCCTGTCTTAGTCCATAGGGTTCAATATTGAGTTTAACCAGCCTTTGCAACCATAACAGCTTCATCTCTTCTGGGAAGGCTATTCACAAGGTGTAGGAGTGTGTCTATGGGAATGTTTGACCATTCTTCCAGAAGCACATTTGTGAGGTCAGGCACTGATGTCGGACGAGAAGGCCTGGCTCGCAGTCTCCGCTCTAATTCATCCCAAAGATTTCCTATCAGGTTGAGGTCAGGACTCTGTTCAGGCCAGTCAAGTTCCTCCACCACAAACTCGCTCATCCATGTCTTTATGGACCTTGCTTTGTGCACTGGTGCACAGTCATGTTGGAACAGGAAAAGCCCATCCCCAAACTGTTCCCACAAACAAGGGTGCATGAAATTGTCCAAAATGTCTAGCTATGCTGATGCCTTAAGAGTTCCCTTCTCTGGAACTAAGGGGCCAAGCCCAACTCCTGAAAACAACCCCACACCATAATACTACCTCCACCAAACTTTACACTTGACACAATGCAGTCAGGCAAGTACCGTTCTCCTGGCAACCACCAAACACAGACAAGTATTTCGGATTGCCAGACAGAGAAGCGTGATTCGTCACTCCAGAGAATGAATCTCCACTGCTCTAGAGTCCAGTGCCAGTGAGCTTTACACCACTGCATCCAAAGCTTTGCATTGGACCTGCTGACATAAGGCTTGGATGCAGCTGCTTGGCCATGGAAACCCATTCCATGAAGCTCTCTACGCGCTGTTGTTGTACTAATCTGAAGGCCACACGAAGTTTGGAGGTCTTTAGCTATTGACAGTTGGCAACTTCTGCACTTTGTGTTCTTCAGCATGCGCGTACCCCGCTGTGTCATTTTACGTGGCCTATCACTTTGTGGCTGAGTTGCTGTTGTTCCCAGTTGCTTCCACTTTGTTATAATACCACTAACAGTTGACCGGGGAATATTTAGTAGCAAGGAAATGTCAGAGATGGACCTATTACACAGGTGACAACCTATCACGGTACCACGCTTGAATTCACTGAGCCCCTGAGAGCGACCTATTCTTTCACAAATATTTGTAGAAGCAGTCTGCATGCCTAGGTGCTTGATTTTATACACCTGTAGCCATGGAGGTGATTGGAACACCTGAATCCAATGATTTGGAGGGGCTATGTGCCATTAGTATATTCATTTTACACATATACATTGTATAATGAATTAATGATTGTACTTTTTATACTATACTTATGGGTAAGATTTACTTATGAGCTATGGGTAAGATTTACACAAGAAAGACCAGTTGCCAAAACTTGATGACAACAAGAGTTAATTTTATATATTATTAATATATAAAAGTGGTGTACTGATTTTCCTTTCAGAATCCCTTCAGCCATCCGCTTTCCGTCCGCTCTATAGCAGTAGTACTGCTACAGGGTGGCAGGGGTGCACAAAATCACATATATTTCTAGGTAGGGGGCGCTCTGCCTTGGCTGTCAATGACCGGGTCCCAACAGGTGATTACTCTCTGGCACCCGGTGATCGAGAAGCATTACAAACAGAGGGAGAGAACTGTAAGTAAACAATACAGCATTTTTAGAACATGTTTGTTCACTTAAAAAAAGCCTCACCAAAAATGCACCTCCCCATCAAAATCAATGGAAAACGCTGCAAAAATGCCTCAAAAATGCTCTCAAGATGCATTTTTGGTGCAGTTTTTGAGTCACATGCCCCTTAAAAAACACACCACTAGCCCTTAAGATGAGAGTCTGTAGAAATGTTTGAGATCATGTCCAGTGTCAATTATAATTTCAATTGCTGCTAAGTTTAAGATTAAAATCTACATATAGCCACTAAACTGTCTAGTTGCCAGGGTAATGAAGAAGATAATCCTCCCCAAAATGTGTTTCCTAAGAGCAGTGATCTTGTAGATGACAAAAGGGAGTCCATGGGAGGAAGAGATGTATGAATGTCAGAGAAGAGTATGCACTCCAATGCTGGCATGCACCCCATAGATTAGATCCACAGCCCCATCTCTATCTGATACCTATGGTAGTGGTTGCAGCCGTAGTTCCTAGTCTTGTGGCATCTCCTTCTTAAAGTGGTAGTAAACTCGAGGAAGAAAAAAAGTCAAAACCCTCCCTGCAAGGAAATGGTATAATGTACAAGCATGCATTGCACACCTGAATTAGGTGGCTTGATGGAACGGACATGTTTCCCATCTAATGTTTTTTCTCTGTACAGTTTTGATTTTTCACCCAAGGTCCTTTAGAGGCCTTTGTGTTAAAAAGCAGCTTAGCTAGAGTCACTGTGATATACTATATGAATTTGTTTTTCAATTGCAAAATTGAATCAATTCTGAATGCAGCATCTAACACCTACATCCTCATGGCTAAAAACTGTCAGATTTACACTCACTGGTTACTTTATTAGGTACACTTGTTGAATTGCTTGGTAACACAAATTACTAATCAGAAGATCACATGGCAATAACTCAATGCATTTAGGCATGTAATTGTGGTAAAGACGAGTTACTGATGTTCAAACCGAACATCAGAATGGGGAAGAAAGGGGATTTAAGTGACTTTGAACGTGGAATGGTTGTTGCTACCAGACCAGCTGGTCTGAGTATTTCAAAAACTGCTGATTTACTGGGATTTTCATGCACAACCATCTCTAGGGTTTACAGAGAATGGTCCGAAAAAGAGAAAATATCCAGTGAGTGGCAGTTGTATGGACAAAAATGCCTTTTTGATGTCAGAGGTCAGAGGAGAATGGGCAGACTGGTTGCTGCGACATTCAGATGGAAGGGTCAGAATTTGGAGTAAACAACATGAAAGCATGGATCCATCCTGCCTTGTATCAATGGTATCTCCACTTGGAGAGGCTGCTTCATAAAGGGAATATAGGTAGCATTTAAACCCTGGAAGAGGTGCTAATCTTCCTCATTCTATTTAACAAGGAAAAGTTTTACTGGAGCTGGGCTTTCACAATTTACATGGATCTTTTTTTATTTGAGCATAAAAATAATGTACTTTTAATTAGACTAGAAGGTTTTTTTCAACTTACAGTTTGCCTTGCTTCAAAGTTATTTTTTGTGCAGTCTTTCAGTAACAGCCATATAATTGGTTGAAAGAGTCAAACAAGTTTGACCTTTCCATGTCAAATTATTATCGAGTAAGACAAAGCTAAATCTACATACCGAAAAGTCCTTAGAAGGGTAATGTTCTAGACTGCAAAATGACGTTCTGAGTGAGTAATGATTGTGATCGATCAAATTATATTTATACAATTATGTTTTAAAGACTTTCTAGCAAAAGTAATAGCTGTAAACAAAATGCATATCAGAGAGTATGAAAAGAGTTTTGGTTTTGCCTTGTCAAAACATAATTCAAGATATGACAAAAATGGGTACTTAGTTTTCAGTTAAAAACACTGACACAAGTCAAAATGATCAGTAGCTCTAAATATAAACTGTAGCTGAAAGTCTGCAAATTTTGACGTTTCCTGTAAAGGTTAAATTTGAGACTGCCTTTTCAGCCTCCCTCTCTTTCTAATAAAGTAGCTGTAATTCTAGAGAAAATACTCTTTGGCTGTTCAGGAGTCTTTTAAGAGACCCTGTTGCCAGACCTTTCATTTCAGCAACAATCTTCCTGAAGAGATTATGAGTGCATTTAACTACTTCAATACAGGGCCAATTCCAATACTTCTTACGTACATGTAAAAATCTGGATTTTTTAAACTAGAAAATTACTTAGAACCTCCAAATTTATATGTTTTAAAAAGAGGCCCTAGAGAATAAAATGGTGGGTATTGCAATTTTTTTTATGCTACATGGTATTTGCTCATCGGTTTTTCAGATGAAAATGTTTTGAGAAAAAATACATTTTAAAGAATTTTAGTGAACACAAACACAATATAATGCCAATTTTCTGATAAAATATAAAAGATTATGTTACGCTGAGTAAATAGATATCGAACATGTCATGTTTTAACATTGCGTATGCCTGTGGAATAGTGCCAAACTACGGTACCTATAAATTTCCATTGGTGATGCTTTAAAAACCTTTAGAGCTAACTAGTTTTGAGTTACACAGAAGGTTTGGTGCTAGAATTATTGCTCGTGCTCTGAATTTTGCGACAATACCTCACATGTGTGTTTTGATCACCGTTTACATACAGTTGCAAGAAAAAGTATGTGAACCCCTTGGGATTACGTGGAGTTTTGCATGAATTGGGCATAAAATGTGCTCTGAACGTCATCTAAGTCACAACAATAGAAGAACACAGTCTGCTGAACATAATACTACACAAACATTAGATGTTGCCATGGTTTAATTGCACATAACATGTAAACATTCACAGTGCAGGGAGGAAAAAGTATGTGAGGCCCTAGCTTAATGAGCTCCCAGAGCTGATTGGAGCCAGGATTGAGCCAACCTTGACTCCAACCAGTGTAATGATATTGGATGTGTTGATGACAGCTGTCCTGCCCTTAAAAAACACACACCTGTTTTGGGTTTACTGGTTTCAAGAAGCACTGTCTGATGTGAACCATGCCTCGCAGAAAAGAGCTCTCAGAAGACCTACGATCAAGAATTGTTGACTTGCATGAAGCTGGAAAGGGTTACAAAAGTATCTCAAAAAGCCTTGATGTTCATGTGTCCACGGTAAGACAGACTGTCTACAAATGGAGAAAGTTTAGCACTGTTGCTACTCTCCCTAGGCATGGTCGTCCTGTAAAAATGACTGCAAGAGCACAGCGCAGAATGCTGCATGAGGTAAAGAAGAATCCCAGAGTGTCAGCTAAAGACCTACAGAAATCTCTGGCACATGCTAACATTTTTGTTGACACATCTACAATAAGGAAAACATTAAACAAGAATGGAGTACATGGGAGGACACCACGGAGGAAGCCATTGCTGTCCAAAAAGAATATTGCAGCACGTTTGAAGTTTGCAAAAGAGCACCTGGATGTTCCACAGCACTACTGGCAAAATATACTGTGGACAGATGAAACCAAGATTGAGTTGTTTGGGAAGAACACACAACACTGTGTGTGGAGAAAAAAAAGGCACAGCACACCAACATCAAAACCTCATCCCCACTGTAAAACATGGCGGAGGGAGCATCATGGTTTGGGGCTGCTTTGCTGCCTCAGAGCCTGGACGGATTGTTGTCATTGATGGGAAAATGAATTCCAGAGTTTATCAAGACATTTTGCAGGAAAACGTACGACCATCTGTCCGCCAACTGAAGCTCCGCAGAGGATGGGTGATGCAACAGGACAATGACCCAAAGCATACAAGTAATTCAACAAAAAAATGGCTGCAACAGCACAGCATACGCCTTCTGGAGTGGCCCAGTCAGAGTCCTGACCTCAACCCGATTGAAATGCTATGGCATGACCTTAAGAGAGCGATTCACACCAGACATCCCAAGAATATTGCTACACTGAAACAGTTTTGTGAAGAGGAGTGGTCCAAAATTACTCCAGATCGTTGTGCAGGTCTGATCTGCAACTACAGGAAACGTTTGGTTGAGGTTATTGCTGCCAAAGGAGGGTCATCCAGTTATTAAGTCCAAAGGTTCACATACTTTTTCCTCCCTGCACTGTGAATGTTTACATGTTATGTGCAATTAAACCATGGCAACATCTAATGTTTGTGTAGTATTATGTTCAGCAGACTGTGTTCTTCTATTGTTGTGACTTAGATGACGTTCAGAGCACATTTTATGCCCAATTCATGCAAAACTCCACGTAATCCCAAGGGGTTCACATACTTTTTCTTGCAACTGTATGAGTACAGGATTTACATGAGTTCGAATTTGCGCATGAGCATGGGGGGACAGGGGCACTTTAATTTTTTGTAATTACTTTTTGATACTGTTCCTTTAATGTTTTTAATCAATTTTGTTGCTATCACAAGGAATTAACAACATCCATTGTGATAGCATGGGCCGTGACAGGTCCTCTTTTCCTCTCCTCCCAAGATCGCTTTGGTCAAATATTTGTAAAGGCCGGTAAACAAAAGACCAAAACATGATATCTTAAAATTCTCTTCACTTCCAGTTTCTGATTTAACAGAGAGGGAGGAACAGCATCAGTGCAAGTGATGTTATCACCCATGTGCCAAGAGTACTGATTTCTTACAAAAAAAGGGGAAAATGGAAAATTAAATCAGAAGCCATTTATTTCAGACTAACTTTCTCTAACTGAATCTCCATTTAACCAAGTATGAACAGAGAAGATTGGAAGGAGGAATGAAGTCAAGAAAGGAAGAAAGAAAGAATGTCAGCTCTTGACTTTTTTTAAAGCAAATGTCACCCAAGCATTCCGTTTTGTGAAATATGACATTAAAGTATACAGTATGTGAACCCTTAACTTGTAAAACAAACCAATCAGTTTAAAATAGAAATGCAAAATAAAAAAATGTGTTTTTATATATATATATATATATATATATATATGCTTGGGGGAGGGGAGTTGTATACTGCAAGAGGCAGAGAAACAGCAGGACACTGATCTTCCCAGTGAAGAGATGTGCAGGGGGGGGGGTGTCAGCATACATCTTGATCAAAATAGAATAGGTAGACTGTGCACCCAGCACAGTCGGAAAACTGACCATGCTGGAATGGACGTGCTCTCTTACCTAGATATAGGTTTTGATATAGGAAAGCAGAGGCACAGGCAGGACCATCAGCAATTTCACACAAAGTAAGCAATGCAAAAACACAGTATACATTTTAACACAAGTACAACAGACACATATCAGGAATATAAAAATGTTGGACTAACATACACATTAATTCTGATGAAATTTTGGTGAAGGTAATTTAGCAAAAGGTTTCAGCAAAATGCCTATGCTCATCCCAACTCACTCAGTAGGGAAAGGAGGATATGAATTGGAGCTCTGAGGCTTGCAAGTTGCCAGTGACAGTTCTCATTGTTCTTTGCTAGCTCCCCCATAAATCAACTCCCACACATGTTCCATTAACTGGCCAGATAAGCCAGAGAGCAGCCCCAAATTTACAGGATCCTACCTCCATTAGATTGCCTGTATATATCTAGTTTCTGATTGACACAACTGGCACCATCGCTGACGTTACATCTGGTTGCCGCTTGACCAGCACCCCAACATTTCGTCTATTCTGATTTTGTCAAGGAGATCCTGGGTTGAATGAAAAAAAACCTATAGTTGTACCAGGCTTTACTGCATTAGACTGCCAGGTCCACAAACCGCAAATGATTCACACTCAAACCCATGGTAGCAGCAAACCTGAACCTCATCACCACACAATTGTAACTTGCTTGTTGTATTCACTGCCTTGCTGCTCTCCTTCTAGGCTTGGTATGTCACATATCAATAAAAACACATTGGTATTGTGAAACCTCTAAAAAATCATTTTTAAAAATACCCTATAATCACAGGGTGTGTATTACATCAGTAGCTGATGCTTTTCAGGAAGTTTGCACTCTTCCTTAGAGATGCTTCATAAATACTGGTGTTTCTAAAAGGATAATTGAGAAATCCTGTCCTAACCCATGTTCTGTATCAACCACATCTTTTTCACCAAAAATCCACTAGTGGTGAGACAGATTCACTGTTTTTTTTTATTATACCCCACTGAATGCTGTAAAAAGGTTTCTTTGGCCTCATAATAAAACAAATGCATGTCTTAATTTTTATTTTTTGACCTTTATCCCACGCCTATTTGGGTTCCTTTTAACCATCCTCTCATTTCCTTTCCTTGATTTACAGAAATAGATGGATTTTTGCTTCCCTTTTATTCTCCGTCTTCCTTTCATGTACTCAAACAGTTAATGTTCCTTTAGTGCTAATTAGATCCTTTTTTTGTGCATGTGTACTTTTTCTGCCTTCGTGACGTCCGTATTGGGAGTGCACTTTGTCAGACAACCTGTATGATGTTCACTTTCAACTCAGAACCTGCTTTTGAGAGCAGGGCTCCTCTAATTATGTCTGGATTCATTTTAATAATGACAAGCAGAATGTTTATTAAAATATAAGAATGTGTGTGACCCTTAGAGAATGCAGGAAGGGACCGGAATTCGAGTTAGCTTAAGCTATGGATACGATGCATTTTAATGGGTGTTTTTCCAATGAATGTGTCCTGAGTGACATTCCTTTCATGGCAATATTCCTTTCAAGGCAATACTCATTAAGAATGGATATATTGATTTTAATGCCCTCGCTGGAGAAACAATAAGGGGGAGATAGAAGGGAATAATGGAAAAAGGAAACATTTTTCGAAACAGTTGTTTTATTAGACTCTATGCAGAGCTAAACACAATTGTGTGGTTTCATTAAAAGGAAAGTCTATAATAATAAATAAAAGGAAAGACATAATACGATATTGTAAGCTGGTTACATGATTATATTATTGTATTCATTTGTGGAACAATATTTCAAAATAGAGGACCAGAAAATGTAATTCAACTGCACATTGAAACTTAGTTAAAAGATACATACATAAATGTTTTAAACATGTTGTACAGTAATATATAGTGTAATAAATAGTGTGGTTCCTTCCCCAACTTTTCATTGGTGGTTCATAATGGCTAATCAGAAACTAGATATGTACTGTCAGTAGCAATACAGGCATTCTAATGAGATATTATGGTTCTCTGTGAGATGCTGAATTAAAAGTCATGACAGGTATATGGAGGTAGGATCCTGTAAATTTGGGGCTGCTCTCTCATCTGGCAAGTTAATGGAATATGTGTGGGAGTTGATTTGTGGAGGACATAGGATCCCCCATGGGAACTGTCCCTGGCAACTTGCAAGCCTCAGTGCTCCAATTCATATCCTTCCTTGGGATGAGCATAGTGATTTTGCTGAAACTGGTTGGTAAATTACCTTCACTAAAATTTTATCAGAATTAATTAATATGTATGTTACCCAAAATTTCATATTCCTGATATATGTCTGTTGTACTATGTGCTTGTGTGAAAAAGTATCCTGTTGTCTTTGCATTGCTTACGTTGTGTGAAATTGCTGATAATGCTGCCTTATCCCCTGCTTTCCTATATCAAACTGACCTCTCTATGCAAGAGAGCACGCCCATCTCAGCATGGTCAGTTTTCTTACTGTGCTGGGAGCACAGCCTACCTGTCCTCTTTTGGCCAAGATGTATGCTGACATGCCCCCCCCCCCTCACAGCTCTTCACTGGAAAGATCAGTGTACTGTTGATTCTCTGCCTCCTGCTGACCGCCCCCCCAAAACCCACACACAGTTTACACCCCTCTCCAAGCCTCTTATACAGCTGAGAACAGAGGTCATGTGATCACTTATAGGAAAAAAATTAATTGATATTTTTATTTTTTATAAATAAACACAAATTTTTTTTTGCACTTCTATTTTAAACTGATTGGTTTGTTTTACAAGGTAAAGGTTCACATACTGTATACTTTAATGTAAAATTTCACAAAACGGAATGCTTGGGTGAAATTTGTTTAAAAAAAGTCAAGAGCTGACATAATTACGAATTTCTTTCTTCTTTTATTCCCCATCATTCCCCCTTCCCAAATGCTCTTTTCATACTAGGTTACATGGATATTGATTTAGAGCAAGTTAGTCAAAATAGATGTCTTCTGCAGTGATTTTTCATTTTCCCTGTTTTTTCAGAAAACAATAATCTTTGCACATGGCTGTCATGGGTGAACATTATATCAAAATATTTCATTGTTAAAGATTTTATGGTAAGAAAACTAAGAACAG
This sequence comes from Staurois parvus, assembly GCF_062004578.1. Taxonomy (NCBI): domain Eukaryota; kingdom Metazoa; phylum Chordata; class Amphibia; order Anura; family Ranidae; genus Staurois; species Staurois parvus. The sequence continues at coordinate 3,280,775 of NW_028318094.1, forward strand.
TTTCTAAAAGAGAGCACCTACAGGAGCCACTCTAGGAGAGAAAATGAGAAAGAGTGAAGCTAAATAGAGATTTTTAAATTGGAAGCACTGTTTATACTATTAATGGAGGTGTTCTGAGTTAGGACACACTCATCAATCAGCAGCAGTAGAGGGAGCTGTGGATGAGTTTTCCATTTTCCAAGGCAATTAGACTGTGCACTTTGCAAAGTGCAATTACACTCTGCAAGTACAGTTGCTCCAGAGCTTAGTCAATGAGCAGAAGCTCTGCTGACTTCCACCATCCAATCATGTGCAAGAAAAAATGCAGTTTTTTTTTATTTTCCTTGCATGTGATTGGGTATTATTGGCAAAGGGAAGCTTTACCTCATTTACTAAGTGCTGCAGCAACTGCACTTGCAAAGTGCACAGTCTATTTGCCTTTAGTAAATCATCCCCTATATCTATATAAGGCACTGGTGCTCAACCTGCAGCCCAAGGACCGCACAGGGGCGGACTGACAACTCATGGGGCCCCCGGGCAATAGGGGATCATGGGGCCCCTGTGTCCTCACCCACACTCAAATCACACCCAAAAAAGCCTATGAAAGGTACCAGGGACATCTCATGGGGCCCCCTACTGACCCCGGGCCCTCGGGCAGTGCCCGAGTTCCCCAATGGTCAGTCCGCCCCTGGGACCGCATGCACACCTCAGCAGTCTGTAGAGGGAACATTGATTAGGATAATAGCATTGATCTCTACTAACCTCATATAACATTCTTCCAGATTTGTAAGTCAGAAATTTAAGAGTAAGAAATTTTTCATGCTGCAGAGTTTACTAAGCTCCCAGTTATGTATTGTCTTCTGCAGCATATCCCCAGCTAAAAATGAATGTCCACACTCTCTGACTATTTCTCTATTAGATCTTCAGTTTCTGACAGTCCTCTCAAGCAAGTTCAGCCTTTTGGTGATGTCAGGGGCCACATTTGAGGCCCCCTTTAGCTCATAAGTTGACAACCACTGATATAACGGATGGGGATCGGGTTTGTGACTTATAATGGGTTCAAAAATAGTCCCTGAGATTAGTAAATCTTACTCTTTTTTGGCAGAAAACTTCACAGGTTTGCTGCCAGATGCATTGCATAGTTTTTTGCTTCTGGTCAGCTGTGTCATAAAAGCCAATATTTTGAAAAGGTGGCCTCACACCAACCATATTTTTATTGTGTGTTGGAGCTGTTAGGAAGTTCTGGCAACATAATGGGCTGTGTGGAAGCAATCGGGAGACAGCGCTGGGGCAGGGCTGGGCGGCAGCAGGCAGAGGCATCACAGCATGCAGGACCACAAAATGTGAGATGAATTATTTCCCCCTTGCTCCTCTGTAATGGAAATTGGAATGGTAGCAAGGAAATGCCAGTTGGGCTTGGCTTTAATTCACATGCCTAATATGTGCGATGAGGTCAGATGCAGCACAGGCATGCACCCCTCTTGGACCCACCCCGCAGCCTGACCTGAGCAGTAACATTTAGCCAGCTTTGAAACTGCACATGCTCAGGTTAAAGCCGTATATTTACCCTGCACTCTTTGCCCATTTAGGGACATTCACGGAAAGACAAAAAGTGCCTGATTCTTACAAACTGTCCGAAAATATATGAATGGTTGGCAACCCTGATCAGTTTGGACTCATGTTGTGAGCTTATGCAGGCCATAGACGGGTCGTTTATTGGACAAATTTCACACCGGCCGATATTCACACCGTTAGTGGGGCAATGCCGTCGACCATTTTTCGCAGATCTTCTCATTTCTTTTTATTGGTCATGCTGGAAAATCCACGAAAAACGGCCATTTTTTGTAAGCATTGGTGGCAGCATCGACAGATTTTTTGTTTATCGGCTGACAATTCTGCCGATAAAGGGCCCGTCTATGGCCAGTCTTGACTTAGGTAAACAGGTAAGCTAGTTTCTAATTTACCACCAAGCAAATAAGACCTTCAGCCAAATAAATTTTTGTCTTTGTTATTATTTGTCTTTGATGGTCTGACAGCTGTACTAGGGGTGTGGGATTGTTTTGAGGCTAGACATATCTTTATACTGCCTATGAATTATACCTATCTAATCAGCCTAAAGTAAGAGCAGTGGTGTGTTTTAAGTCAGCCTACATACAATTGACAGCTTGGTGCAAATTAAGCATCTAAGTCTCTCTGATTCAATTTCAAGGGCTGCTTTGTAGCTCTGGTGATTCATGCTGGAGAGTGTTATAGGGGGAGCTGTACAAGTGATTACATCCCATTATATGGACTTAAAACTTTAAAAACACTCTCAGTGGGCTTTTATACTGGCAGACAGCAATTCTACTTTAGAACAAATGTCAGGTCTGGGGTTTGGTGGCTCATGAACTCATGGCATTAAGAAGAAAGAGCGTTAAAAGTTGGCAGCTTGCAGAGTCACAGATAGCCCTCTACTGCCTGTCTTACACAGTGGCAAGCTTTAGTGCATCTAAAGCCAAAATGTTTTTCTGTTTTGGAATAGGTGCTGAGAGGTTTGAAACTGTGCCAGGTTTTATATCTGTCTGTGTCCTCATTAGTGTGATTTAGTCTATTTGTCCCAGTGACCACCTTCAAGGAAAAAAACTGAGAGGAATTCTTCAATTGGGAACTTTGCTCTTGGTATACTTCATGGCAAATATTTCACCTTCTTTTAGGTATGTTATATAATGGTAAGCCAAATGATCAGACAAACAGTGCTATACAACTTGGTGTTTCTAATAAATGCAGAGTAAATTGACAGTGCAGATAAAATAGAGTAACTGAGATGCTGGACGTACAGTGGATAGAAAAGTCTACACATCCCTGTTAAAATGTCAGGTTTCTGTGATGTAAAAAAACGAGACAAAGATAAATAATTTCAGAACTTTTTCCACCTTTAATGTGAAATATAAACTATATAACTCAATTGTAAAACAAACTGAAATCTGTTAGGGGGGAAGTAAACATAAAATATTAAAATAATGTGGTTTCATAAGTGTGCACACCCTCTTATAACTGGGGATGTAGCTGTGTTAAGAATTAAGCAATCACATTCATAATCATGTTAGATAAGAGTCAGTACACACCTGCCATAATTTAAAGTGCCTCTAATTAACCACAAGACAGTCATCATCAAAGTGGAGAAAACAGTGACATTACCAAGAATTGGACGTCCATCCAAAATCGATGAAAAGACAAGAAGAAAATCAGTCTGGAAGGCTGCCAAGAGGCCTACAGCAACATTAAAGGAGCTGCAGGAATATCTGGCAAGTACTGGCTGTGTGGTACATGTGACAAAAATCTCCCATATTCTTCATATGTCTGGACTATGGGGTAGAGTGGCAAGACGGAAGCCTTTTCTTACGAAGAAAAACATCAAAGCCCGGCTACATTTTGCAAAAACACATCTGAAGTCTCCCAAAAGCATGTGGGAAAATGTGTTGTGGTCTGATGAAACCAAACTTTTTGGCCATAATTACAAAAGATATGTTTGGTGCAAAAACAACACTGCACCAGGGGCGGACTGACCATTTGGAAACTCGGGCACTGCCCGAGGGCCCGGTGTCAGTAGGGGACCCCATGAGATGCCTCTGGTACCTTTTTCATAGGCTTTTTTAAATTTGGGCAAGGACACAGGGGCCCCATGATTGCCTATTGCCCGGGGGCCCCATGAGTTGTCAGTCCGACCCTGCACTGCACATTACCAAAAGAACACTATACCCACGGTGAAGCATGGTGGTGGCAGCATCATGCATTGGGGCTGTTTTTCTTCAGCTGGAACTGGGGCCTTAGTCAAGGTAGAGGGCATTATGAACAGTTCCAAATACCAGTCAATATTGGCACAAGATTTTTAGGCTTCTGCTAGAAAGCTGAACATAAAGAGGAACTTCATCTTTCAGCATGACAACGACCCAAAGCATACATCCAAATCAACAAAGGAATGACTTTATCAGAAAAAGATTAAAGTTTTAGAACGGTCCAGCCAGAGCCCAGACCTGAATCCGATCGAAAATCTGTGGGGTGATGTGAAGAGGGCTGTGCACAGGAGAAGCCCTCGCAATCTGACAGATTTGGAGTGTTTTTACAAGAAAGAGTGGGCAAATATTGCCAAGTCAAGATGTGCCATGCTGATAGACTCATACCCAAAAAGACTGAGTGCTGGAATCAAATCAAAAGGTGCTTCAACAAAGTATTAGTTTAAGGGTGTGCACACTTATGCAACCAAATTATTTTTTATTTTTATTTTTACTTCCCTCCATCTAAAAGATTTCAGTTTGTTGTTCATCTGAGTTGTACAGTTTATAGGTTACATTAAAGGTTGAAAAAGTTGTGAAATTATTTATCTTTGTCTCATTTTTTAATATCACAGAAACCTGACATTTTAACAGGGGTGTGTAGACTTTTTATATCCACTGTAGTTCCCACACTTGTCTACTAGGTGGAAGTAAAATATAACAGATTCCTAGAGAACAGGGACATTGCCTTACATAAAGGACAATGTAATACAGTCAATACAAATGTAGTCACTTGTGGTTCCCCAGGAAAGGGATGTAACGCCTCGCTCACTAAGAGGTTGGCTGTAGATGATAGCTCAGGTAGCTAGTCACAGGGATCCCCAGGCAGGTTCCTCAAGGATATGGCTGGAGGAGAATTTGATTGTAAGGTTCAGGTGAATGAAAGTGTATGTAAATTTGTATTACTCCCTTTTGGTCTGTTGCAAAAAAGCTGTTTATCCAGCCAGAAATCTTGTGAGCTGATAACTTCCTGTATTGTGTTACTTTAGACTGTTATCAGTTAGCATTGTCCCCTGCTATCTCATTGGACTACAAAACATCTCCATTTGTCATCTGGGTACCACATGCATGGACAGAAGAGATGGCGGTGCTATGTTGCTCTGACATAATGGTACATAGTCCTAACACACTATTTTTCCTGGGGAGACAACGTTTCTCAGTTCATTTGGGGGGGGGAGGTGGGGGGGAAATGCACCATATTGAGAGGGGCACTGTTGCTGACAGGAGTGGTGAGAGTGATTTCACTACTCCTGTCAGCCCCAGGGATGGAAGTGAAGAGGAGAGAACCCAGAGGCAGTGCAGACTGTATTCTTTCTCCCTCTTCTCCTTCCTGCAAGTGTAATGCTCCTGCTGCCTGCCTGTACTGTTCTCCCATTGAGCGCCCCTAGGGAGCTGCTGAATGTGTGTGCTTTGTATCCTTCCTTGGAAAGTTTGAAGAAGGAGTCAGCGAGGTAAGCTTTTCCCTGGGTGGGCACAGCTTGTCTTCCTCTAGGACCAGAAGTAGTAGAATGCAGGCCGGCTGATCCTTCTCTAAGCTCTCACTACACAGAACCGATCTTTCAGCTGCAGCAATCAGTGAAAAGAGCAGCTGCAGCTGAAAGATGTCTTCTGTATTTACACTACCACACTGAGTTGCAGGGGCGGACTGACAACTCATGGGGCCCCCGGGCAATAGGGAATCATGTGGCCCCTGTGTCCTTGCCCAAACTCAAAAAAGCCTATGAAAAAGGTACCAGGGGCATCTCATGGGGCCCCCTACTGGCCCCGGGCCCTTGGGCAGTGCCCGAGTTTCCAAATGGTCAGTCTGCCCCTGCTGAGGTGTGAGACTTCATGGCACCCCTCAGAAGCTGAGTGTCGGAGAAATCAGCAAATGCAGGAAAATGCAGGGGAGCAGTGTCCAAGTGTCAGTCCAGTCTCTTGTGTTAGGGAGAAGAGAAAAGACACCGCTCTCACCACCTGTGCAGTCCCGTGTATAGAGGATGGTCTTGGTCTTCATACCATGGCCGGCGTGACAGCTGAGGCCATCCTCTATACACCGGACTGCACAGGTGGTGAGAGCGGTGTCTTTTCTCTTCTCCCTTACTACCACACTCCTCTAAAAATTTGCACACCCCCCCCCCTCCCTCCAGGCCTTGGTTGCTAGGACCGCTAGCATCCTTACAACCAATTACATCACTTGTTTGCTCCACTCCCCAGCTCCTGGAGGAGGAAAGAACTTCCCCATTCATACTTGTTCTTCCTCGCAGCTCCTGCTGCTCGGCCTGCTACAGCCACGTTGGTTAAGGTAGGGGGCACATTGATGTAAAAGGGGTAGGTTTAAATTGATGTAAAGGAGGGAACACTGATGTAAGGAGGGTTGGAGCACACTGCTGTAAGGAGGGCACACTGATGTAAAGGGGGGGGGGATTTGATGTAGGGGGATACTCTGATGCATGGGGGGGTTGGGAGGAAGGCACTATTGTAAGGAAGACATTGATGGACGGGTCATTGACATAGGGGGGTAAACTAATGTCAGATAGGAAACTGATGTAAGGGGGGGGGGGGCTCTGAAGTGGGGGGCACTAATGTAAGGGAGCACACTGATGTAAGGAAGAACTCTGATGTAAAGTATGGGCTCTGAAGTTAGGGGGACACTGATTTAAGCGGGGACTCTAATGTAATGTAGGCACTGATGTAAGGGGGACACATTGATGTAAGGGGGACTCTTATGTAAGGGGTCACTGATGTAAGGGGAAAGCTGCGCTGATAGGAAGGCACTATTGTAAGGGGGGACACTGATGGAACGGAGGATTGGTGTAAGGGATGGCACTGATATAAGATGGGAAACTGATATAAGAAGGGACACTGATATAAAGGGGGGAACTGATGTAATGGGGGCTCTGAAGTAAGAGGGAACTCTGGTGTAAAGGGGACGCTGATGCATAGAAGGCACTATTGTAAGGGGGGGCACTGATGTAAGGAAGAATTAATGTAAGAGGGGAGATTGATATTAAGGGGGGAACTGATATAAGGAGGGGCTCTGAAGTAAGAGGGCTCTGATGTAAGGAGGAATACAGATGTAAATAAGAACTATGATGTAAAGGGGGGGCATGTGTAAGGTGGGACTCTGATGTAATAGGGGACACTAATGTAAGGGGGGACTTTAAAATAAGGGGGGGCACTAAACTAAAGAAATACATTGATGTAAAGGGGAATACTAATGTAGGGTGGGGCATTGATATAAGGGGGGGGGGGGATATTTATGTAAGATGGGACTCTGATGTAAAACGGGATTCTAATGATAGGAGTGACTCTGATGTTAGGGGGGATTCTAAAGTAATGGGGGACACTGATGGAAGGGGGAACACTAATGTAAGGGTGTAATGGGGGACACTGGTGTTAGGGGGATTCTACAGTAATGGAGTACTCTGAAGCAAGGGGGACACTGATGTAAGGAGGGCATTGACGCAAGAGGGGATACTGATGTAATATAATAATATTGTAAAAAATAATACAATTGTATTATATGATCCACCTAATGGTAGGATTATCAGTTTAAATAAATCAGCCACCACATCAAAGGACCAGTAAGCTGCAATGTTATAAATTTTTGTTCCTGGGTTTAGATATGCTTGAACATAATGTGTAAGTAATACTGGGTGCAGGTATCCAACGGTAGCAGGGATGACCAGTTTAGTGTAACTGTACTTAGGAAACTGGATTTAGACTTGTGTATGATTAAAATAAAGTTTAATAATGCACACAACACCAAAAAATCATAAGCAAAGATAAGGCAGACATCATGATAATCAGTGAGCAGGTATATGTCTAACAACAAAACCCTGAAGCACAGATGTAAATCAAGGGAGGATTTAAATACCTTCCCAGCAACCAGCATCAGGTAGAGCCTAATTACTGGGATCTGCTGGCTGCTGGGAAACACCAGCAGGTGGCCACCAGAACCTCTCCCTTCAGCTCTGGGTATCACAGTGCCACCAGGAGGTGATCCAGGTCTTGACAAAATGTCACCCCACTGGAAGGGCAGAGCTGCATAATCTGCTGGCACCACCACTGTGACTGGGGCTTAACCAGAAGTTGCATGCTCTTGTGCTGTCTGCTGGTAGTCCGCATGCTGAACATAGCAATAAAATTCCTGTACCTGGTTACTGCTCCTCGTGCCCAATTACTGCTGTCCCATTAGGCAGAATCTCTCTGAGCACTAGAGGGCGAAAGCAGTGGAATTTACATCCCCTGAACCTGCTCCCACTCTTAAGCAAGGTGAGTAAAGAAGAACTCATCTACAAGTTTATAAACTAATAACACTGAACAACAAAGTTCTTCTTAAACACTTTTTGGTGCATAAAATATCTGGGTGCTAATCATGAAAATAACCTGTAATTTAATGTATCAAATACTATTCTTCTTCCATCTTTCCATAGTACCATCTTCTGTTTTTGCAATTGCAATACCTGTTGCCTATGCTGCACACATAAAAGAAATATGCAAAAACTGGAACTGTTGTTTAAGTACATCCAGTACACCAAGTACAACTGGAATATCTGTGGAGACCTAAAAGTAGTGGCTCTGCTGCCTGGAATGCAGTTCAGATATACCAAGTACTGTTGTTAAAAATGCAAATGGGACATACATAGAGTAACATTGCATTAAAAAGAAACTGCCACTCCAAAAGAATTTGGTTTCAGAACATAAAAACACAGAAATTGAACCACATGTTAACCCTTCAAAGGTATTTTTGCCTCCGCTTCACGTAAAACTCAGTGATGAGAAATCTTGTGAAAGTGATGAAAAAGAAAGGTGAAGGTTTTGGTTATTTGACACAGATGTTTCCAAGAATAACTGATGCCAAGGGTGAGGAAAGCATTTTTGTTGTTTCACAGATCAAATACATCATCTATGACAAGCTCTGTTAGTGGAGCCACAGAAAATTGTCTGGAATGCATTCAAGGATATTGTTGTAGAATTTCTTTGGAAACTGCAGAGCACTAAACAACATTCAGCTGGTTGACAGTGATGGTCCAAACACCCCTGTGCCTGGTTCATGGTCAAATGTTCAAACCTAATGATTGTTTGACCACAAACTTCAAACTCAATGCAAGTCTATGGGACTCGTACTTGTAAATTCAAAAATGCCCATTTTGAAGGCTTATATGCAAGTTATTGCCCATAAAAGGGATATGGGGACTCAGGTACTCCTCTGAGGGACATGAATTAGTGAACCAAAAAAATTCAAAAAGTACCATTTTTAAAGGGATAGTCATTTTTCATTGCTTAAAGTAAAAAAAAATGAAGAATTCCTTTTAATATCATGCCTGGGAGGTCCCCTTAAACTACCTGCAAAGTTTCACATCTGTACAATGTATAGAATCTGCTGCAGCAGGACTGACATTTATTTTTTTTTAAATTACATTTTTATTTTTTCTAAAAAGTGTGTTCCCCCCCCCCTCCAATCCATACTAGACCCTTTAGGTCTGGTAGGAAGCTTAGGAGGGACCCCACAGTATGTTTAAGTGCATGGGGTTCCCCCCTAAAAGCCATACCCGGCTTAAAACAAAACCAGACATCCCATAGTGTAAAACCGTATAGAAATGTAATAACGCGTCGAGGGCTTATGACGCAACTTCTGCCGACGTCACTTCCGGTGTTTGGAACACACGCTGGAATGTGGCGGCCATCTTAACTCCCACTCATAATTAACAAGGCTGAATACACCCAGTGCCAGGAAAGGCACTTTTTTTGTGAGTGGCATTTTTATTGTTTGACCCCATTATTAAAGTTCTATACAGTTTTACACTATGGGATGTTTGGTTTTGTTTTAATTTATGCTGAAAATATGAATTACTACCTGTGGAGGAGAGGAGCTTTCTAATATTGATGCAGCCCTAGTGGAGGGTTATCGGTTACCACCAGCAGCCACAGTTAAGAAGGTGAAGGAATATCGGCCATCAATACCATATTGCATACTGGGATAATCCCAAAAGCGCATTTGACTTACCTAGAGATAGGTGGTCATGAGATGACAGTGAGTTTACATCCATGTGGGGCACCAGTGTGAACACAGTGAAATGCTCGTCACTTCAATATGGAGGTTCACCGTTTAGGATACAGCACCATTGCACTAAACATTCACATGTTGGGACTGAATATTAATATTTTATTTGAATTTTGTTCATTGTTATCACTTTAATTTGTTTACTGGCATTTAGTTGATTGTATGACCTTAGTGTGGTCTATCTGAAATATGTATCCAATGAATATGGAACTCCCTACTATTTTTATGTAAATAAACAAATGTCATGATTTTATCTGTTATGATTCATATGAGTACAATGCCTTTAAATTCCCATTTTTATTGAGAGGTTTCCCCTCTAGTCTGTCTCCTTGTTGAATACTGGGATGTGACAATGTACGTGGGTATTTTCTTTGATTTTACCATGAGAATCTCATATTCTTGTCTGAGGCTAAACACATATCTCCTAGAAGGGCTCGGTGGGCCCTTTTTCTGTCAAGCTTCAATTACAGTCTCATTCTTACCTGGTACGAAGAATATGAGGTCAGATTCATTGTCACGGCAGTTTTCCTCTTCTTCCAAAATGGAATCTGTTCCTACTCCTGTGATACCTCCTGACCGCATTTTGGCCACTATTCACACTAGTCTCACTTCACCTTTGGGTGAGAGAATTCTGGCTTCTCAGATCCAATCTCCTCCTGGAAGAACTAATGAATCTCCACACTGCTTTGCTCCTGATCTACCATTCTTCCAAAGCAGCTGGGCACCCAGGGAAAAATCAACTAATATGGTCTACAGTATGTCTTAACAATCCTGATGGCCTAGTCTCCACGCTGAGGTAACCAACTGTGTAGTTTTCCTGTTCCGTGTGTGCTCAGAATAAAACACCCGACACATTCCAGTAGGCCTTCTACAACGCATACCCAGTGGAGAAAGGCCTTGGACCCACTTGTCTATTCATTTTATTGTGGATTTACCTAACTCCCAGGGAAATACAATTATTTTTATGATGGTTGACCCGTTTTCGAAAATGTCACATTGAATTTTGCTATAGAAGTTGCCTACCTCCAAAGAACTGGCATCAATATTCACTCAGTAGGTCTTTCGGTTACATGGGTTAGCTACAGTTATCATCTTGGACAGAGGTCGCCAGTTCGTGTCCAAGTTTTGGTGAGCCTTTTGTGCAGCTTTCCTTCTCCTCAGCATGTCACCCGCAGTCCAATTGGGTCATAAAGCGGGCCAACTAAGCCTTGGAACAGTTCCTAAATTGCTATATTTTAGCCAACCATAACAACTGGTTGGACCTGTTACCTTAAGTGGAGTTTGCTCACAATAATGCTATCAATGCCACCTCCCAATTATCTCCATTGGGGTCCCGCCATCCATGTTGCTTGATACACTTGTTCTGCAGGGAATTCCTGCATTAGAGGAACATCTTTGGGAACTCCATTCTACTAGGGTTCAGATTCAAGAATCCTTGAAACGCTCCAGGCTGACTGCCGACACTTACCTGCATCCTCCTACTAAGTTGGGGAGATGGTCTGGCTGTCTTCCCTTAACCTCTGACTCCGTGTTCCCTCACTAAAACTGGCGCCTCTGTATATTGAGCCTTTCCACATACTCCGTAGGATTAATTCAGTGGCATACGCATTCTTCCTTCCAACATGCATATTTCCAACGTATTCCATGTTTCCTTATTAAAACCTTTGGTGTGTCCCCACTACATCACCTCGGTACCAGGCCCTCACCTGGTTCAGGTTGACAACCATGAGGAATATAAGATACAATCTATCACTGATTCCAGTAGGTTTCGTGGACTCATAGAATATATAGTTCACTGGAGGGGTTACAGATCGGAGGAACGCTCTTGGGTCTCATCCTCAGATGTACATGCTCTTGCCCTCCTCCGTGTTTTACATTTACATTTTCCCATCAAGCCTGGTGCCCATCCAAGGGGGAGGGGTCATTAAGGAGGAGGTACTGTCAGGGCTGGGCTCCTGCTACTTAATGAGCAGCTCTTTTCTTTCAGTGCTCAGAAGCTGCTCAGCTGTCGGTTAATTATCAGCCACTCGTCTCCACAGTGACTCACCTGGATACCATTACCTGCCTCATTAGTCCAGCCTACAGCCAGCCCTTTTTGCTATTTTAGCAGATTGGCTCATTTCCTCCTTGCGCTTGCGTGATCTATAATCTCCAGTATGTTCCTGCCTGTGTTTCTTTGTGCAACTCGGTCTGGCTGACTGCTCTTCCGATTCCTGTTCTTGATTTTTGATTCCTGGCTATGCTGACTTCTGGTTTCCTGACCATGGCTTGTCTGATTAACCGCCCTGCATCCAAACCCTGGCTTCTGTTTTCACTACGTTCCTGAACTTTTTCATTTTTGCTATTTCATTAAAGGTGTGATTTTAACTGCACTTTCTGTCGCCGCCTGGTTTATGGTTCCTGACAATTGCTGAGCTTCAGTCTCCATGGTCAACAGCTGAGGATAGTGATTGTTCCCTTTAGCCTTGTACATGCTCAACATCCTATGTGATCACCTGCTGCAAGGGTATTAGAGTGCTCCAGACTACCTTAATCTGTGCTAAAATCTCTTTTGATCATGGCCTTCAGCTGTGAGCTTTGTGACCGTGTTGCTGCTATAGAAAGAAGTGTCCTCAGCGTAATTATGCTTTCAAGCATTTTGGAGTATCCCATTCCCTATGTACTCCTTCTGTTCAAGTTCTACATCAATACACTTCAGAAAGACATCCCCTAGGCTGTTTGATGAGCCGGAGTGAGTGAACTGCTTGCTGTATTCCTGGCTCCCTCTGCAACTTGGGCAAATCCAGAGGCCCCTTCGGGGGTTAGCGCTGCAAATGGAAGCCTCCATATTTTTTAGTACAGTTTTTCTCTACCACAGAAAGTCATTCTGGCTATAAATAGTGTTAGCTAACCATATTCACAGCAGTGAATTCATTATGACTTTGAACAATTGTATCTTGGTATTATGTTTAGCTGAATGCACCAGCACAGTTTTAGCTCATGTAATATTCTCTGAGGGCTTTCAGTCTATTTCTTAATATTAACAGATGCTCTCCATTAGCAGAAATATTTCATGTAGAGAGTGATAATTATAGTCTCATTTGCCTAATGGAATGAAGTTGAGTCGGACTGGCACAGCTGGGTGGCATCAATAAGAGTGTGAGATAGTCCTGGCCTCTATTCATTGATAAAATCCTTTTTCCCTTTCCTTATCATGCAGTTGGCATTTGCTGGAGATAGGATAAGACACTTCCCATGGAGTAGCAGAGAAAGAAAAAAGATCATAATGCTATTAAATTAGGTATTAGATAGATATAATTGTCCTAGCATATCTAATAACTGGATATGAAAGAAACAATAGATAGATAAACAGGTGGTAACAGAGGCGGCTCTCTAATTAGGCAAATGCCTCCTCAAGCACACAGGGGCTCTGGTCGCCGCCTAATTTGCCTAACGCAACATGGTGCCTCCATCCTTCCACTGGCGCCCCCTCTCCTCCCTTGGTTCCTGGGTTCTCCCCCTCTTACGGGAGCCTGGGAACACATCTGCCAGCTAGGGGAGGGAGAGCGCTGTGAGACCAAGACAAATCCATGCCTCAGTCTTACATGCAAACAGTGCAACTGGAAGTGATGTCACTTGCGGTTTCAGATGCATCCTTTCCTGGCCAGTACATCCAGGGGACACATCTAACCAAGCTGATCTGTGCTTAGTTAGATTGTGTGAGGGGCAGGGGAGACATTGGGGTCTATTTGACCCCTAATGTCTCCATAAAGAGTACCTGTCACCTGCCCAATGCTATCATGTGGGGGATTAACCCCTTGTGATAGCAATCAAGTAAATATAAATAATAAAAAAAAGTTTTAAAAATTAAAATGAAAATAAAATATGTTAAAATAAAAATAAAATTGCTGTCACCCCCCTTGCCATGCAAGCGTAAGCTTATAGGAGGGAAGGGGAAATGTAAACCGCGGTCTCACCACATTTGTGACATATCGCCGCAAACATTAGAGTGAGAACAATAATTCTAGCACAAGAGCTCCTAGTTAACTCTAAACTGATGAGCTGTAAAGGATTTTTGGGCACCGTAGTTTTTGGTGATATCTTGGGTGCACAAAATTTTAGGACATGGAATGTTTGTTATCTATTTACTCAATGCAACCTCACCCTTTATATTTTAACCAAAAATGTATATTCTATTGTGTCTTTTTGCACTAAAATTCATTTTATTATATTTTTTCCTGAAAGTTTGCTTTTAATAAAATGCAGCAAATATCATGTGACATAAAAATGTTCAAATATCACCTTTTTATTCTACAGGGCCTATTCTTTCAGAAAATATATGTTCTGGGGGTTTAACCACCTCCCACCCACCATATAAAGAAATTACGGATGGATGGGCAGTGCGGCACAGCCCATTATCGATCAAGGTAAAAAGCTGGCTGTGGCTCTTTACCACTTGACCGACTGTGTCCACTCACAGCCGATCCCAAATGTAAACACAGAGTGGTAACTAGTTGTTACCAGCTTCCTCTCCTCACACACAGATCATGTGTGAGGAGACGAATCTTATAAAAGTGAGTTACAGTTCTGTACACAGTGCATACACAGATCACAGCCCCTGTCACAGGGCCCACTAGTGGTCATCAGTGTACCTGTCACCCAGTGTACCTGTTTCCTATCAGTGCACCTATTGTCCATCAGTGTACCTGTTACCCATCAGTGCCCATCAGTGTGCCTGTCACCCATCAGTGCACCTGTCACCTATCAGTGTACTTGTCATTCATCAGTGCACCTGTTGCCCATCAGTGTACCCATCACCCATCAGTGCCCACCAGCCATGCACCTGTCGCTTATCAGTGACCATCAGCTGTGCACCTGTCGCCCATCAGTGCCCATGAGCAGTGCACCTGTTGCCCATCAGCAGTGTACCTGTTGCCCATCAGCAGTGCACCTGTTGCCCATCAGTGCACCTGTCACCCATCAGTGTGCCAGTTGCCCATCAGTGTTTCTATCGCCCATCAGTGCCCATCAGCAGTGCACCTGTAGCCCATCAGTGCCAATCCGCAGTGCACCTGTCACAAATTGTCCATCAATGCCACCATCAGCAGAGTGCCATAACACTTACAGCCACCATCAGCAGTCTGTCACAGAGCCAGCCATGTGAAACAAAATGTACACTAGTGAGAACGCGTTCAAAATCCTAAGCATAATGAATGAGAGCAGAAATGAGCTCTCACTGTCCGATTTTGATTCAGTGTATGAACCAATCGAAAGTAGTGGATCAGTGACTGAATCAGAGGAGGAAAGTATCCCTCCTAAAAGGATACAGCGCTCTGAAAACCAGGCAGCCACCAGCAGCGCTATACACCCCACTGGTCAATCAGCAAACGCCAATGGTGCTAGACCCATGGATGAAAGATCCAGTACCAGCACATCCCATCTACCCCCAAGAATCAGGGCCCTACATACCTCCCTGATGCTCTTGCCAACCCATTATGGCTGCAATCCAACTCAGGATCAGAAAGCATTCCCCCTTTCACCACAGAGCCAGGTGTGCAGACCAACACTGAAAATTTTTCAGAAATTTATTTTTTTCATTTATTTTTGCCCGACAGTTTGCTTAATTTTATTGTGGACCAGACAAACCTAATTCATTACTAACAACCCCAGTTCATCCTATGCCCATCCATTTGAATGGAGACCTCTTACATTGGAGGAATTTAAGTTATTTTTAGGCCTCACCTCACCTATAAGATGATCATGCGATTCCTTCATTTAAGTGACAATACTCAGTGCCCTCCCCGAAATCATACCAACTATGACAAATTATACAAAATTGCCCTCTTCTTAATTTTTTTTCTCAAAGATTTGCTGAACTTTATGTCCCTGATAAAATCATATGTGTAGACAAATCCCTTGTCCACTTCACTGGCTGGCTAGGAATCAAGCAATATATTCCAAGTAAAAGGGCCAGATATGGAGTAAAGCCCTACAAGCTTTGTGAAAGAGCGACTGGATATTTGTATGTGTTCCATGCATCAGAAGGCCAAAATTCCCAGCTCCAACCTCCTGAGTGCCCACCTTACATTGGAAAAAGTGGAAAAATTGTCTGGGACCTAGCTTATCCACTTTTCCAAAAAGGCTATCCCATTTACCTGGACAGTTTCTATACCAGTCTGCCCCCTTTCTGACAGCTGTACCATGAGAAAACCTTGGCTTGCAGTGCCTCCCGAAAAAACACGAAGGGCTTCCCACAAGCTCTAGTGAACACCTGGCTACAAAGGGGGGAATAAGCAAGCCTAAGAAATGATGAAGTGCTAGCCCTGAAGTGGAAGGATAAGAGAGATGTTTACATCCTGTCCACCATCCACAATGACACCTCGCTGGAATTTACTGGAAGACATGGATCCTATTCAAAAGACTGCGACCATCCAAGATTATAATCCCTACATGGGAGGGGTGGATTTCAACGATCAGATGTTGCAACCCTATTTAGCAAAAAGAAGGTCTAATTTCTGGTATAAAAAAGTTGCAATCTACCTTATTTATTTGGCTATTTATAATGCGTATGTCACCCACACCAAATCCACAAAAAGACCCACTGCCTTCCTAAAATTTATAGAAGAAATCATCATATCCCTTATCTACCAGCAAGGATCCCCCCAGAAAGCATTCGTTCTGATTCTGTGAGCAGACTTCATGAGTGCCACTTTCCTGACAGCATTCCACAAACAGAATCAGGCCAAAGATGCTAAAAAAGATGTTGGGTATGCAGCAGAGGAGGAATTAGAGGAGACACAAGTTTTCATTGTCCCCATTTACCCTCCCAACCAGGCCTGTGCATTGGAGACTGCTTCTGACATTTTCACACGTCACTAAAATATTAGCCCATATTTCTAACTGCCTGCCATTTCCCTGTTTTTCAATATCTCTGCTGATCATTTGCCTGCTGCCTCAGCCAACCATGCCACCGCCTCCTACCTTAATTGACCCTGCCCTTTTTATTGACTATGCCTCTGCCTGCTGTTTGCATTGTTTATCCACCAAGTTTATGCCTCCCACCTGAACTGACCCTGGCCTGTTTATTGACTATGCTTCTGCCTGCTGTCTGGATTATCAACCACGTTTATGCCTTCTTCCTGAACGGACCTCGGCCTGTTAATCGACCATGTTTTTTGCCTGAGCTTGGATTGATCTTTTGCCTTCCTACTGTAGTAGTGGCATTCAAGATAACATAGGGGTCTCACATATGTGAGGGGCTTCAGAGTAGAGTTCTGAGTAGAGAAAAACAGTTTTTGGTTTTCTCTGGGTTTTGTAATTCCCAGAGCAGGGTCTGTTTGTTTGGAGGCTTTGAAGAGATTAGGTGGGACGAAGCCTCGACCCCTGTGCCCGGTCGTACCCGACCAAGGCCCTAAGCCTGATGTTCCTGCCTACTGCCTGGACCAATACTTTAGCTGTGCTGACCGTATCTCTGCTTGCTGCCTCTAATGACCCAGGACATTTTATGGACCATGTTCCCGCCTGCTGCCTGGACAAATACTTTGGTTATGCTCACCATATCTCTGCCTGCTACCTGTAATGAACCAGGACATTTTATGGATCATGTTCCTGCCTGCTGCCTTAACCAATACTTTGGCTGTGCTGACCATATCTCTGCCTGCTGCCTGTACTGACCCAGGACTTTTTATGGACCCTGTTTCTGCCTGCTGCCTGGATGTCAGCCTGCTGCCTGTACTGACCTGGACCAATGCTCTCCTAAAACCACACATAATCTTTTGTTTTTCATACAGTGTTTGTTGATTTTTGTATTACACTTGTTGCAATGTTGGGCACATAATCTGTTCAGACATTGAAAAGGTCTTACACGTGTGCTATCCCCATAATCAGTAGGAGTAGCAGAATGTATTTTGGGGTGTAATTCTTAGTATGTTCTTGCTATTTGTTAGAAATACCTTATAGATTGAAAACTTTGTGCTCAAAAAATATATTTTAATTTTCTTTCCACATTTTCCGAAAACGTGTGGAAAAAAATGTAATGTTCAAAAGACTCATTATGCCTTTTAGAAAATAGGTTGTATTGTTTTCTTTCCATTATTGGGTCATTTTGTGGGTGTTTCCACTTTCCTGTTGCTCCAGGGCCTTCAAAAACGTGATAGATTATCAGGAAATTAGATGTGTAATTTTTGCCCCGAGAACGCCTAAAGGTGCTACTTGGATATTGGGCATCTCTATGTGGCCAGGCTGTGGAAAGGTTTCACACATGTGATATCACCATAATCAGGAGAGGTAGAAAAATGTGTTTTGGGGTGTAATTTTTGATATGTACATGCTATGTGTGACAAATATCTATTAAATTGACAACTTTTGTGTTAAAAAAAAAAATTTAAATTTTCTTTCCACATTTTCTTAAAACTTGTGGAAAAAAGTGACATATTCAAAGGACTCATTATTCCTTTTAGAAAATACATTGTAATATTAGCTTTCCAAAA
This sequence comes from Staurois parvus, assembly GCF_062004578.1. Lineage (NCBI taxonomy): Eukaryota > Metazoa > Chordata > Amphibia > Anura > Ranidae > Staurois > Staurois parvus. The sequence continues at coordinate 3,299,083 of NW_028318094.1, forward strand.
TGGGGTCATTTTGTGGGTGTTTCCACTTTTCTGGTGCTCCAGGGCCTTCAAAAACATGAGAGGTTGTCAAGAAATTAGATGTATAATTTTTGCCCCTAGAAGAACTATAGGTGCTACTTGGATGTTGGGGCCCTCTATGTGGCTACACTGTGGAAAGGTTTCACACATGTGGTATCCCTATACTTAGGAGGAGCAGCAGAATGAATTTTGGGGTGTAACTTTTGGTATGTACATGCTATGTGTTGGAAATGGACAACATTGTGTAAAAAACAAAAAAATACGTTTTAATTTTCTTTACACATTTTCTGAAAACTTATGCAAAAAAATGACATGTTCATGCCTCATAGAATATACGTTAAGGTGATTGCTTCTCAAAATGGGATCATTTTGTGGGTAATTCCATTGTCCTGGTGCCCCAGGGCCTTCAAACGTGTAATAGGTAGTCAGGAAATTAAATATGTAGTTTATACCCCTAGGACACCTGACAGTGTTCCTTGCGTGTTGGGCCTCTCTATGTGGCTAGGATGTGAAAAAGGCTCACACGTGTGGTATCCCCATACTCAGGAGGAGTAGCAGAATGTGTTTTTGGGGTGTAGTTACAAGTATGCATACGCGGTGTGAGAAAAATAATCTGTTACTATGGCAATTTTGTGGAACAAAAAAAATCTTCATTTTCAATAGAATTGTGGGGAAAGAAATACAACTTCAAAAAACTCACTATGCCTCTTACTAAATACTTTGGACTGTCTACTTTCCAAAAAGAGGTTATATGGGGGTATTTGTACTGTCCTGGCTTTTTAGTGTCTTAAGAAATGAGATATCAGTGCATCAGGTGTGATCAGGTGTGATCAATTTTCAATGATTTGGTACCATAGCTTGTAGACTTTCACACAGACCAAATAATATAGATAGATTTAGGTTATTTTTACCAAAGAAATGTAGCAGTATAAATTTTGGCCAAAATGTATGAAGAACATATACTTGCAAAATTTTACAACAGAAACAAAGAAAAATTTGTTTTCTTTTCCAATTTTTTGGTCTTTTTTCATTTATACCACAAACAATAAATAAACCCAGTGCTGACTAAATACCACCAAAATAAAGCTCAAGCTCTATTTGTTTGAAAAAAGGACAAAACATTTTATATGGGTAGTGTTGCCTGACTGAGTAATTTTCAGTCAAAGTATGACAGTGCTAAAATTTGAAAATTGGTCTGGGCAGGAAGGGGGTATAAGTGTCCAGTAGGCAAGTGGTTAAGTAATTTTATTGCCAAAAATTTAGATTTTTACATGTATGTGAAAAATAGAAAAAAATCGCTCTTGAGCTGAACTAGTTAATGCTGCTGTGCGCAGGCAGCGTTAAGAACGCTGTCACACTCACCTGTTGCAAAACCTAAGACTTGTGGAGTGCCATCTGCCAGCCAATGAGGAGTGACTTTGCGTCCGTGCATGTCACCCCTCCCATCCACCGCATGAGGATCTCAATCTGGGAAGGCCTGTTGCGTAGCTGACAGATGGACAGACGGATGAGCGTGAGTGGAACCACATGTTTAAATTTTGCCTAAGGCCTCACAAAGCCTAGAGCAGCCTCTGGTGTGCTAAAGTCCCTTAAAAGATCTTCTATCCTAATGAGCCCACAAAAGAATGACTAGTACTGAAGGACACTGCCCCTCAAAGAAAGATAAGCATGCGTTGAATATAAAAAACACATTTTATTGATATCTTTATCACTAACCAGTTGAATATAATTAAAATTAAACACATGGATAAATATAAAACAACTGTACATACAGTAGTAGGGATGAACAAAACCCCTTACATATATATAGCCCCATCCACAGTATATACAGGTGAAACTCGAAAAATTAGAATATCGTGCAAAAGTTCATTTATTTCAGTAATGCAACTTAAAAAGCTGAAACTAATATATGAGATAGACCCATTGCATGCAAAGCAAGATAGTTCAAGTCATGATTTGTCATAATTGTGATGATTATGGCTTACAGCTGATGAAAACCCCAAATCCACAATCTCAGAAAATTAAAATATTGTGAAAAGGTGCAATATTCTGGGCTCAAAGTGTCCCACTCTAATCAGATAATTAAGCCATAACACCTGCAAAGGGTTCCTCAGCCTTTAAATGGTCTCTCAGTCTGGTTCAGTATTAATCACAATCATGGGAAAGACTGCTGACCTGACAGTTGTGCAGAAAACCATCATTGACACCCTCCATAAGAAGGGAAAGCCTCCAAAGGCAATTGCAAAAGAAGTTGGATGTTCCCAAAGTGCTGTATCAAAGCACATTAATAGAAAGTTATGTGGAAGGGAAAAGTGTGGAAGAAAAAGGTGCACAAGCAGCAGGGATGACCGCATCCTAGAGAGGATTGTCAGGAAAAGGCCATTCAAAAGTGTTGGGGACTTTCACAAGGAGTGGACTGAGGCTGGAGTCAGTGCATCAAGAGCCACCACACACAGACGGATCCTGGAGATGGGCTTCAAATGTCGTATTCCTCTTGTCAAGCCGCTCCTGAACAACAAACAACGTCAGAAGCGTCTTACCTGGGCTAAAGAAAAACAGACCTGGTCTGTTGCTCAGTGGTCCAAAGTCCTCTTTTCTGATGAGAGCAACTTTTGCATTTCATTTGGAAACCAAGGACCCAGAGTATGGAGGAAAAATGGAGAGGCACACACTGCAAGATGCTTGAAGTCCAGTGTGAAGTTTCCACAGTCTGTGTTGATTTGTTGAGCCATGTCATCAGCTGGTGTTGGTCCACTGTGCTTCACTAAGTTCAGGGTCAACGCAGCCATCTACCAGAAAATTTTAGAGCACTTCATGCTTCCTTCCACAGACAAGCTTTATGGGGATGCTGACTTCATTTTCCAGCAGGACTTGGCACCTGCCCACAGTGGCAAAAGCACCAAAACCTGATTCAATGACCGTGGGATTACTGTGCTTGATTGGCCAGCAAACTAGCCTAACCTGAACCCCATAGAGAATCTATGGGGCATTGCCAAAAGAAAGATGAGATACATGAGACCGAACAATGCAGAAGATCTGAAGGCTGCTATTGAAGCATCCTTCTCTTCCATAACACCTCAGCAGTGCCACAGGCTGATAGCTTCCATGCCACGCCGCATTGAGGCAGTAATTGCTGCAAAAGGGGCCCAAACCAAGTACTGAGTACATATGCATGCTTATACTTTTCAGAGGTCTGATATTGTTCTATGTACAATCCTTGTTTTATTGATTGCATGTAATATTCTCATTTTCTGAGATTGTGGATTTGGGGTTTTCCTGAGCTATAAGCCATAATCATCACACTTATGACAAATCACGGCTTGAACTATCTTGCTTTGCATGTAATGAGTCTATCTCATATATTAGTTTCACCTTTTAGGTTGCAATACTGAAATAAATGAACTTTTGCACGATATTCGAATTTTTCGAGTTTCACCTGTATGTATATATATATATATATATATATATATATATATATATATATATATATACCGTATTTGCCGGCGTATAAGACGACTGGGCGTATAAGACGACCCCCCTACTTTTCCTGCTAAAATGTAGTGTTTGGGCTATACTCACCGTATAAGACTACCCCTCTTCCAATGCACACCAGTGGGAGGAATAGTGCCCCATCATTGATGTCAGTGGGAGGAATAGTGCCCCATCATTGGTATCAGTGGGAGGAATAGTGCCCCATCATTGGTATCAGTGGAAGGAATAGTGCCCCATCATTGATGTCAGTGGGAGGAATAGTGCCCCATCATTGGTATTAGTGGCAGGAATAGTGCCCCATCATTGGCATTAGTGGCAGGAATAGTGCCCTATCATTAGTATCAGTGGAGGAATAGTGCTCCATCATTGGTGTCAGTGGGAGGAATAGTGCCCCATCATTGGTATCAGTGGCAGGAATAGTGCCCCATCATTGGTATCAGTGGCAGGAATAGTGCCCCATCATTGGTGTCAGTGGGAGGAATAGTGCCCCATCATTGGTGTCAGTGGGAGGAATGGTGTCCCATCATTGGTGTCAGTGAGGGGTGGAATAGTGCCCCATCATTGGTGTCAGTGGGGGGTGGAATAGTGCCCCATCGTTGGTGTCAGTGGGGGGGAGGAATAGTGCCCCATCGTTGGTGTCAGTGGGGGGGAGGAATAGTGCCCCATCGTTGGTGTCAGTGGGAGGAATAGTGCCCCATCGTTGGTATCAGTGGGAGGAATAGTGCCCCATCATTGGTATCAGTGACACCAATGATGGGGCACTATTCCTCCCACTGAGACTTGCTGACCCTGTTCTCGTATGGTGCTGCTGCAGCCAGCATATGTGGTTGCAGCAGCACCTCTACACAGAACACTTACCTGCTGCTCCGGCACTCAATTTTCGCGGGGCCGCTCGGCTCCGCCCCCTCGCCGGTGATTGGCCGCCTGTGTGCCTTTCCTGAGCTACAGTTCTGGCGGCCAATCACCGGTGAGGAGGCGGAGCCGAGCAGCCACACGAACATCCAGTGGCCGAACTGAAGGAGACGCCGCACTTCCTGGACCGGATCGTCGTGGGACTGGATCCAGGTAAGAGACATCAGCCCCTGCAAACCCCTGTACTTAATGCCGCAGCCCCCCCTAACATGTGTACCGGCGTATAAGACGACCCCCGACTTTTGAGAAGATTTTCAAGGGTCAAAAAGTCGTCTTATACGCCGGCAAATACGGTATATATATATATATATATATAATCCTATGTGTTGCATTCAACTACTCTGGAAAGAGCCACAAGATCAGGCCACTGGATGTGTACCAGTCCTCTAAGATGAAAAGGACAATTGTGAACTGCAGAGGGGCTATATTTTCTCTACGTATTTTGCACATGCCAGGAAAGGGCATTCCCCAATCCAATTCAAGGATGGACCAATTCACTGATTCAATAACGCACAAAACCCTAGGACGGAGAGGTGTTCCAGCATTCTTTTCTGTAAGCCCCCAGCATGTAGAAGAGGACCAAACAACTTCCAAATCATGTGCATACAGAGAAAGAAAAAAAGAGGAAGCACATCTATGAAACGCATGGAGAAATCATAGCCTTCCACAGTTCACAATTATTCTTTTCATCTTACACATCATATGAAAGAGTGGACTGGTACATCTTGTGGCCCTTTCTGGAGTAGTTGAATACAATACATAATTATATATACAGAATATATATATATTGTGGATGGGACCTGGTAACTCTCTGCACCCCCACCCCTTACAAAACAGGTGCAGATTTGCAGAGGCCAGTCCACTTGCTGTGATGGGTTGTTAGAAGTGACATCATGGTGGCATATCACTTCTAGCAAGGTGAAGTCCTGACCACTGCCAACCATAATTTTCCCATGTTCCAGAATCCTGGTAAGAATTGTGCAATTCTGACACTGGTTTTAGAATGTCAAGAAGTGAACGGAACCTTAACGTATCTTAACAAAATGTAGCTGCAATTCCAGGTGGAAGCTTTTAACTTACGGAGTTCCAATTCTTTGCAGACTTCTGGGAAATGAAAGTAGCCAATCTCTTAAGCAATGAGAACTCTGGATTCCGCCAATACTCAAAGATGCACCGAATGACCCTTAATTTCCAGCATGTAAGCAGCATTCTACTTTTTTAGATGTTTTCAGAAAACAAAGTGAATGCAGACTGAGATGGAAAGGTAATCTTTAATGACATTAAATTACAATGTGGCCTTCATCCCAATTATCTGTTGTATCATTTCTAATTAGCAAGGTAACCAGCTGCGCAGAATGAATGCCAAGGACAAAAATTAGAGCCTCTTAAACAGGTACTCTGTGTCTCCTGAGCTCCAATAACACTCATGTGTTTAGAAAAATTAAACTGTTTTACATGTGTTTATAGACATACTGAATTTTTTCTTTATCTGTGCAGCAATGGTATTATTATGTAGTATATGTTTTCATTAAAAAAAAGAAGTAAAGATGTATGTAGGATTTCTAGGGTGCTAGTAAATGAAGACAAACACCATACTGATGATTGTCAACACTTCTGGACCAAATCCAAGGAGGTCCAGAGGTACATATGGAAATCAAGGAACAGCACAAATGTACCAAACCCTTCCCCCTTATGTTTGTGCTGTTCCTTGATTTCCACACGTACCTCTGCTTGTGGGCTTCCCAGTCACATCTCTTCCATATACACCCATTTATTCCTCCTTGTGGTTAATCCAGAAGTGTTGACAATCATCAATACTGTTTTCGCCCCTTTTTAAACCCCTGAAGAAGCCTACCCAGTGCAATACGTTGGGATTGATCATCATATCACCTCTCCAATGTTTATCATCTTGTGCAAACCATTGATTGGTTGTCAAGGACATTACGCAGATTAAGTCATAGGAGAGGTGTTTTGGGGTTAACTGTACTGAAGGGTTGTCATTTTCGTCAGATAATTTTAGGGGAGGACTTACATATTTGTGTTTTTACGTTTTACTTTATGTAATTAAATTTGATTTTTTTTATATATATGTATGTTCGAGTTTTTTTTCCTGATGGTATTACTATTACCTTAAAAATCCGACATACATCTTTACTTCTTGTTTGAATATATCTATAGGGATGTGGTGCTGATGGATGAGCTATACCAGTTCTATACTAGCATATGTTTTCACATGCATATACTACTGTGTATATGTCAGGGCTCCCAGGTATGACCAGAGATGTGTGACTGAAGCAGGGAAACGCAGACTTCAGATATGTGATTAACAATGTAATTTATTAACACTAACAATACAAACATAAACGCAGTGCAATACTAAACATAATACAGTGCAAACAAACCCAACCAACCACCCACAGATAACAGTACATACAAGCAAGCGTCGTCAGGCAGGCCGAGTCAATATCAATTGGGCAGGTAGGTACAGGGGGAGCAAGCGAAGAATGGTCGGGGTCACAGGCCAGGTTCAGCAGGTAGCAAGCAGCGTAGTACAGAGGGTCAGGCAGAGGGATGGTCAGGGTCACAAGCCAGGGATCAGAACAGGTAGCAAGCAGCGTAGTACAGAGGGTCAGGCAGAGGGATGGTCAGGGTCACAAGCCAGGGATCAGAACAGGTAGCAAAGGAACAGAAACAGGATGCAGGACAGATACAGGGCCCAGGACAAACACAACACCAAGGCAGAGTCTGCAAGACTGGCCATCCCTTAAATACACCAGTATCATCAGTTCCAGGTGTTAGCTGGCTGAAAGGTTGAGTCTCTGATTGCTGGGAGCACCCGCTGGCCAGCCCTGGTACTGCAGATCAAAAGGCAGGTGAGTCCCACCATTGCTGGCCAGTCCATTCCTGACAGTACCCCCCCCTCAAGGAGCGGCCTCAGGACGCTCCAAACAGTCCTAGCTGGGAAAAATGTTCCACCGCCCGGGTCTGGTAACTGGCGGGATATCAAAGACTGGCACACCGGGCAGGACTCCGGGCAGCGGTACACCGGGCAGAGGCACATCGGGCTGGACTCCGGGCAGAGGCACATCGGGCTGGACTCCGGGCAGAGGCACATCGGGCTGGACTCCGGGCAGAGGCACATCGGGCTGGACTCCGGGCAAAGGCACACCGGGCAGAGCCACACCGGGCAGAGGCACATCGGGCTGGACTCCGGGCAGAGGCACATCGGGCTGGACTCCGGGCAGAGGCACATCGGGCTGGACTCCGGGCAGAGGCACATCGGGCTGGACTCCGGGCAGAGGCACATCGGGCTGGACTCCGGGCAGAGGCATATCGGGCTGGACTCCGGGCAGAGGCACATCGGGCTGGACTCCGGGCAGAGGCACACCGGGCAGAGGCACATTGGGCTGGACTCCGGGCAGAGGCACATCGGGCAGGACTCCGGGCAGAGGCACATCGGGCAGGACTCTGGGCAGAGGCACATCGGGCAGGACCCCGGGCAGAGGCACATCGGGCTACCGGGCGAAGCGGCAGGCAGCGGGCCACCGGGCGGAGCGGCAGGCACCGGGCCCCCGGGCGGAGCGGCAGGCACCGGGCCCCGGGGCGGGGCGGCAGGCACCGGGCCCCCGGGCGGGGCGGCAGGCCTCGGGCCCCCGGGCGGGGCGACAGGCATCGGGCCCCCGGGCGGGGCGACAGGCATCGGGCCCCCGGGCGGGGCGACAGGCATCGGGCCCCCAGGCGGAACTACAGGTCTCGGGCCCTCAGGCGGAGCGGCGGGTGCCGGACCCCCAGATGGAGCGACAGGCCTCGGGCCCCCAGGCGGGGCGACAGGCATCAGACCCCCAGGCGGGGCGACAGGCATCGGGCCCCCAGGCGGGGCGACAGGCATCGGGCCCCCAGGCGGGGCGACAGGCATCGGGCCCCCAGGCGGGGCGGCGGGCGCCGGACCCCCAGGCGGGACTACAGACCTCGGGCCCTCAGGCGGAGCGGCGGGCGCCGGACCCCCGGGTGGAGCGACAGGTCTCGTGCCCTCAGGCGGAGCGGCGGGCGCCGGACCCCCAGGTGGAGCGACAGGCATCGGGCCCCCAGGCGGGGCGACAGGCATCGGGCCCCCAGGCGGAGCGGCGGGCGCCGGACCCCCAGGCGGAACTACAGGTCTCGGGCCCTCAGGCGGAGCGGCGGGCGCCGGACCCCCAGGTGGAGCGACAGGTCTCGGGCCCCCAGGCGGAGCGACAGGTCTCGGGCCCTCAGGCGGAGCGGCGGGCGCCGGACCCCCAGGTGGAGCGACAGGTCTCGGGCCCTCAGGCGGAGCGAGGGGCGCCGGACCCCCAGGTGGAGCGACAGGTCTCGGGCCCTCAGGCGGAGCGGCGGGCGCCGGACCCCCAGGCGGTGCGACAGGTCTCGGGCCCTCAGGCGGAGCGACAGGTCTTGGGCCCCCAGGCGGGGCGGCGGGCGCCGGACCCCCAGGTGGAGCGGCGGGCGCTGGACCCCCAGGCGGAGCGACAGGTCTCGGGCCCCCAGGCGGAGCAGCGGGCACCGAGTCACCAGGCACGACAGTGGGCTCCGAGTCAACTGGCATGACCGCTGGCACTAGGTCAGACATTGGATCGTCTGACTGGACAGTGGGCATCGGGTCACCAGGCATCAAGTCATTTGGCTTGACAGCGGGCACCGCGTCATCTGGCAAGGCAGTGGGCTCCGAGTCAACAGGCACGACAGTGGGCACCGGGTCATCAGGTACCGGATTGTCTGGCTCGACAGCAGGCATCGGGTCACCAGGTATGACAGCGGGCACTGGGTCACCAGGCATCAGGTCATTTGGCTTGCCAGCGGGCACCGCGTCATCTGGCAAGGCAGTGGGCACCGGGTCACCAGGCATTGGATCGTCTGGCTCGACAGCGGGCATCGGGTCACCAGGTATGACAGCGGGCACTGGGTCACCAGGCATCAGGTCATTTGGCTCGCCAGCGGGCACCGCGTCATCTGGCAAGGCAGTGGGCACCGAGTCACCAGGTACGACAGCGGGCTCTGAGTCAATTGGCACGACAGCGGGCACCGGATCAGGTACCGGATCATCTGGATCAACAGCGGGCATCGAGTCAACTGGCCTAATAGGATCGTCAGGCTGGATCAGTTCATCATGCTGGGTAGAGGCATCAGGCTGAATGCCGGCGTCCGGCTGAGTAGAGGCTTCAGGCCGAGTAGAGGCATCAGGCCGAGTAGAGGCATCAGGCCGAGTAGAGGCTTCAGGCCGAGTAGAGGCTTCAGGCCGAGTAGAGGCTTCCGGCCGAGTAGAGGCATCAGGCCGAGTAGAGGCATCAGGCCGAGTAGAGGCATCAGGCTGAAGAGAGGCATCAGGCTGCATACAGGCATCAGGTTGAAGAGAGGCATCAGGCTGCGTACCGGCATCAGGCTGAAGAGAGGCATCAGGCTGCGTACAGGCATCAGGCCGAGTACAGGCATCAGGCCGAGTAGAGGCATCAGGCTGAAGAGAGGCATCAGGCTGCATACAGGCATCAGGCTGAAGAGAGGCATCGGGCTGCGTACCGGCATCAGGCTGAAGAGAGGCATCAGGCCGAGTACAGGCATCAGGCTGAGTAGAGGCTTCAGGCTGAGTAGAGGCTTCAGGCTGAGTAGAGGCTTCAGGCTGAACCACGGAAGGCAGGCTCACCGGTTTGGATACTGGCAGGATGGTATTGGTTGGAAAGAATTTTCGCTTTTTTCTGGTTTTAACTACTGGAGCACTGCAAGTAAACGCAGGTCTGCAAACGAATGGAGCAGCTGGAGACAGAGAAGAACTGGAGGATGGAACAGGAGAGGGAGCAGTTGCTACAGAGGGCTTCTTTACAGGGTTAAAGGCAGGATAGGTGCAGCGAGTGGGAACAGGGTACTGACATGCGGTAGATAGCCAAGTATACTGGGCTGTAACTGGAGGAGCTGGTGGGAATACAGGAGTAGAGTTAGAAGCAGGACTGGGTTTTTGTAAGCTGACTGAGGCTGGGTGCAACAAGTCTGTCCATGTCTGCAGTAGGGGTTGAACAAAGCTGAGCTTACACAAAGCCTGTCTGGTCAATGACTGCACTGCGTTTATACAATCTCTTAGTGTCTGTGGTGAACATGTGGAATAACGCTCCAGAAAGTAACCCACATCATCCTCTAATAACCACACCAGGGACTCTACCTGGTCTGCACTAAATGGTGGCAAAAATTCATCCCTGCATTCGGGGGAACCAGATGAAACCAACTCTGCACAAACCTCAATCAAAGGCTGCACCTCAGAGAACTCTCTGCCCTGATCTACTAGAACATGAGCGAGCCGTATACATTCTAGCAGTTCATCCCGGGTATACTCCTTCAGAGTTTGATAAGCATACTCCCTGTCATCAAACACTAGCAGATATAAATACGCAACCTCATCCAGATCCATCCTTCCCATCAACAAGCCAAGATGGCTTCCCTGTGCAGCCACTTCTGGTCAGGATTGGCCTTGGTGTAATGTCAGGGCTCCCAGGTATGACCAGAGATGTGTGACTGAAGCAGGGAAACGCAGACTTCAGATATGTGATTAACAATGTAATTTATTAACACTAACAATACAAACATAAACGCAGTGCAATACTAAACATAATACAGTGCAAACAAACCCAACCAACCACCCACAGATAACAGTACATACAAGCAAGCGTCGTCAGGCAGGCCGAGTCAATATCAATTGGGCAGGTAGGTACAGGGGGAGCAAGCGGAGAATGGTCGGGGTCACAGGCCAGGTTCAGCAGGTAGCAAGCAGCGTAGTACAGAGGGTCAGGCAGAGGGATGGTCAGGGTCACAAGCCAGGGATCAGAACAGGTAGCAAGCAGCGTAGTACAGAGGGTCAGGCAGAGGGATGGTCAGGGTCACAAGCCAGGGATCAGAACAGGTAGCAAAGGAACAGAAACAGGATGCAGGACAGATACAGGGCCCAGGACAAACACAACACCAAGGCAGAGTCTGCAAGACTGGCCATCCCTTAAATACACCAGTATCATCAGTTCCAGGTGTTAGCTGGCTGAAAGGTTGAGTCTCTGATTGCTGGGAGCACCCGCTGGCCAGCCCTGGTACTGCAGATCAAAAGGCAGGTGAGTCCCACCATTGCTGGCCAGTCCATTCCTGACAGTATAATACTTCCAAATGCAGACAAAGCCAACTTAAACATAATAAATAAGTGTTATTCTGCACTAAAAGTGCTCCAAAAATCAAAATAACAAATGAGACCTAACAGCAGCACTCATCAATATTTAAAAAAAAAATAGTTGCTCTGTCACTTTAAATAAAATTAACACATCATCAAATATTCACATATCAAGAAAAATAATAAATTATACCAAATACTGTATATATGTCCAACATTTTTAAAGTCCACCATGAGGTAAAATATTTAATCATAAGCCACACCACTATTGTGCATCAGTCACCATGAAAACACACAGCCGCTTACCAAAATTTCAGACCTCAAGCTCATAAAGGTCTAACAACGCCCAAGATGCAAATCCCAAATGGATGGATGGCCACAGCACTCAATCCCGGACAAAGAAAATGACTTGACCCTCCAGATACTTCCAAGTAACACTGCTCAAATCCCCACTGGATAGATAGCACACACGTATAGCAGGCAGTCTCACACACACAGAGAAGAGCAAGGAGAGTACGAATAGTGAAGTACGTTCCAACACATGTATTCACAAACAGAGACAAGCAGAAGGCATATCACAGACACCCGCCAGTTTTCTGGGTGAGCGTGATGATGTCACTGCTTAGCTCCATCCAATGCGTTTCGTCCTACTAGACAGATTCCAAGAAGCTATGGTGTCATGGTGCCCGTTGCACAACAGAGGTGTGGATTAAGAAATAGTTTGCCTCATGGTGAACTTTAGAACTTATAAACTTATATATCTGGGATCATTCACTGTTTTTTTTTGGCAATAATTTTGGCAATGTTTTAACTGTGTGTCAGCACAGCTTAAAAATAAAACCAAATGCAGGTTAGAATGCATTGCAATATTAGAAAGCAAATGTAATAGTGCTCAATAAACCCCACCATCCCTGTCTGCCTAGTCAGGTGGTGGTGAGCAAATCCAACCCCCGCCATGAGCTGGATGAGTGAGCAAGCGATTATGTAGAGGACAGCGCTGGAGATAGGGTGGGCACAGAAGGCTGAGTTGATGAGTTTTTTTTTAAAAGCTGCAGAGAATCCAGATTTTGTAATTGTCTCAAGCTGGAATTGGACTTTAAAAAAGTGTTTGGACATGGTAGTAATTTAATATATTTTTTTTACATTTGACTGTGTGCTTTCACCCTTCTTGTGCACACACAACACCAGTAACTTACTGTCTGTCTGATAACCTTCATTAGAAAATAATCTCTTACCATCACAACGCAGTAGGATTTGAATTTACAGACCTCTTTTGAAAAAATAATTAACTCATTAAGATTGTTCTCATGTACAGAGGGCTGCATACGAATTAAAGCTCATTTATAGCTCATTTTATTTTATTTTATAATCCAAAGCTTAAAAAAAGCAGACATTGTTGTTAATTTTCTTTGGCTTTAATACAAAATTGTATTTCTATTAATGAATGGTGTGGCCATGCTGCTTTTTTCCAAGAAATTACAAGGATTCTGTAATGTTATGCGTGGAACAAGATCACAGCATTGCACAGCAGAATTAAACAATCTGTAATA